>NC_046223.1:43388586-43694189 GCF_009819885.2 Catharus ustulatus | reverse complement strand
TGGCTCTCAGAGACCAAACCTAAGCTAGATTAGGAGACCTATCAGCTCCTACTGCCTGTTTGATGCCCAGCTGTTTTTTGACTATGAACATTTGTTCAAGCAATATAATTTTGTAAAAATACAAGATTTTACTTGAGGAATCCATTGTGAAGAGAGTGGCTTGGTCTTTTAGAAAGTTTCTGTCCTTCAGTTTTATTAGGTTGCAGGCTTCCTATTCCACTACCCCCTGCTTAGCCTTCTAAACCAGTCACAGAAAAATCCATCAAATTCCTTGGCTGCAGGACCACAAAGCATTAAAGATTTAATTTTAAATGAACAAGGCAGCCTGCACCTTTTTGGATCTACTACAGACTTTTTGTGAGGACATAGGCACTGGTAAACACACCATTAAGCTGAAACAAGAATACAATCAGTGCCTACAAATGGAAGTAATTCAGAGAATGAGAGAACGGGCATGGTGCATTGAGGTCTCTGTTCCTGGAGAATAAATGCATGGTACAAACTCCCTTCTAATTTGCAAAAGAAATTGTAGTGTAAATTTTCATTAGTGGGCACACTTTTTAGCAGATGCTTATACAAATAAATGTCTGTGGTAATAACGAGATATGCTTGGCTTCTCTAACACTGATTGATTGATTCTGCCTGTACACACCTGCATTTGAAAGCACAGAAGAGACTATTATTCTCTATGAGAAGAAGGAACATTGAAAGCCTCAAACAGTCCTGCATTTGCAACAGAAACATAAAGGACTTTTTGAATGACTGGCTAGTGATAAGTGAAAAAAAGTCCTATTGTGTAACCACACAAAGCACTGGAGACAAGACAAACCTATTTACATATGAGAACTCAGACCTCAAGCAAATCCTATAAGAAAGAACATGAGACAGGATAAAAGATATGCAAAAATCAGAATTCCTTCTTCCCCACAGAGATTACTGCAAATTGTTACTTTTCTCAATTATCCTTAGGGGTCAGTCCCTTACAATCAATGTAAGCAACTGTGCAGTGACGGTCTCCAAAAATACACTAGACCTCTGTTCATAAATGTCTTTCCTCTTCTAAAAAAATGCATTAAAATTATACATTCAATAGGTGCTATATATTCAATTTTCTCTACAGGTTATAGCTATGATGCAAGGTATTTAAGGAAATGCTTCTCCAATTTGAGCATCATGACTAAGTATCAGTCAGAAAGAGCAAGGCTATTTTAAAGATACAAGTCAAGATTGTGTATAATTTGTCCAATATTCACAGAAAAAAAAGGAATAGCAAGACCCTTGGAAAGAATATAGACATGCTGTGTTCATACAGGACAATAACCAAATGGTAACAGAGCTTTGATATTCTAATGCTAGGAGAAATTAATTTTCTCTCTGATTTGATATACTACTTTTTTAGCTGATTCTGATAAAATGTCCTTCCCCTGTACCAAATTATTTTAATATTTCAGTCTTTTACCTTTAGTGCAACATAGTGTGTAAGAAGTAATTTTATTCCACAATACAAACAGCTTTTGATGTTGTTTAGGAGTAATGGAACAGATTAAAATGTGGTCCTGTTTAAGCTCGTACTTTACCTGTTCAAAACTTCTCTTGTTAGCTCACCTTTGCATGCAATATTTAAATTTTCCAATATCCATGAGGCCTTTCAGTACAAATAATTAGTGGTTTGTTAAAATCAAGATTCAGGTAATCAAAGATACTGTAAAGGGTTGAGAGGGAAAAAAAAAAAAGCCATTAAAATGTACTGTCCCTGTCATCCAGGTGCTTTCATAACTGAAGTAACAACCTTGTTACTCCGCCTTCTTGTAAATGATTTAAAAGGTTCTGCTGTTTGACAAGTCAGAAGAGTTTAAGCAAGAGCTGGTAGGGCTCAGACAGGCAACTTTATTGTTTATGACAGCGCCTGGTATCCTGAGCCAAAAGAAACTCACAAACTCTTGCTCATGTGTCTAGCCAGATAATCACAGGGACGTTTCTGACCTGTGGAAGAAATGCTTGTGATTTTTGAAAGTGAGTATTTAGCACTGCAAGGAGGATTGAACTGCTAACATGAATTTAAGGCAGTGGTTTGACATAGAACTGAACTCGCTAACCATTCCAAATAGGCTGCTTCAGCCACTGAATTCTAACAATCCATTATTTGCATGGGATTTCTCATCTCATATTAAACTGAGGAATTCTGAAAGATTACATCCTCTTGAAGACATTATCTTAATAAAGTCTTAGCACAAATGCATTTAGAATCTGTGGCAGTAGTTCAGAGAAGAGCCAAAATAGTCACAAGTCTCTGTATCTCAGTAGCAGATGGCTTTGTCTTTTTAACTTGCATACCAACCTTATCTGAAAAATGTAAATTCTACTGCTAAAAGCACATTCCTCTGAAATCAGATGTGGTCTTCATTACTTAGGGCTGGTTGTTTCCACATTCATTTAATTAAGTTTTGTGAATAGAACAGATGAAAGAGACTGGGGCCAAAAAACTAAGGGAGACTTTTGCAGTGAATACTCATCCTCTCCAAAGTTCCTCTGTTATTTAAAACCAAATAGTCAAACTCACTGCTGAGTGAGTAATCTCAGTGAGAAACCCCTTGCTAGTCCTCTTCATTCCTTACAAGATGCAATTGCCCCACAAGCTGCAGGTGCCAGTCCAGCACACATCCAGCCTCACCAAGGCTTTAATCCCTAGAGTACATCTGGGTTCTGTGGGACCACCTTGGCTCTTCCAGACCACCTCAGCTCAAGAGAACATGCCCCTCCCTGTGCACAGATCCCCCAGGCTCTTTCAGCCATGGCAGAACCTAGCCCTCACGGCAGATCCTGGGTGTTTGTAAAGCTGCCTGCAGAGCTGGAGTGGCCAGGATCACAGAATAAGCAGTTAAGAGGCTTTACCACATAGGGAGCTTGGAAACTCACAGAAAATGTTAAAATCAATAGAAGATGACTTTACAAATAAGGGAAATCTTTTAACTACTTTGTTAGGAAAACAATCAAGTTATTTCCTTAGGCCATGCAGTGTTGTCCAGAGTTAAATGTAGTAACTTTAAATAAACCAAATATAATGGATGGAAAAATGTACTTCTGTGGAGTTGTTTTCTAAGAAAATGCATGCAGTATATGAAAAGAAATATGAACTTCCAACTGCTGTGGTAATGTATCCTGTACAGGCAGGCATCACAAAAACAGAGTAAATTCTTTCAAAGTGGCTGAAGGTCACAGAGCTGTACATTGTAGAGAAAAGACCTGTTGTTAGGGTTCTCTTTGGAATGTACCTGATTAATCCTTCCATTTCACATTCCTCCCCAGCAGCCAGCTGAACAGCAGAGTGGGGGAATTAGCTTCCTTTGCCCTCAGAGCAACCTAATTCCTCCAGGAAAATGGACAGTTTTAGCTAGGCAGCTAAATAGAGTCAAAGAAAACATGTACTTTCCAGCAAATGACTTACATTAAAAATACATGACAAGCAGTGTAACCCCATCTCCAAAACAGGTCAAAAAGGACATGAAAAACCTCCCAAGGTGTCAGCAGCAGAACTAATTAAACATGGGATTTTAAAGAACTCGTGTCCCAGGACCTCAGCATCTCCTTCCAAACTGTGCCAAGCTCCCGCCTCCAGGAACTGTAACATTGCTCCCCACTGCTCTTCCCTTCCATCATCCCACTGAGTCCTGAAGGCAGCACCTGGGAGTTTCCCAGGGCCCCTTGATATATCTGCAGTTTTCATCCTCACTCTCTAAAAGATGTGCTGAGACTCTCCTCCTTCCCACGTGCCCCACTGGCACCCAGCACCACGGTGCCTGGGCTACTGCAGCGCTGCCAGCAGCTGTGTGACCACCCAGCTTTTGCCTTCCGCCAGCCGGGTGGCCAAACGGAAGCCAAAAGGAGAGTTACACCCATGGTCCTGTCCAAGGAAGGAGCAGTTAAGTCTCTCTACTCCTCCAGCTTCAAATTCTTACAAGATTTCTAAGAACAGAGCAACTTCTGTCCTATTAGATCTAGTTTATAGCAAGGAGACTGACAGAAAATATCAGGACAGATTTACTGCATACACTTTGCTTCCTTAGGATGAAGGCTAAATGTGACACAAGACCTTAGGCTTGTAAATAAGCACTAAGTGGATCAGCTATAAACACTATGGGGCCTTTACATTTAAATTTTTGCAAATTGTCCTAATTACAAGAGATTGTAAACATAATTTTAAAAAATAAACTTATTTTTAGAAGCCACAGAAATTATTTGGTTACCTGTGATTCAGAACTAAATTAATTACAAGTACTATAATAATTTATGCCTAATTCTTCTCTTAGTCTTCCAATTTCACAACTACACCAAATATTGTACCTAAAGTCTCTCTTTAGCAAGCAACTATGCATAAACTGAGTGCAATTTTGCCCCACCTTTATTGGAAAACTCTTCCTTTGAAACAACATTCATGTTCTTTGCAAGTTATTCCAATGATTGCCTACTGCATTTCAGTGCATTAAAGTAGTACCTTTTAGTAATAAATTTGTAGTGTGTATTTGAATATCTCCTGTTTCTTAGCATGCAGCTGTTCCACAGTCTTGGAAATAACAAACAGCAATTCTGATTTTAGGAGAAGATCCCTGCTTTGAAGTCAATCTGCACTAAAGTCAATAGCACTGATAGTGACTTCACCAGGAGCTGAAGCTGAACATAAATGCCCATCTGTTATATTAGCCATGGTATCAGCCACCCATTACTTTTTGGCACCAAATTTCTCCAAAGTAGAGCACTCCTTCCAGACGCTTCTCTTTTTGTAGAGTAAGGAAATTTCCAGGGAACTAAACTGTAATGTAATTATGACAGTATGACTCTGCAGTTGTCATAGCAATGGAATGAGGGTGATAAGCTGTTGAAATAAAAATAAAACTTCAAAAATGGAGAACTAACAAACGGAGAACTAACAATTATTTCTAACTGCTTTACCACACTTATAGGCCCTTAGGAGAAAGGCCAATGAAGTTACCTAGGGTAGATTGCCTTCTGAACTGCTGTACTCAGAGTATTCCACCTCCGGACAGCAGGAGCCTGACTGTTCTTGCTTCCTTGTAAACCTGTCTTTTCCTGGGCCTGCTCATTACTGCATGTGCTATGTGGGCCTGGAAAAGTTCCACAGTGTTCACTGGGTAGAGAAATTTCCAAGAGTTTCTGTCATTATATCTTTAAAAGGTACCCTTAAAAACTTGGGAGTTCAGATGAACTGGGGTTATGGAGTCAAAATGGGAAAGCTGTGTTGGGATGTGGTTTGGACCACGTATAGGAAGTTTTTGTAGTAACATGACTCCATCCCATCGTGCACACATCAAACTCAGACTTGTTGCCTGTAGGAACTACCCAGTGTTTAAGCTACACTTTTACCAAGCACCTCCCTTTCACGGCAATTTCCCTGCTTTGTGCTGTTATAATGTGGTAAAGAGATACAGCTCACAACTGCGACACCAGGCATAGAAATCAGCCTCTGGAATAACTGCTTATTGACTTAATAACAAATTTCTTCTTTTTAAAACCTTCATCTGGCTAGCCAGCCCTTATGGTATTTCAGTTTTCCTTAGGAATACAGACTATAACTTCTCTCCCTTGCAAGATGGTGTTATTAAAAGGGACAGGGTGCAGAAAAATTAGCAAGTCCTTATAATCCTGTTTTTCAGTCCAAATTTTGTGGAATGATGCTTTAGGACTTTTATTCCTCCCTTGGTACAGGGAATACCAGCTAAATCCTTCATGTTGCCCAAATCATGAGCATTATTAGAAATTTAATAAATCATTTTGCTTTTTAATTTATGTAAGAGAAAGTACTGTGAATTTTGCTCAAGTCCATTCTCACCACTGAGAACAGCACTGTTGAGGAATGGCACTGTTTAAAGATCAGAATCACTAGTTGTAGTTGTAGAAACAGGATTTTCTTCTGAATTCAAAACCACGTAACATCCAGTTAAGACAGAGAGGCAGGAAATTCCATTCCAAATAGAGATAGGTGGAACCTTTTCCAATGTAATTTAAAAATTGCTTTCTTCAGTCCAGGGTGATGACTAGCCCTAGTTTTCTTACAGGATGGTTGGGAAGGGAGGTAGGATTTGTGTTCACTGAAACGGTAAATTAAAATACACACAACATTAAAAAGTTATGCTAAACATCATGCTTTTTATTTTTGGGGAAAGAGCAAGAAAATAGCAGTACTTCAACAGACTAGAAAAAGCCTCATGTAAATACTAAAAGCACAGCAAATTATACTAAAAGCTTATACATTCTTAAGTCAAAGCATGAAGTTGCATGTAAATATGTGTGTGTATATATATTCATACATGTATACACACATAGGCACACAACTTTTAAGTACACATGTAACTATCTGAATTATCTGTGTTTTCCTTATCATTCAGTTTAGTTATGGGTGAGTGAAGCAATTAGACCAGAATTAACATTTTAAAAAAATCCAACCACTGCCACAAACTAGATTAAGAACTTACACACATACACAATTACAGCACAGTCTTTACTCTTGCAGCCTTTGAATTCCACTAAAATAAGCCAGTTTTAGAGGAAATGCACCCTGGAAGTCTCTTGGCTTTTATCACTGAAACATCCTAGCCTTTGTTAAAAACTAACAGAGGAGCTACCCCAGAATGTGATCTCCAATTCTTCCTGCAAACTGCATGCATGCCAGACATGAACCATGCAAAAACCCTTTGAGGTTTAAGCCCTTAAATTATTATCTTGTGTCAAGATTCAGGCACTGTGCTTTATAGCAATCTTCATAATTAAATTTAAGAAACAAAATTTGCATTGGGAGTTGATTTTACTTAAATAGAGAAGGGTGAAAACTCAGATAGTTGGCAACTCTCAGCTGATTAAGCATTTCACACTATGAATTAATAAAAACTTAACCAAGTGCTGTAGTAAGTTCTGCAAACAAAAATAAGTTATATTTCAAAGAACAAGTTAGTATAAAAAGTTTTAACATATGCAAAGTATGTGCTCAAAATATTTATTTCGCATTTTTAAAAAGAGCTGTCATCTACCTTACAGCAACAAAGTTCACCCAGTATAAAATATTGCAATTTGTCCCATTATGTCATATGAGAGGTTTCCTTATTCTTCATATGATCAAGAACACTTGCACAAGAGTTCATGTTATTCCAAGCCACACAGTGGCAGACAGACAATGTTTGAAAATGTGCTTTTACTATGCAGTGCAGTAAAAGCTAAGCAAACCATTTCAGAGCAGCGTTTAGCAGGTCAAAGAACTACGTTGATGCAAGAAATCCAGAGAAGAGTATAAAAGTTAATGCCAAGAGGCAGTACCAAGAAAGTGAATTAGATCAACAGAAAAAAAAAAACCCTGCTGATAGCATTCACTATCACATGTACAGCTTGTAAGCTAGGAATAAATTAGCTTAAGGAGAAAAAAAAATTTAACTGTGTAAACAATTCACCCAGTACAGAACTGGATGCAGCCGGTAAGAGCAGAACTAGCTTAGTAGTGCTGAGGATGTGCGTGCATCCAGATGCCTGTTCAAAATGCATTTACCAATGCCACTGACCCCCCAAAAATCACCTAGAGCTATGTACACCACAGCAGAGGCTTCCCTCCCCCCTTACAAAGTTATTACAACTCAGGAAGTCGCTGCTGTCTTCTACAATTAAAATTCCAGTTATAAGCTACCAATGTGTGTAAGATGAAAACACCCACCTTCCAAATTAAATTGAAAACTCTTGTCAAGCATGTCTGAGGACTCTTCAAAAGTTAAAGTACAGCACTTCGCTCAAGTGGTATTTGCATGAGTAACTTGTACTGACAGCCTGTTAAAATAAGAGAATTTAACACAACTCAGGGTAGCTGGGTGTTCCTCCTCAGAAAGGGGGATCCATACAAATTCCAGTCGTTCTTGTTGAGGTGTGTTACAGGGAGAGAAGGACAAAAGAACCTCAGTTCAATCAGCCTCGAGGGGAATATTCCTGCTTCTAGAAGTATTCCTCTTCTTCATCAAAAAATCCGTTTTCCAGGGCATACGAGCAGTCTGCGTTAGAGTCAGCTTGGCAGGCACCTTTGTATTCTTGAATGGATTCGTACAGGGAGTAGAGCTGACACAGCAATGACATATCCAGCTGCCGAAGGCCAACCTGAAGGGGGAACAATTCAAACAATCACTATTACAATTGTCTTCCTATGGCAGTATAATGCTATATATCTTTTGTTGCTAAGCAGGAGGTTCAAGCTTCTTTCCACCTTGAACAGTTATGAAATATGGAAGTAAAATTCATTTTCTAAGGTGACAGATATCCCACAGGACACACTGGAAGAAAAGAATGGGGAACAATGTGATGCAATAGCACAGAACAAATGCAAAATGTATTACAGCGGTGTGCTTAACTTCCAATAATCACTGCTATCAGAACCACAGCAGATAAATTCATCACGTCTATATTCCTCATTATGCAAGGGAGATATTTTTCCAGAAACACTGTGTGTCTTTCACACATCTTTCTCTCACACCATTTCAATCACTCAGTTTTTGTTTGAAACAGCCTGGAGTAAAACTTCTAAATGGGACTCTGACTGGTTTTCCCACTTCACAACTAAGTATTTCTACTCTAATTTTCTTTTCTACATTGAGGTACATAGGCTTCTGACAGAGCCAGGTATGTCTAGCACTATACAGCACACTACCTTCAGGCAGCAAAACTAAAGCAGAAGTGACACAAGGACAAATGTCATATCTTGCAAATCTTCAGAGTATTTTCATGTGCCACTCAAGCATAGGCTTGATTATAATTAAGCACCCAATATTTTGGTCCTTAAGCTTCTCAAATATTAGTTCCAGAGCGAATTAAAAATTTGAAGAACCACTAAAAAAAAAAAAAAAGACTGCATCTTTATGTCAGGTACAAAATCGGTATGTTGCACTGTAAAGTGAAATAAACTTACTCATTTCACTCAATTTAGTCTTCCTCTCCAGCAACAAAATGGAGAGTTCCCTTGACATTGTCACCTATCCAAGTCAGATCAAATTAAAACGAGGTTTTGTCTTGCAGCAAATTTAAACCACTATGCAATTAGAGATTTTAGAGAAATAGCCACTTCAGCCTTATTTTTCAAAGAAGTATTATGCCTACAGACTGTCCTAGTGAGCCTCAGTTTCAACAAATAAAAAGTTTTTGCCACAACTCATGAGAATAGGAAGTAAATAAATAAATACATACATACATAAAGCTAGCAGCCTTTACTGGAACCTGAACACCAGGCTACATTTTACTCAGAATGAGAACTCCTACCTCTCCTTATACTTCTGAATTCTCATGACAACACACTCAGCACACAAGGAAACCACAAGAAGCTAGCTGACATGAAGACCTTACTTTGACATTGCTGAACTATCCTAAAAGCAGCTGTTTCTGAAAGTGAGGAGAAAAAAAAAACTTCATATACCACAATGCCACTGAGAAAAACGGGATATGGCAGCTTTCAAGAACGACACAAATTACCTGGAAACATCATGAAGCCAAAACATGAATTTCTGCACAGGTTAAATGTGAAGACTTTAGGACAAGACACAGAATACTATGCTAACTGCCAGGATGTTACAGATAAGTCTTTTCACCACCTCAGATCTACGCTACTTTTCTCACCCATTTTCCTTTATAACCTAAACAAACTATTCACCTCAAGTAAGAAAGGATGTTGTGAAGTTGGACTTCACACTATGACATACAAACATGAGATCCACCTGGCAGACCTGCATGAGAGCTAAATGGGACAAGAGTGCAGTCCAGAACCGTTCAAAAAGCAATCAGGAGTAAGTTGAACCACAAAAGTCAACCTGGAGACAGGCAACCGTTGTCTCCCACACAAAGTGGGAGCATTTTCACCAGCTACTCTCCTGTTTCAGCTCCATAAAGGACTTCAGCACTTTCTGTGAAGTTCAATCCTGCTGACTGCCAAGCACAAACTTTATGGGGAAAATTGCTCAGCAGAATTAACGTAACAGGTCTTTAAACCAAATGGTTACATTTAATATCTTATTTTTCTGTTGCTGCCACTAATATCAAACAAGAAATCTACTGAGAAAAACGCAGCCTCTTCAAAACTTTCATGTATGATCCCTGAGGTAAGAAAAGCCTGAAGAAATGTCCAACCCTGATAGCATTAGCACAGTTTTTAATGCCAGCCAAGATGTGTTCAACTCTTGATAAGACAACCTATAGCGTACAATTCCATGTGATAACTCTGTTCCTCACAATCACAGCTCTGAAATTACTTCTCCTTTCCTCCCTTCCTCTCCAAAGCATCCAAGAGTATCACTTTCTCAGCTTTAAAAACTTACATACACAGTAGCTTGCTTGATCAAGCATGGAAGTATGTTCTGTGCGTTTCTTCCTCACCCACTATGGAAAATTAAAGCAAACCCATTACTCAATAAAAGTATCTTTGACGGCTGCCAAGAAAGAGTGTGCAATATCAGTAAAAAAGTGCTTTTATCTTCTTGATGAAAAGCAGCCTATTAGTACACAAGAGTCTCTATAATTTGTATGGACCACAAGAAAGTATATCTGGAACCAAGGAGCCTGTTGCTTGAAAGTCTTTGATGTGTTTAGAAGTATCTTTTTCTTCAGAAGTATTTTATCAAATTATCATCAAGGATAACAGAGTATTAAAGGAAAGTTTAAAGGGGAAGTCTGCTTATCAAATTACTTTGAGAAGTATCTCATTTGATTTCTTATTAGGAAAAAAACAGATTAGACTTGCCTAATGAGTTATCTTTGCTTTTTTGGAAAGGCTTAAGACGACTAACACCATATGTCCTTGTTTCCTTTTACAGCATTGCAGAAGAAAGCTCCAGCAGTTGACAGACACCCATCCTGAGATTTAATGCAAACCGGCAATTCTAATACACAGTTTTAAGAATTATCTCTAACTGTTGAAACACTGGTGGCAGACTAAGATTTCAGCACACTACACTGTCCTTCTAAATCCACAGAAGGACCTTTCAAAAGAGCTTCTTGTCCTCAAGCACCTTTTTAGCCTGAGAAAAACAGTCTTGAACTGGGCAGATTTTCAGCAATATCATATTTTACATGCTTCACTGAGTTATTAAGAGTTGGAAGACACCTCTGGAGATCATCCAGTCCAACCCTCCTGCCAAAGCAGGGTCACCTCGAGCAGGTGACACATGAGTGCATCCGGGTGGGTCTTGAAAGTCTCCAGACAAGACTCCACAAGCTCCCTGGATAGCCTGTTCCAGTGCTGCTACGCTGAATCTAAAGTGGAACTCCTTGCGTTTCATGGCCATTGCTCTTCATGCTGTTGCTGGGCACCACCGGAAAGAGTCTGGCACCACCCTCTTGAGACTCACCTTACAGATATTTCTATCTATTAATGAGATTCCCTCTCAGTCTTCCTTTCTCTAGACTAAACAGGCCCATCTCCTGTAGTCTCTCTCATAAGAAAGATGCTCCAGACCCCAAATTATCTTTGTGGCCCTCCGCTGGACTCTCTCCAGCAGCTCTTTGTCTTTCTTGTACTGATTCTACAGAATCCCCAGCGCGCAAGGCTTAGGCTATTATTAGTCATTACAGCTGCAGCTTGCACCAGCCAAGCACCAACACCCAATTCGTGTTTAATCAAAAGGTGCGCCAGGTCGTCCGGAAGAATTTCACTATAATAACGCCGCGCTACAGAATCCAAACAGAATCCTGGAGAAAACTACGGCGAATCGCTGCCACTCAGGCTGCACGGAGCAGTGCCGACCCCGGGGGTATTTTTAAGGCCAGCCTTTCAGCGTGGGTGCCGGGTCCCGGTGGGTGCCGCAGGGCGCGGTGAGCGGCTCCCCATCGCACCGGGAGCGGCCCCGGCCCTCCCCCGCCGCCGGCACCGACGGCCGGCCCGGGTAACGGGGGCTGCACCCGGGCCCGGGGCGCCGCTCTGGCCCGGGGAGGTGGCGGTGCTCCCGCCGCCGCTCGCCACGTCCGCCGCCCCCGCCGAGGTCCGGCCCGCCCCGCTCACCATCTCCTTGCGGAGCAGGGCCAGCGCCGCGTCCAGGTTGGGAGGCTTGGGCGGGCGCGGCGAGCCCCGGCCGCCGCCGCTCAGCTCGTCCTGGATGCGGGACTTCTGCGCGTAGAGCCGCTCCAGGTCCCGCCAGCGCCCGCCCTGGCCGCCGCCGCCGCCCGAGGACGAGGAGTTGAGCAGCCCGCTCAGGCTCTTGGGCAGCGGCGGCAGCCCCGCGCCGCCGCCGGGCCCCAGCAGCCCCGGCCCGCTCATGCTGCAGCCGCGGCCACCGACGGAAGGAGCCGCCTCGGCCCCGCCGCGGGAGGCGCCGCCCGGAGCCCGCCCCGCCTCCGGGCCGGGCGGGGGCGGGGAGCCGCGCGGGGCCGGCGGAGGGAGAGGAGGACAGGGAAGGGGGGCAGCGGGCAGGGGGTGGCCGAGGGCCGCTCCACAGGTGCCTCGGGTCAGGGTCAGGGCCGGGGCCGCGCTCGGCGGCCGCACCTCGGCCGCTTTGTCTGCTCCGAGCCGAGGCCGTGCGGGCGCGGCCTCAGGCGGTGCCCCTCAGGCGGTGCCCGCAGGAGCAGCCCCGCGGCAGCGCTCGGTGCCCGGCAGCGGGAGGCTGAAGGGCCCTGCGGCAGCGGGGCTGAGCCTCCAGGCTCGGCCCAGGGCTGGGGGAGGGATGGAGCGCAGTGAAAGCAGGCATGAAAGCAGATTAACTGCTGCAGGCGGAGGATGACCAGCTCTTCTGTGGCCATGGTGTTACAGCAGTCGCCTGATAACGCGACACTGCTCTCCCTTTCCAGCAAGGTGTTTCTTTCTACCCCGATTTGGGCTGGGATAGATGTCTTCTCAGCAGCCTGTGCAGTACCGTGTCTTTTATTCAGAATGAGAATAATATTGATAATATACTGATGCTTTGATTTTTACTAAGTCGTGCTTATCCTAAGGGTTCTTTTTTGTCTCTGTGTCTGTCTCATCCTCTGTCAGGGAAAAGGTACACAAAAGAAACTGGGAGGGAGCATAGCGGTGACCCAAACTGGCCAAAGGGATATTCACCTTTTTTATTTGTACTTTGTTTTCAATTATTAAACTGTTCTTACCTCAACCTACGTGTTTTACTTTTGATTCTCCTTCCCATTCCGGAGGGTGGGGGAGGTGGTTGAGCGAGCACTTGTGGTACTTAATTTCCACCTGGGCTTAATCCACGACACTTTCACACCCACACAGCCAAGTTTTGTACCAGAAGTGTTTTATCTCCAAGCATTGCAACTACACAAACCTAGGTCTATCTGCTTTGTGAGTCAAATTTCTCAATCTGGGAGTTAGCTTACTGTCTGTCTTCCAGCATTATTCACAGAGAGGATTATTGCTCTGCTTTGCAGAAATACTCAGATGCTTTCTGAGAAGACTGTGGAGAGGGAACCATGCTCCAGGCACGGGAATTCCCAACACTGCCGGTGCGGCCACAGCTCTGGTGCCACAGCAGTACAACCTCAATGTGCCAACTCTGATTTTGTGCCTTTTATGTTTTCCCCCCTTTCTCTTTGACATGTTTGCATCTCTGGAGTCTCTTAAATAAAAAAATGAGGGCAGTTTTGGATTATTCAAAATCCAAACGAAAGCAGGGTATAAAATTGGAGTTCTGGGAATATGCTGCCATTGCAAAGCCAGATTGTTTAGAGGTGCATTCCTATTCCCATGACCCTGCTTTGTTTGTGGAGTTTTCTCTTCAAGAAATACCCAGATATGGTGATTTTGACTTAAGCCTCTACATACTTTCAGTTTTGTTCCCAGACTCGCATGGCGTTTTTTCATGGTTTAAATGTCATCAGGCTCTGTGACAATTGTTTTCAAACTACTTACAGTTGAGGAAGCTTTTGCAAATCTTTGTTAATGTTTACATGCCACTTTAGGGATTGATTTTTTCAGACAACCTGTTGTGCTTTTTAATGCTTTTTGCCCTGGAATGAAGAAGATTTTTTTTCCTCTGTTAGGAATGATGCTACTGCTGCCTAAGTTGATTGTGAAAAATAAAATTGTGCTCATAGATTTATGAAACTAAAGGCATTCTAAACAATCTTTATTGTAGATGAACAGTGTCAACCAAGGGTGCCTGACTGCAAAAACTTTGTTACACTGTATTATCTTTCTGCTTATTAGCAAATGCATTTACTTGTTCTCCATTCAACACCCCCCCGGCTTTTCCTCCAAGTTGACAGCTATTTGAAAAAGCCTGTATTATTTTATCCAGACCACCTTACCTTAATTTTTTTCAGTTTACCTGATTTCATTAAATTCTGAGTGCATTTTCTCCACACTTGTGTCCTTTAGGCACCTTGTTGCCATGTTTACCATTGCAGAAATCTTTATGCTGTCTTACTGCTCAGCTTTGTAATCTGAAAAAGGAAAAAAAAACCACTTTTTGGGTTTTCAGTGACTCTCCTCTCAGCTGGCAATTTTATCTAGCCTTCATTCACACTAAATTCCTAATTATCCTTTAAAATCTAGATCTACTGCTTTATTTATTCTGACTTAGTTATAACAGGGTGATAATGGAAGCTGGAGTCTTTTGCAGATATGTCTTTTGGTGATGAAGCAAGCTTTTGTTAGCTGCATAGACCTCTCAGTCTTTGCTGGTTCCCAGAATTGAACTAGAGAAACATGTTACTTGTCAAAACCGATCTTTGCTAAGGACGTTACCTCAAAAAACCCCACATTAAAAATACATGTTGCTATGTCATAAAAAATTAGGAAGTTCCAGAAGAGCGGTGTCCCATAACATCTCCTTATGGAAATGCATTACAGCATGGATTTAATTTACATTTTAATATGTGATGGTTTTCCTTTCCTAATTCACTAGGAGGATACACAATGCCTGTGTATCATTTGTGCCTCATTTACTAACAACCCTCTCTCCAAAAGTGGTGATCTATATGCATTATAGAGTACCTTGAACTAATACATTAAGACTACTCCCTACAGCCTTTTCTCTGATGCTTTCCCCTCTAATAACTGAGTTATCCACAGATGTTAATGGAATTCCTCATTATGACAGCCCTGTGTTAGGAGGTAGTATTGTTATCCACATTGGAACAAGGACACAAGGACACAGGGAGCTGAAGGTAGATAGTGGTAAAAAACATCACTAATTTTAAATACCTGTTTTGTGATTCCTAGGAATGATTTTCCTCTCAACAGAATTGACAAAGGGACACGTGCCTCTGTTTCAAGCTACCCTGCACAGAGCAGCACCTTTGCTTAAAGTTACCTTCACTAGAAGTTTAAAGTAATACTCCACAGTTTGCAGCAATGTGGGACATGTCACGTTTGTCAGCTGTGCATCAGGGATATCTTAAAACTTGCTAAACAAGAGGCACCAGAGCTCATGTGTCAGTATCTTTTTTGTGTTGGGAAGATGTCTCTCATTGGGTTAACTTGCAGTCAGAATTATTTGTCACAGGGCAGTCAGGCTCCAGATATCACAATCTGGGCATAAACAAGACAAATGAATAATTAGTTACACATGCTTTACTCTTCCATTTGCCCCTGTAGTTAGAGTGCCTGCACACACTCTGTTTCTCGTGAGGCCTATGGCTTTTATCACTGATGTGGAGGAACAGAAATCAGACTGTTCTGTGGTGCTTCGGGAATTATGCAAATCAGCCACTCAGCAGAAGAGAATTTAGGATTTGCTGGAACCTTATATATGATGCCATATAAGGGTATATCCAAACAAAAATTAGATTTTTAGCTAAAGATCATTCAATTCTTAGGCATTGATTTTCATCCTTTTAAAATAAAAATTGTCAGGTGTTAATGTTGACACTTATTTTCCCAGGTATATTTTTATATCTCTGCCTAAAAAGTGAAATCTCAAGTATATTCTAACACATTGTCACAGGGGCTTCCACCTAGGCCCCAAGCAAAGTGGTATCCTCAGATCTAGAGCAGAGATCCTCCTATTTAAGCTACCTGAGTAAACAGGAGCAATAGAGGACTCTTACCTTTTTTATAGGTCTATTTCCTCATAGATACCAAAGAAAGACAGTTCAGCCTTTGCAGGGTTCAAAACAAAGTGCTAAAAACCACAAATATGGGGATTTGGGGATCCAGGCTCCAGTTTAAAGTTCTTGATGAGATGTATTCTCGTGGCTGTAAACCCTGGTACACACCACTTGCTCCCTCAGTCTGTTGCTGTTGCCCTTGTTGGTTTTTCATCAGATCCTGTCCTTGTCCTGGCACAGACCCTGTTCCAAAGCAATGTCCTCTAGCTATGGTCTCCAATGCCATTGCTCCTATCCCTGCCTTTTCTTGCTTCAGCTGCCACACATGGATGCTCAATCTGTGTCTCTGGAGAGGGATCCTGGACCGAGTAATCCCTGGCCCTTTCTACCCTCACAGTCTGTGCACCAGATCTTCACCTGCTTTGCTTCTCTGGGTCCATTGGCAATTTATGGGGCTCATCAAAACCTCACTGAAGACTTTCACCATGCTCATGTGGGCAACTCTTATCTTACAGCTTGGGCCAGCCTTGGAGCCCTCCAGGGTCCCAGTTCTTATCTAAAGACAACCAGTCTTTGTATATCCTCTGCTTAGCCATTCCTAACAAACAGAGCTCATTTAGGGTTCGCCTATGCTAGTTTTTGAGCAGGATCCACTCATGCTAAGCTGTAAGCAAGTTACAGTTAAAATTATGTTTACACAATTAATTTCTAATATTCTGTACTTCAGCACTCTTGCTGCTGCCTTTCTCACCTTCTCTGCCATATCTGATGCTACCCTTTAGCCTGCTACAGTGAGGTCAGACTGCTAATTCTTCCTTTTTCATGGAGAAACAAAAAAAAAAATTTACAACAGGAGAGAGAATGTAGAATGTGCTTAGGGCATGGGGATAGGTGTGACAGAAAGTTGGTTAAGACTGGGCAAAGCAAGGGCAATAGATTCTGCAGGAATCAGAGGTTACAGAGTGATCTGTAGAGATCTAATAGTGTGTGTTAGTAACTGTTTCATCACTGACAGCAGCTCCCAGCTGGCAATAATGCACATGTAGGGTTTTGTTTTTCTTGTGAAGTTTGGTTCTTTGTTGTTGGTTTGGTTTGGTTTTATTAAGTTGCAGCAACTCAAAGCAGAGCTCTCTTTCCTCTCTCCTTTTCACAAAGAGGATGGTAAAGATTTTTGAACTAATTTATGTCCACCAGTTACAACAATGAGAAGCAGTTTGAAATCTGAAAAGCATGTGCGTGTGGCAAATAGGCAGTTACATTTCTGCAATGATGAGTGGTCTAATTCTCTCTCACTGTGTTTTTTCACACTGCAGTCAGTCCCAAGTGCAGCTGTTTTTTGTTGTGAAGGGGAAAAAAGACTCAAAGTGTGCACTTTCATATCAAAAATTCTGGTTCAGGATTATAGGAAAGATCATGCTAAGGAGAAATAAGGACTGGATCGGAAAGTCATGTTGATGGGAGCTCCAGTTGAGGTGTCCAGCTGTTTGTTTTCCTGATGGTGCCAAAATATGGTTTGTTCATATCTCTGTTTAACCTTAGATCAAACTATAAATCTTCTCCACAGTACATCACTCAGTACACTCCAACACTGGTTTTAAAATCTCCTTATTCTGTGCTCTGACTTTATTAAATTACATTTAGTGGTATCAGTCCTTTTTTTGCCCTGCCTCTCCAGCCTCATAGATTCTTCCCCATTATGTAAACTCTAGGGAAAAAAAAAGAGTTGTAATTTATACCACACCAAATTTATAATCCTGTAATGTATCCTTGTTTTCAGGATTTCTGTTGTAATTAAGAAAGCAAGCCATTTTAGTATTTCATATCAGCTGGTAAAAGTAAATTCCCCAAAATGAAATATAAAACAATTGTAGGCCATAGGAATTTATAATTTCAGTATTATTTGAAAAGTAATAGCCCAAGAAAGAATCCAGCAGAGTTTGTATAATAAACTAGCCTCATGCTCAAAACCCTTAGTGGCTCTGAACATCTTCCCCGCATCTCCCTTTGCTGTGTCAAAAAAAAAGGACTTCAAAGTGCTTTGGGATATTTTTCTCCTCTTTCCCATGAGTTCAGTATAGTTCTGATAAACATTTGCCCCTTCCAAAAGATGGTTTGAGAGGGCATTTATTACCAGTCTCTGTGGTTAGTTCAGTTTGTTAGCTTCACAACAACTCACTTCTTACTCTCAACAGTCCAACTTGACTTACAGTAACAGCTTTCCAGAATCTGATTACTGAAAGCAGATCACCAAGGGATCAGAGCTACAGGCTTTAAGGGTATTTGTCTTATTATCTCAGTGACACTGAGCAGACCCTTTCCTTTAGTGAGATCTGCATTGGGGTCAGATCTGGAGGATGCTGTCTAAACTGGGCTGAGTTCATTTGAGGTAAAAATGATGGGAGTTCTAAATCTGCAGGCAAAACAGCACAGCGGGAAGCAAGCTGCTGAGCAGGAATGGCTGCGGGTGCACAGAAGCGGGAAGGACTTGTGCTTGCAGAGTGAAATATATTGCAGATTGTCTAGCAATTTGTATGTGCCTCAAAGCCTTTTTGAGCGACCATTTCTTGGTAATTAAAAAAAAAAGAATTCTTTATTTCTCTGTGAAATCGTCATTTGGAACAAACATGGAAGTTTCTATGTACTCTTATGTCAGCTGATGTTAGCAAAGAGATCATATTTCTTGCTTCTTTCTTCTGTGTTCTCCCTTAGCAAATGTGTATATGAGATTGTTTTTCCAGGCTGAACATAGAAATGTGTTAGATAACATATTTTCACAAGATAGATGTAGATTATACTGCTCAGGAGATAAACATTCCTTTTCAGCTGTAAATGGCTATAATTCTGGCTGGGGGGTGGGCATAATTTTATATTCAGATGTACCTGTGTTCTTTTAAAATGACCTTTCCCCTCCTGCAATGCAAGTAGACAGACTTGTGCCTGAACAGAGTTGCTGAATAATTAAGCTCAAAACTGGGCTGTAAAAATGCCCAGCTTTTCCCCTTCAGTTCAGCTGTGTCAGATGCCATTGTCCCATAGTGCCTGCCTGGAGCTCTGCCTGCTGGTGCAAAAAGGCTCCTCTGCAGCCCCTGAGAAGGGAGAGTGATGAGCAAATTGCAGCAGGGCCTCTTCCTTGCAGCAGCTGGGGTTGCAGAGGATGCATGAGGCTGTGGTGATGCCTGAGAGCACAGCAACCAGCCAGACTGAGGCCAGACCAGTGCTTGAGGGGAGCATCCTCGAGTGGACCTGGATCTCCTTGTCTTGTGCTGAAAAAGAGCCACCTCTGAGGTGGGACAGGGGAAAATCATTTAACAGTGCATTACATTATTTCTAAGCAGTTTAGAGGAGAAAGGTACTCTATGTAATTGAAAGTTCATTTAGGTAGAGAGAATGTAATTACCTGGCACAGTCAGAGGAGCAAAGCTACTATGAGTCTCTGATGAAAGCTGTCATCAGTTGTTTAATGGCCAGCAAGTGACTAGAATTTTCGTTTCATATTTCATGCAAGAACAGCACATTCAGCAGCCCCAGTGACCCCTAAATTCAGTGCAGGGACACTAAGCAATTACTGACTCAGAGGCAGATGTTCTACTAGCTGAACTATGATCATTGCTTCTTTAGTATGTAGCACCCAAACAGAACCTTATTTCGCATGGGCAACCTACTTTTGTAATGGTACAGACAAAGGAATATCTTTGAAATACTGTCAGTATTTAAAAATTAAATACATTCTATGCAGCAAACACAGTGCTGAAAATAACTTCTTGATGTAAGTACATGATACCAGATTTTTACCTGGTGTGAACCTGGCAGAAAAATTGTATCAAAGCAGCTTACTTTTCAAATACTGTAAAAACAGTCCACCCCTCTTTTTTCCCCTCCTTCTCTATTAGAAAATCCCCTCTCAGGCAGTGCAAACTGTGCGGTTGTTTCTCTGTCTCCTGCCCAAGAACTGAATGTGCCCACCAGGAGGGAGGGTGATCCTTATCAGCGTGTGCTGAGCTCATGTGGCTCTCAACACAGTCCTGCTTTTCAATTTATTGCAGGCAGACATGATTGTCCCAGGCTGACACGTGGACTGAGAGAAACCCATCCAGCTCACCAGGGGATCCAAAGGTTCAGTTCATCTTCCCTCCTTGAAGTCCCTCCAGCTTTTCAGAGTTGTTCTTCATTAGCAGAGATGTTGAGGAATAACTGCAATGGCAACAGCTGTCATTGCCAGGTGGGAATTGTGCTGGAGTGCAACAATTCTGCACACACCTTAGGCATCTGCTGCAATATTGGAGACAACTCACATGTGACAGAATCAAACCATGTAATAATCCAGTCAATTCTTTGTCATTTTACAACTTGGTGCCATCTGGAGCATGGCACAGACAGAGCCTAACCCAGAAAGCAATCAACAGCAAATGTTGAGGTTGCAAAAGGAAATAAAAACTTAAAGTAAAACAAAAGAGTAAAACCCCTGCAGGGGGAAATGCGACAGCAAATATCCGCAAAGAGGGGAAGCTGCTAAGTCCAAACATCAGGGCTGGAAATGAGATCAGATCAAACTGATCCCTAATCAGTTACTGACAGGAACAAACAGGTATACAAATGAGTTGGAGGGAAAAGCAAGGATTTATGGAGTATTTTTGGCAGGTCTGGAAAAATAAGTCATTCCGTTTGGCAAATGTAATCTAAATGCTTCTTCACTTTTCTCTGTTGAGTTGTCCAGGGAAGATGCAAACCTATGGAGACTGCCTGAATAGGAACCATCAAAAATAGCATTGCTATCAAGTTTATTTATTTTTTTTCACTTGCTGTGAAAATAAAAGTAAGTTTTAAGGCACATCAATCATTTTATTTCCACTCACATCTCTAAAGAACACTAAGGAGGTAGAAGTGGTGGAGATCTTTTGAAGATCTTGAGTTTGGACAGATAAAAACAACTTCTTCCTTCTTAGTCTCCTTTCTCTCTTAGCGTCTTTTTGAAACTGTGATAGGATAAACAAAATGTAATTTATACAAGGCCACAAACCACAATACTTTGAGAAAAAAGATGTGGAGTGCAAGGTATGAATGCTTTGAGTTCAATTTACTGTTTTTATATCACTTTCAGGGTTCAATTGCTCTTTAATTAATTATGCATTTTCAGAACATTTGGAATACCAGTGACCTGGAATAACTTAGATATCTCACAATTATTGTTAATTTTCAACTGTAAGAAAAAAATATCAAGAACCATCTCTTTTATTTTTCAATGATTATGAAAACTTTTTGAATAAAATGCACATAATTTTGTCCGTGCTTCAAAAATAGGTTACTTGCATCCTGTGGCACTGTTTTGATGAAGATATTTATATTTACCAACTTTATTCTTGTCAAGTCACACTTTTCTCTGCTATTGCTTTGAGGTAGAGAGAGAAAGAGGTAAAATGATAATTTGATATCACTTTGGTGAACTATCATAGATCAGAAGATAAACAGTAACTCATAAATACCATGATTTTTTAATGATTTCAGAACTGAAATATCTTGCTGTCTCTGCTCTAGCCTCGATTCTGAAAATGAATTGACCTCTGGCATTCCTAGAATACACCCCATGAGGCTTGATCCAAATCTCATGGAATTCAGCGTCAGTCTGTCCACTGGCTTCAGCTGTGGAGAGAATGGGGCTAGAGCCTGTGTCTGAAACAACAGGAGGCCTGTGGTGTTGAATGTTGGATGTTTGAGAGAAAAACTGACAAACAATCTTGCTGTCAAGCTTTTCCTTAGGGGACCTCAGTCTTCAGAGCAATGCTGACTTACCAAATAGACCTGGGAGGTGCATTACAGTCACGTAAACAAAGATGAAGAAAAATGGTGTTATTTGTAACACTAGCCTGTGTAAAGGACACAATCAGTTTTACGAGAGAAAATGCAGGGAACTTGAAGAAGATTTTCATTAAGCAGTATTAATAGCAGAGTTTTATCACATTTCACAAACAGACACTAAATGTGTGGGGTTTTTTTTAAGCTGAGGGCAAGAACTTAGTGTGTGATTTACAAATGCTGCTTTTGATACTGGCAGTGATATGAGCCAATCCAAAGAACTGCAGGTGACCATGTCCTGGGTTACTGATGTATGAGAACAGTGTTTCACTGCCAAATGCCCAAGTTGTGCAGCTAAGGTGTTTTTACTCTCGTCCTCACTGGTTTTCACACTGTTGCTCCATCTTGCTGACATTTGAGTGTGGTTCAGCCTTTCTCAATTTTAACCTTCATCTTCTCAGGAGTTCGTTTTGGGTTGGTTTTGGCTTTCTGGTTTGTTTTGTGGGGGTTTTTGTTTGTTCCTTCTAATAGCCGTGTAGCAATACCTTTACCATCACAGACTGAAAGTCCTGGTTTTATGTAATCACTCCTTTTCCTCAAAACATCTCCTAGAAGTGTTAAGTGCACTGCCACACTCATTTGAACCTCAGCATAGCAGTTAGGTTGCATAATGCACTTCTCTAAATCAACTTGAGCAGATGGGAAGGAAAATAACTTCAGCTAGCATAGACCAACTCCCCTTGGGCACTTTTCAGATGGCAGTGGAAGTGCAGCCTGGCAATGCCCTACTGTCTTTATTTTGTCCTCTTGAATGACAGAGGCAGCCTAGCCTGAACAAAGAGTTATCCCCCCGGCTCTTCCTCTCTTCCCAATTTACATTGGGACCACTGTACAACTACACTCTTTTAAATATTGCTTGTATGGTAATTTTTCTCAGCCATCTCACATTGCTTTTCTACTGGTGTTTAGGCAAAAAAGAGAGAAGATAAATAAAAAATTCAATAAGTGAGATATAAACAAGAACAATATAGTTTAAAAGGTGATTTAAAATAGTGGCATCAATAAGTCTTTTTTATGCTTATCAGGTAGGAAGTTCACAGTTGTAAGAAGAAATTAAACCTTGTCAGTTTATTAAAACTCGATGATCATCATTGGTTAATTTATCAAAAACAGAAGGAACGGAATACTATCAAGCAAGGCTAAATGCATCACTTAATTGAACCTCACTGTAATCACTGAAGTAATGAATTTGTGTTTAGCTGGCATCGTCTGTTCTCTGGTGTAGAAGCAAATGGTTATATAAAAACAGTGCAAAAATCAAGTTAGAACTGACTGTTTTAATGAACCATTAG
Organism: Catharus ustulatus; assembly: GCF_009819885.2. Classification (NCBI taxonomy): domain Eukaryota; kingdom Metazoa; phylum Chordata; class Aves; order Passeriformes; family Turdidae; genus Catharus; species Catharus ustulatus. The sequence continues at coordinate 43,671,042 of NC_046223.1, read as the reverse complement.
AGAAAACAGGCTTCATGTTAAGACAGTTGTAAGAGAAACCATGGTTTTGAGCAAAAGGATCTGGAAAATCTTTCAATGTGAAATTAATTGCACACATAAATGTCAGTGGTGGTGTTGCAGGTTTTTAAGTACAAGGTCAGCTATTCAGTGAAGGAGGGACACATCCATGATCTGACCAGAGGTGCTGCTTATACATGGTGCCTCATGAGCAAGCAACAGGAAGAGCTCCAATCTTTAATTTAGTACCCTTGCCCCAGAGTAAGCCACGGCTGTACCTCAGAACCTGCCCAAAGAGCCACCAGATCAGACTTTTCTCCTGCCCTTGCTCTGGTAAGCCAACAGAAGTGCCTGTCCTCTTTTTCTTGTACTCCATCCAAGGATTCAGTTCACTTCCAGCCTTCTTTCCTCATATAATTTATTGATGTCAGTGGTTGGAAAATTGCTAACTACTTTAAGCTTTTACAATTTTCAGAAAGACTACAGCCCTGTGTGCAAGAATATTCCCTTATGTACGTCCTCTGCTACTTAAATAGTGCTAGACCTAGTTTAGGATGACAGCAAAATGGGCCAAAGAACTGAAAAAGCTACAGAGAGTTTAGGTTGTCAAATTCTTTCTAGTGTGGGGGCAAACACTGTTAGAAGAACCTGGAGCAGCAAGGTGCTGAGACAGATTTAAAGCCTTTCTAAGCCAACTTGGTCCTGATTTTCCATATATGCAACAGTTGGGTTAACTTGGAATTCACTGGCTTCAATTCTTCCCAGTCCCCTTCTTTTTCCTTGAAGTTTCCTAAATCTTATGCCACCCTGCTCTGTATCACCCTTGCATCTTAACCCAGCACTGCCTATTTCCTTCACATTTTGCAAACTCCTTTAAAAGAGTCATTCTGCAACATTTTGCTGTGCTCCCTTGTCTTGCAAAGGTTGAATGTATTTTTTCCTACTTTTTTTAAGCTTCAGTGTAATGTGAGGCACCAGGGGAGCCCTTCCAGCTTTTATTTTCTCTACAGGAGTCTGTGTTTGGTTTACTGTCTTTGCAGGAGACCACGTGAGCAGCAGAGTTCACAATTGACGTGAGAGGCTCAATTGTGCTCCCACTCTCAGCACAGGTAGAGCCAATGCATTTTTCATCACTGTGGCAGGGGTTTCCATGGGTCTTGTGGTTGTTGTAGGGTTCCTTATGGGAAATTCAATGAGGACAGTCACAGGAGATGTTGGAAGATGATAAACACAAGGGATCGTTTTGGTTGCGGGAAAGAGAGATAATGGACATTGAAAAAGAAGCAGTGAAATAAGAAAAAAATAAAGAGAGAAGAAAAGCCTCTTTTGAGGTTAGGTTCTCAGCAGGGAAGGAGGAGCTCAATTTAAAGGTCATTGGGGCTTTTGCTGGAGCAAAAATAATGAGGCAGAATAGGCAAATTTGAAGTGTATTTTTGGGGGAACACTGCCTCAGTGTTATGGTGAGGCATGCAACCAGTGAGACAATAAAGAAAGAAATAAAAGAAAAATGCGGCAAAAGGAAACAAATGTTTCCTGGAAACAGTGGTGAGAAAAATAGCACCCTTAAAACGGTAAAATTGTGAGCATGGTGAAAAGGAGGAGCTAAACAAAGTGGGAAAAGAGAAAAACAAGAACATCTATGCTGAAATGAATGTAGGGGAGTGAGGACTCTGCCTCCTCTGTTTTTTCTCAAGCTTCCATTAAAGTATTTAGTGAATAGCTCTTATTTTTCCATTCACATGTTTCTTTGTACCTTTCCACATAACTTTTCTATGGTTATGGATATATATTACAGAGTCACAGAGTATGCCACAAGGAACCCACAAGGATGATTGAGTCCAACTCCCAGCTCTGCACAGGACATCCCCAAGACTCACACCATGTGCCTGAGAGCATTGTCCAAACAAATCTTGAACTCTGTCAGGCTGGTACTGTGACAACTTCCCTGGATAGCCTGTTCCAGTGCCCAACCACTCTCTGGGTGAAAACCTTTTCCTCATATCCAACTTTAACCTCTCCTGACACAGCTTCAGGCCATTCCCTTGGATCCTGTCACTGGTCACCAGAGAGATCAGTGTCTTCCCCTCTCAAGGAAGTTGTAACTGTAATGAGGTCTCCCTTCGGTCTCCTCTCCTCCAGGCTGAACAGACCAAGTGTCCTCAGCAGCTCCTCACACAGCTGCTCCTCAATGCCCTTCACCATCTTCATTGCCCTCCTTTGGACACTCTCTAATAGCTTAATATCTTTTCTATATTGTGGTGTGACTTACAGATGGGGTTATCCCATTTTATATCACTCTGAGAGTTTCCAGAGGAGTTACAGCCCCAGCAGAACACAGCTGCATCTCACACATCTCACAGTTTGCAGTGTGAGCTGATGGGCAGTAGCTGATGGACATAGCCATCACTCTGATTCTCAGCTGTTGGGAGAAGTTTCTCGTTTTCTTCAGCATTTGATTTTTCACTGCTGCAGAGTCAAATCTTTCATTAAGAGCTTTTGGGGATTTACAGACCATGGCCTAGGTCTAACGTGCCACAGCTGCGCAACATCTCAGTGAAGACCTCCACTGTGCCATGTCCTGGACAGGCAAGGACTTTCAGTGGCTTTCAGGGAAAGGTTACAATTTCATCTCTTTCCCCAAGTGTTTGTCTGCTGGAATATGGAAGGATTAGATAGATGGGTACTGTGTTTATTTGGGGAAATACGGTCTCTTCTGCCTCTGGACTGAGAGGGAATACATTTGGTGATGAGTTATTTACACGCTCTCTGGAGAGAGTCTTGTACACAGGGTACTGTGTCTGTCTGTAAGAGCAATAAACAGATACATGCTACAGAGCCAAGATATGTAGCAAGAACTCCACTCTTCATTGATAAGGAAAATGCAAGGGAACTTTTACTCAGGACTTCACAGTAGCTGCTCACAAAATATTACACAAAGTGAGAAAAAAACATCTCCTGAAGAAACAGATGAAGATGCATTCCTTAGGGATTACTGTGTAATGAGACTTCAGGAACAGTGGTCAGCACGAGTAGCCAGTGTCCCAAGAGCAATAACACTTCTTTTGCCCCAGGCACAGCCATCACAAACAGGTCGTTCTACCCCTCTAAAATAGCGGAGGGGGAGGGAGACAGTTAAAGGAAAACTGACATTTGGAAATTAGTCAGCCACCCAGTCTCACTCCTGCTTGCCTGCCTGTTTGGCAGCAGAGATGGCTGGGGAAAATGTTTCTGTGATCACAGACGGCTTGGAAGCAAACTGGCAGATCTACAACTGGAGCATGTATCAGCATTACCTTCGATCAAAATTTTTCACTAAAGAATTCAGTGTAGCTGCACAAAAAATAAAGTCTTGGGTTATCATTTTGTCCTTCTTGGTCTTGTCTTGCTTTTTCCTCTGGATGAACCTCACACACCCCCCACTGAAGGGGCGTAGTTTCAACAAGCTACTTACTAAAGACTCACCCATCCACACCCCTCCCAGGACTAGTACCTGCCTCCACCCCCTTCAGTCCCATTCCATAGTTCTCCAGGGCATCCAACTAGCTGTTCAGCATAAATTAATTCCAATCCCAAAATCTGATTTATGTCCTTCTGTAGCCAAAGCATGAAATTGAGGCTTGCCTTTCTTCAAGTTGTTGCCAACCTCGATGTTAAACACTGCCTTTGCAGAAATTCTCACCCCAGTTAATGACCTTTCCCTTCTTCCTTCCTGTCTCACTGTTGTCTCTCTGCCATGCCACATGTGGCTCAGGCTCTTATCAGCAGTTCAGCCTCCTTCCCTGCAGAGATTGCAAGGCCTTAGGATGGAGAAATCTGCTGCTGAGATGAGGGAGAGCTGAGGAACAGTGAACCCTTTACAAATGTGAGCTGGAGAGGGCTCTTCTCAGCTTTCTACTCACTCTCAGATATGCTTGTCAATCTCACAGCTCTTGAGAGAAGGTGGCAGAAGAGCTCTTTTTGTCTCATTTCTCTTTTTTGTCTCAGGCAGGTAGGGGTTGACAGTTTTGTTGACAGACAGTCAGGTAGGGGTGCCTAGGTAAAGATTAAGAAACAAGTATCTGAAGACACTGGAATAAAGTTGAACAAAGCCAGAGAGCAATTGTAAAACAGAGACTTTAGATGGCTTTGCTCTGTGGTAACTTGAATCATGTTGAAGAACAGTTTTTGCTATTGTTGCAATGGAATTGTTGGGTTTTGACAAATATGTCTTTCAAGTTCTTGTTTCTTCTTCCTCTTACAGACCTCTTTTTCAATAACTCAGATAAATTCTCTTTGCATTTCTGTACTGGAATAATTAAACTCTGAGATTATTCCCTTAAAGAGTGGGACATCAATCACGTCTGCCAGCAAAACTTTCCTCTGCTGTAGCAGCAGGAGTATTGGATCAGCAGTGCTCTGTGAGCAGACGAGAGGCAGCATTGGTAGGGAGACACACAACACGTGTTATTACACCAAATGACAGAGCTGAAGAAAGGCTTTTGTGTGAAAGGTTGCCCATTTTCTTCAGTAGTGTGTGCAGGATTTCTTCCTGCTAGCCTTGTGTGCTTACATTACCTGTGCTTTGATCAGGGCCTGCAGTTCACTTCAAACACTTCCCCAGGACATTTGCTTGTTTTAATCACCACTGGCTGTTTCTTTTGCTATCAAAGGAGCTACTTTTGCTAGCTTTTGATATGGGGAGTGCACCATTCTGTAATCAAAGTGATGTTTAGCTCGTCCCTGAGCATCTGGAGAGGAACCTGGAACAGCGGTTACTGGCTAAATGTAAAATGCATATTTGTTAGCAGCTGTGCAGACTGGGGGTGAGTGTATATGTAGTATGTAGTATGTATATGTACTGTGTAGTACGTAGTGTGTAGTGTGTAGTGTGTAGTATGTAGTACATAATAAAAATACATATATACTATATGTATGTAGTTTTTTGTGCAGTGTTTCTATTGCTGGAAGGTGAAGGCAGCTGCTTTTTTTTATATTTAGAGATTCAAGGCATACTATCTTTCCTTTTTACACAGAGATGTAAAATAAAAAAAAATAATGCAGAAAAATATTTAACTTCTTATTTTATAATATCATTCAACTAGTATCTTAGAACATCACAAACCCACAGTTTAAGGCTTGCAGAGATCTTGTGATTGTCATTGTAATTATTATTAGTGGACTGACAAATGGCTTAGTAAAAATATTTGAAATTTTAAATTTTAAAGGGGAAGAGACAGGCAGAAGGTGCGTGCCTTTCTCATCTCACTGGGGTCACCTCAGAAGCCTTTTCCAGAATTCCTGCAGACCTCATTCACCCCTAATTCCCTTACACCCTCTCTGGGTCATGATGGAAATACAGAAAAGCAGGCTGTAATTACTCAGAGCTGATCAGCAGGTATGTCTTGTGTATGTACACCCACACAAGAAATCGACATGTATAGAAAAAAATTCTCCTAGTTTGAGACCTCTGTTATCTCAAATAATGATTTCACTGATGGTGTCACTACCCACAGGTAAGTAATACTGTGTATCACCCAATTTTAAGCTTAGAATGTCCAGCCTTTGCCTGAGCAGGGGATGTTTGTCACAGGCACTTGCACCGCAGATTAGAATATTGGTAATTATGGCTTCCACTGAAGAAATGGTTGAGCACACTGCCCTGCACAGCAATCCACAAAGCGATCCATCGGCTATTAGTGAGTTACTGAGAAGATGAGGAAGCCCAGGGGAATGTTCCTCAGCATGCAAGAGGCAATAGAGAGGACCAGTGCCCACAATGCTGGACCATGTCCATGTGCAGGGGGAAGGCTGCTCCTGGCTGTGTGCCTGGGACAGGCACCGTGGAGACCCTGCAGTGTCTCTGAACCCCTGGGCAAGACAGTGGCAGGGGAGATGAAGGGCTCTCCAGACGAGGGTATGTGGCCTATTTTGGTGTATTTATAGTGTAGCCTTCCTTTGTTCTGCTCTGTGTCCTTGAGGGATGAGAGTCAATTATGACTGAATGTCAGAGCTGACATTCATTGTACGAACGGAGAAGGCTGTCAGCAAGGCCAGAAACAGCCTGGCACCCAGAAGCAGGTAGGGCAGTGAGTGATGTTGGGGACCTGCAGTGCAGCCTGGCCTTTTGCCAAAGGAGTGATGCCCCCTCCCCTTCTCCTCTGCAGTACCTCTCCAGCCCGTCTCTGCGGGCGCTGCTGTCACTTCAGTCCCTGGAGGCAGCATTTCCCACCTGAAGCCAGCTTGACACACATTAAGGTGTAATAACCTTGCCAGCTGCCTGGAGCGGCTCAGGCACAGCAGGGCAGTGGGCAGCAGGTCCCTGAAGCCAAAGACACCTGTCCCATGGAGGGATGAGCCATTGTCTCCATGTGGGATTAATTCCAATCCTCCATTTCTTTCTTGGGGACCAGCACTGTGCACAGATCGTGAATAGAGACTCCGTTTTACCAAAGCAGAAAAAGATAAACCCAACACAGCAGCATTTGAGCTGGAGATATTCCAAGTATCAGGAACAAATAGAAATCACGGCACTCTCCTTGTACAAAACATTTGTGGTGCTGTTAAATGAGCCGCTGCAAAGGCTGTAATGTTCCGCTGATTCTTTGTTACTCAGCAACTACTGTGGTGGCTGAGCACTGAATAGGCTAAGCTGAATTTTCCTAGCAGAAAAACAATGAAAGAAAATTGCAATCTCAAGTTTTAGAAGGAGACTGATGAGACTGGTGACACAGCAGGAAGGAAACGAGGAGCAAATGGAAGTTTGGCAGTCTGGAAAGGTTAGGTCTCAAGCAGAGCTCCTGGGAAGAGGTCAGAGGTTCACCATCCTATTAGGAGATCAAGGAAAGGAAAGTTGTGAAGCCAAATGGAATAATTTAAAGGAAGCTAGTGAGAGGGAGACGTGGGGACAGCACAACATGCCACTAGGGCAGAGATCTGCCTGGTTTGGGACAAAGGAATTTGGTAGGACTATTATAATCCTAATTTTTGCATTAACTGAGCAATTACAGAAGACACCAACACATACTTTGAAGATACCTAATTTCAGCTTAAAGTTAAAACTGGTTGAATCTTAGGGGCACTATCTCTAGTTAAAAGGAAAAGCAAATTAAAAATAAATGTTTGGTCAAATCCCTGCGGCTCTGCCTGTGCAGGCAGGACAGCTGATCTCCACTGCTGCCATCAGGTAAGGGAGTACTCATGCACAGCCCAGAGCGCTGCTCCCTGTGAGCACTGATCCTGCTTGGAGCTGCCTCTCTAGAAATCCATGTGTGCTCATCCGTGGGAATACAGCCTCGCTCTAACTAAGGGAATTATTTTAGTTCCTCCACCTGCTTTTACATATTTTTCATCTTCCTCAAATTCTCCTCAGCATTTTTCCCCATCTGTTTTTTTGTGCTTCTATTTTGCACCTCCCCCTGTTCTCTTTATTGGCTGCTGTCAAAGATAAGGTGGACCAGGTTCATTGTTAGGCTGATGCGATATGGCCCTTTTTAATGTTCTTCCTTGGATAACAGCTTGCTAAAATTAAATCATTTAATAAAAGGACAAATTAAATCATCAGCTGGGGTTCTTTTTTCCACAGGTAACATAAAAGGATGTCTGTTGCATTTCGTTGGAATTAAGGATATAATCATATGCACATTGCTGAAACTATTATGTTTCATAAAGTGGACTTATTATTTTCTGCATATTCTTCTTTGTGTGTGGAATCATTTTTTTCTCTATTAAATTGCATATCCATGGAGGATTTGGGGGCACTCAGCCAGTCAATCCAATTTGGAGCTGGATGGTGGCGGTACAGGACTAAGTCCCTTATCTGTTCCCTTCAGCTGTTTTACTCCTCTGCTATTGATGGAAACATAAAATTAAAAGTGGAATCAACTCATAGGAAGCAAGAGCCCAGCAAGAGACTTAGGAGGGAAAAGTTGAGGAGGGAAATTCTGATTAATCTCTGTACAGCTGGGATAATGTGCTGACAGATTTGGTTTTGAATACACATGCAGTAAATCGGGTATTTCTCAAATATTGCCATTTTATTTATCTTAGTGGGCATCAAAGCAAGTACAAGAAGAAAATTGAAATCAGATTGGTAACGGTTTGGGGGTTTTTTGAGGAGTGTGATTTATGGAATTCTGGTTTCCCATGTGATGCATACTGGGAAATTATGAAGCATGAGGAATGAACAGAGGCCTGAAAGTTGATTAACCATTTCTACAGGACAATAGCAGAGGCATGTTGAGGAACTAACCAGTGTTTATGCTTGATTCTGCACGTGCTTCATGTCATATGCAGGCTACGATGAAAAAGAATCATTTGAAATCAGTGGTTGCAATGGTGCAATGTTTGATGCAAATAAGAATTAGAATATGATGGACCAGACTGCCAAGTGTGTCTGCGGGATTCAGAGATTTCTTTGTACATTTTGATTCTGGACCAGAGAGGGCCTTGCATTTCTTGTACATTAGTATTTCTCAGTAGGCTAAATGGTGACAGCTTCCTACATCCCCCCATGACCCAGATTGCTGGAGCTGCACAGGGGTTGAGTGATGCTGCTTTCTTTATCTTTATACAAACCTCTCTGCTGTGCTGCTGTTTTGGGCTGGCATTTGGCAATGCACACTGACAAATAAAATCTCTTATGTAAGAGGTTCTCCCCAGGGAGGATCCTCTGCTTCTTGTATCACAGTGACGTGACAAAGAAAACCTCACAGTCAGCATCATACCCCATCAGCAGGCTGGTCCTTCTGCAGTGAGGACAGGAAAAAGACAATCCTTTGTGCTCGAGGGACACATAGGCACATCTTCCTTCTCTTGAATAAGGGTTTCTTGCCATAGCCACTACAGAGGACTGATGGGATAAACCCTACCCCTTTGTAGGATTCATGTCCTTCAGGTTACTTCCCTCTTGTCCATGGGGCTGACAAAGGTACACCTAGGGCTGGATTCATGTGAGGTAGGGAACAAGCAGAGTTTTGGAAGGAGGAGACCTCTATTTGTGAGACGAGTAGGGGGAAAAAGGCAGAAAGGCTGCAAAGGAGTCAGGAGGGGAAGGTAAAGGATCAAGGGAATTTCTCTGATCAAGGAGGAGTGTAGAGTAGCAAGGGAAAGCAATATGAGGAAGAGGGAAGCAGAATCTCTGTACTTATATAAGAATGTTAAAAGATGCTGTCATAGATGAAAGGAAAATGTAGCAAAGGGAAAGAGAGGACAAAAGCAGAATGTAGGTGTTTTTGAATTCAGGAAATGTAATACTAAATGAAGCAAAAGAACACATTGCTGGTGTGAGTGTGATTGATTTGGTTGACGTCTGTTTGCTCCCTCCTACTGGGCAGCTCAATGGGCTGCTGAAGAGAAGGATGCATAAATCTCCTGTAGATGAGGTGTGTTGATGAGAAAAGCTTGGCATCTTGTGGATTTGCCTCCTCACTTGACTGATGCTGATGTCTCAGAGCACAGACATCACTTTTTGGATCTTGTACAAATTCTCAGTGATGCTGCAAGGGGCCATTCCTCCCCACTCCTGTCCTTGTGTAGGCACTGGCACCTCTGAATCAAGATGCTGAAAGCTGATTGTCCTGGTCTGGATTAATGCTTGTGGTCTGAAAAGCTGCCTGAAAGCTGCCATAAGTGCAGGAGAGGTGATGAGAATGGGCAGCTGGGGGTGGTGTCAGAAAGAACCTTCCTGTGCAGCGGTGACACAGATTTATGCGGATTACAGTGCTCATCTCATGACCAACTGGCAGGACATGAGTCTCCATGCGCATAGGAGGCCTCTCCTGTCTTGATTCTCTGGTGCAATGTGGGAGTTCTTGTGTACTTATCAGAAACAAAGCTGAAAAGAGAAGGGGAAGCTCAAGGTAGCCTCTGTTTCTGCAACCTGTCAATCTGGTTATAACTCACCAGTTATAATCTCCTACATTTTTCTTGGCTCCTATGCAGCTTCCAAGGCTGCTCATTTTCAATGCTCCTGTATAGCACTACAGTACGTAGGGGAGGCTGTGGTCAAACCCACTAGAAATCCTTGTAAATTTTGTCCCATACCTACAGTGAAGGTAGGTTTCACAGGTCTCTTGGTCTTTCAAATACACATTCAGGGCTCACTTGAGCTGCTTGCAGAATAGAAGAGCAAAGCCCATCTCTCAAGGTATTTATAGATCCTTCATTGCTCAGTGAGATTTCCTCACTATGATTTGTTTCTTGCTAAACAAGGACTGCACTTTTTGTCTTTTCTTACATATCGTAAAGGAGAAAGCTACTTGGACCTCCCTTTTTGATAAGAGGCCTTCTCAGCAAGTTGCACTTGGATCACTTCCCTAGCCCTGTTCACAGAACACTGCCCATCCTTTCAGGGACAAAACTTCACTACCCCCTTTGTGTAAGTATTTTCTTTACATGGGAAGAGATTGCCACATGGTGGCAATTTACCTCCGCTTTACAGTTGTGTATACAAATGCCTAACCCAGTCTGGATTACTTTCCAAATATATTTTCCTTCAGCCCTTCCTTTGCTCTTAAGAAACACGGGTGCTTCAATGTTGAGATTACTCACTCTTGTTTGGTTTTGTGGGGGTGTTTGTCCCTCTTGTCTATTCCCTCTCACTCCACAACACTTAGGATGTCATTACTTTTTTCTTTCTCCTCCAGCCTTCCTACCAAAAGAGGGTATTGGGATGGGTTTGGATCTTATGTAATCCTTGGCTACTTTCTTAAAAAGCCATGTGAACTTTTCTGTACAGGCATGAATGGAATGACCATAGGGACAACTGGGGAAGCAGGGAGCCACGTCAGGACAGGTGCAGAGGGTTGAGGCAGGCTGCAAGCCTGTGCTCAGAACAGCTTCCTATGACCCTCTCTCCTCAAGCTGGCCCAGGGAACAAATGAGGAGCCCTAACCAAGTCTCTGTCAAATACCATTGAAACCAAATCATCTCTACAAGAAGCTCACACAGTCACTTTTTAAAAAGCAGCAGATATGGCATGAGTGCTCTATAACAGTCACTCTGTGAGGATGTTACCCTTTGGTGCTCTGAAATGCGTCCCAAGCAGGACCCCATTCCCTGCTGTCCCTCGCACACTCAGGGTCCAGTGGTGTCATTCTCTCACCTCTCAAAAGAGCAAGCACCCCTGAGGATGCTGCTTGCAAGTTGAACTGTAGCACTGAAGCAAAAGTGTCTCACTCCACTGCACAAAAACAGCAAGAAAGAGAGGATTCCTGGCACAGCAGGAAAGCCAAGATGTCCCTGGAGTAATTCCAAAGTCTTGCACCGATGTATTTTTACAGCATCACAGAAACATGAGATCTTATTTTTCAAGAGTCCTGATTATAGGTTAGTGCCTTTTGTACTTCCTTTGTGCTTTCTTTTAGATATGAATTTGTTAAGAAGTATTGAAATTGACCTCTTACTGAAATTTTTCTGTGCCAACCTACCACTTTTTGTTGGCATATATGTTTAAAGCACTATTTTCCTCTGTATTGAATTTCATTCTTAGATGGCTGAAATAGATGTAGAAGTGTGAGTATTTGTTGAGCAATGTTTAGGATCATAAACCATTTTTTACTGTTTAACTGTCATAACAAGCAGACATTCTGAATAAAATTCCATTGTATGGAATTGTCCTCAGCTGTGAATTATATTTTTCATGGCAGATTTACTCTTCTGACAGAGAAAATTCAATATACATTTCTATTACTGATACAGTGTTCTGCTAGCCAACAGATAAGCTTTTTATCAGCAGCCATGCTTCTATGGCACTCTTCTGGGCTGCTGCCAAGCTTTGCCATCCTTCCTTTCATGAGCAGATCAATGTGCAAATATTTGAAAACCCTAAATAACATAATAGCTACTTGAATGCATGCTCAAAAAAACCCCAACCAAAACAACACAGAACAAAAGCAATTTCGAAACTCTTACACCTACATAATGTACCTAATGCAAATCTACACAGCCAAGGAGCACACCTGCCATTCCCAAAGGTCCCTGACCCACGGACCAGCTTTTCCTCCAAGCCACAGTGGAAGCCTATCTTCCTATGCCTCTTTGCCACATCACCCCTCAGACAGAACACACAGGGCCAGCTTCAACTGGAGCTGATAATGTTGGGAAGAGGAGTCTGGGCAAAGAACATGATGAAGAATAAGCATAGAGGAGAGTTTACACTGTGTTGTGTTTTTTACTATGCATAGGAGCAATTCTGAGGTGTGTGGGATGTACAACCACTGGTCAGAATTCAGCCTAAAATTTAGAGATGACCAGCAGGTGCAGCTGTGTTGTCCACTGTGGTTGCTGAGGGCATCCTCTGCTGATAATTGAGCACCCTGCATTTTTAATGAGGCAGTGAATCTCTTCAGCTCACACTGCCACACAAGCTGCTGGCTTTAGCCCAAGTGCATTTTATCTCCTCTGCTCTTGTGAACTGTTTCTCTGTTCTTCTTCTTGCAGAGGAATAAGAACCTGTGGAGATAAGATCCTTTTTCTCCCCTGTTGCCCTTCAGATGAGAGGATGTGCGCTTGGAGTGATGCCCATTAGCGGAAGCGATGTTGGAATACAGGAATCAAAAAATTCCCCATGGAGAAACAGCAGTGGTAAAAGAAGAAAACTGAATAAAATGAAGTGACCTTGGTGGACAGCTATTAAAGGGGGAAAATGGGGAAAAAAAAGAAGGAAAACTATCTGGAAATGGGTTAATTTGTGAGGTCAATATAAAATATAAAACAGTACCAGAAAAGAAATGGGAAGTCAACAAAAATGTCACAACAAGCAGAATGAGAAGGTATAAGCAATAAAGCAAGAGAGGCAAAAAGATTAATCAAATCTCTCCTTACTGCAGGGTTGTACCACAACTTGCCTTATGTTTTTTTAAAATGTAAATCTATAAATAAACCTTGTTAGCACTTTTTTCCCATTAGGGGGATATAAAAGATGCTAATAGTTCTTACAAAGGGTAAATAGTTTAAGGGGATAATACTAGTGATACTGAAGCATTAAAATTAAGATCAAAGCTAGGTCTGCCAGTACAGGGTCTCTAGGTTATCCATACACTGCTACAGCTCTAACAGATTAAAGACTCATTCGAACAGAAAAAGATGAAAAATCTAGGGATCATAGCCATTGTAATAATGCCTTGATTACAAAACATAGTAAAGGCCCATTTTTTTCAGGCTTAGACCAAATAGTTCTTTATTAATAATTCCATTAAAATTGGTGGAATCATCTTGGTGGGATCTGTTCCTCATCAAGAGTAAGGATTTCCAAGGTCAGTCTGCTCAAGCTCAGTGACATTTTTCTATACTTAGACCAGTTTCCATTATGACTTCTGGAGTAGTAAGGGTTTCAGTGATGTTTTGACTGTTCACTTCCGTCAGCAGCAGCACAGTTATATAGAGAAATGCTTTTCATAAGGAAAATAACATGTGCTCTGCAACCTAAACTCATCAGAGCATGGAATATTGTTAAAGTAGGTGCTACTTCCAGCAGCAGTGTCTCGTGCCATAGGGATGAAGGTTTCTGCATTGAAACTCTAAACTCCTTGGCAACAAGGGCTGCTCTGGGACCAGTAGGACAGGTAAACAAGTGTAGCTCTCCCTGCTCTCAAAGCCATAGCTCTCTCGGGCATTAACATTTCAGACTCACTCAGTAGGTTAAAAAAGGCCCTGAATGATGTAAAAGTCACATCACAGAGCAGAGAAGAACAGATCACCTTTTTAATCTCCATTTCAAATGTCACCTACTATAGTGATATGCTCTCAAGTCAAGCCAGGTTTGTGGAGAGAAGAAAAGTTTTGTTTGAAAGAGGATGTGCTTCTGAGATGGTTTCTTTCTTGCCATTTCCCGTGTCAAGTGCCAACGATTAGAGGATTTTGCACAAACTCTAGAGTAGGATTGGAAATGGGTATGTACAATTCAGCGTATTAGAACTCTGCAAGTTGCAAGTCCCAGCTAAAAAGCAGCAGGTTTGGTGTTCATACTTTTACATTTCTATCATTTACCAGTCTGTTCATTTTTTCTCTGATGTCTCCGACCTAATGCTACTATTATGCACGTTATGATCACTGTCACCTTTCACACAGGATAGGTAAAGGAAGAAGGCAAAAGTCCATGAAAAAGCTACCATGCCTTCGTAATTACCTTTAGGACTATGGTTTCCAACATAGACTTGAAATCTGTGACTTGGATTCCCCTATAGGCCTGCAAGAAATCTTCAGAGTACATCCACTCCCGCTGCTGACAGATGGTAGAGCAGAGAACAGTGACTATGAAGATAACAGTATTTCACCCACGGGTTTTTCTTACTATGTAGTAGCATAAGGTAGCTGTGAAATCAGTGGTGTTTCAGAATACTTCTTGCAGTAGTGAGGTTTCTGGCTGGAGGTAGCCCAAACACACAATCAGTCTAGAAACTCTCAATCTTAGCAGAGAGGTCAGCACCTAGAAGAAGAAGATACCTAGCCAAATGACAGGCAGGTTTATATGGGTCACGGCTGTTTCTGCTATGTGCCAGAGCCCAAACCCGCTGCTTTTCACAGAAATGGGGAACTACAAAGCTTTAAACCCCTCAGGGATTTTTCCCCCCTCAGCTTGTCATGAGAGTGGCTGGGCAAGATACAATAGGAACTGCAGAGAGGAAAGACTGAAAAAAATTGAAGCTTTAATGTATTCCTACTCTCTGACCCCATTCCTCCTTTTTTGTGCATCAACAGTTCTAATAATCTGGCAAAAGCAAACCCTGAAACTAGAAAACCCTTTCCTAACCAGTGTCACAAAACCCCTTGTCATTTACTGAGAAAAATTATGATGAGACTCAATGGTTTTAATATATTATCTCTTCTTCTATTTTTTTCTTTTCATTCGATACCACTTAGTTCCTCATTTTTTTAATAGTTGTTCTGAAAAGACCAGTTTGCATCTTAAAGCAAACAAAAAATTAGGATCTGTTTATGGATTTGAGCTTAATATGGTTGAGTGGCTGTTAAACAAGATAGATGAATAACAACAAAAAAAAATCAGTGAAGTCACTCTTACATGCAATCTCTTCACTATGAAATAAGTGCTACATCCACGCTAGGCATATGTAAACAAAACAGATGGGGAATTTCCCACTGCTGGTTTCTTTCTTCTAAGGGTAGTTATTTTCAGATCATAAACTCTCAGCTGTCACTCCTGATTTATCATCGCAGCAGATTCCTGTTGGGGTCACAGGGCTGGGAGCTGGGGTGATGTGGCACGTCCCCCGCTCACTGTGCTCTGCCGCCCCTGCCAGCCCCAGTGCTCGTAGCTGGGGTTGTGCTTCCCTTTTAACCCCCTTCTCATCCCTCCCTCTGCCAGCGCCTGACATTTTGTGCATCTTGGTTGTGCTCCAGCATGGTGAGAGCCCTGTGAAGAAGAGGCACGAGCTTAGTTTGGTGGTGAGCATCCTGCTTTAATTGGGTGACAGGAGAGAGGACTACCAGAGATAACGAAACCCCGCCTGCGTCCAATCTGCTACAAAACAATGGCTTTATTTAAAGATATGAAGACATCGCTGTGTAGAGATCCTTTAAAAAATGTTTTAGCCTTTCCCAGCCGTAGAGAGAGCGACCACTTTATTTGCTGGAAAAGGGCTCTTCCCGCCCCTTCCTACCCCTGCCCTGCCTCCGCCCCCCGCCTCCCTTGCCCATATATTATTACTCTATGCCACCACCGTTAAAACAGTCCCGGCGCGCTCCGCTGCCCGCTGCCCCGGCGCTGCCCGGCCGTGCGGAGCTGTCTGTCCGCGCCGGGTGCTGAACCGCGCGGGGCGGCAGCGGCGCCCGGGGCGCTCCCGGCCTCGCCCCGGCGTCCGGAGCGGAGGGAGGCGGCGGAGGGGCCCCGCGGGGGATGGGGGGAGCCGGCGGCGACCCCGCGCCGCCCGCCTGAGGAGCCCCAGCACAAAGCCGCGCCGCGGCCATGGAAGAGGAGCTGAAGTGCCCGGTGTGCGGCTCGCTGTTCCGGGAGCCCATCATCCTGCCCTGCTCGCACAATGTCTGCCTGCCCTGCGCCCGCACCATCGCCGTGCAGACCCCGGAGAGCGAGCAGCACCTGCCGCCCCTGCTCCACTCGCGGGGCCCCGCGCCGCCCGCCGCGCCGGGAGCGGGGCCGGGAGCGGGGCCGGGAGCGGGGCCGGGAGCGGCCGCGGGCTCAGCCGCCTGCCTGGACTCGGAGAGCGCGGCGGGCGGCGGCGGCGGGGACCACGCGGATAAGCTGAGCCTGCACAGCGAGACCGACAGCGGCTACGGCTCCTACACCCCCAGCCTGAAGTCGCCCAATGGCGTGCGGGTGCTGCCGCTGGTGCCCGCGCCCCCGGGGGCGGCGGCGGCTCCGCGGGGCGCCGGCCCCGCCAGCTCCTCCCTCACCTGCCCGCAGTGCCACCGGAGCGCGTCCCTGGACCAGCGCGGGCTGCGCGGCTTCCAGCGCAACCGGCTGCTGGAGGCCATCGTGCAGCGCTACCAGCAGGGCCGCGCCGCCGCCGCCGCCGCCGCCAAGTGCCAGCTGTGCGACCGCAGCCCGCCCGAGCCGGCCGCCGTGCTGTGCGAGCAGTGCGAGGTGCTGTACTGCTCCGCATGCCAGCTCCGCTGCCACCCGGCCCGCGGGCCCTTCGCCAAGCACCGCCTGGCCCCGCCGCCCGCACACCCGGGCGCCCCCGGCGGCGGCGCGGACGGCGGGAAGGGGGCGGGCGGCGGCCGCAAGCTGCCGACGTGCGCCGAGCACGACCTGGAGAACTACAGCATGTACTGCGTGAGCTGCCGCAGCCCCGTCTGCTACCAGTGCTTGGAGGAGGGCAAGCACAGCAAGCACGACGTGAAGGCCCTGGGAGCCATGTGGAAGCAGCACAAGGTCAGTCCCGACAGCCGGCTGGGAGCTGCGGTGATGCCCAGAGCTAGGGTGATGCTCAGCACTGGGGTTTGTTCATCCCAATGCCCCAGCGGTGGGTTGCTGTTTGTGGGACATGAGGTTTTTCATGTCCATCATCCTCTCAGAGTTTTCTCCCTTCAGAATGGTGCTCTTAGGTTTTGGTCCTTCCTGACTTCCCGCTGACCCTGCAGCCTCTGCTCAGGGTCGGAAAACCCAGAGTCCCTCTCATGTTGGCATCACCTTGACCAGTGAGGTTCAACCAGGTCTCAGATAGCTGGAATTAGCAAGTTCATCTCACTAACTTGTTTACCTTCCACAGGGTCCTTGGCCGTCCTGTCCTCAGCCTTCCCATGCTGTCCCAGTGGCAGCAGCTAGCTGTGAAGAGACAGGATGGTTCTTCTCTCTTTTCACCACCTCCCTTTCATCCAGGAGTCAGTGCAAGATACCACAACCACATGTCAATGAAGCAGAGTGGCCCACAGCCACCCAAATGTTTTAGACAAGAAAGCGTGGTACAGATGATCATGGACACTGGGTGCTCTTCTGAGCTGTAAAAAGGTCTCCTCCCACTCTTTCGCAAACAAACCAGGAGTAATGGCAGGAGGGACTTTCATGACACAAAGATAAATAAGGAATTGTAGATGGGGACTAGGGACAAGTAAAACTTCTTTTAATTCACATATCATCACTGTCTGATTCATGCTTCCCTGCAAGTGATGTTCCCTATCCCTCCCTGATATCAGAGCCATTCACTTGGCTACACAGGGGTTTAGTGAAGTCTGGTAGAGCTGGCGGGTCACTTGGTCATGCTTTCCTTGCTAAAAATAAGGCTTTGCAACCATGTGAATAAAGAGCAAGATGTGGCCTTAGAAGTTGAAAATGTATATGAAGTTAGTTCTTTCTTGCTGAGGATGATGAACCCTGGAAATTGATTAGTTAATATTATATGAATGTGCAGAGGGGACTTCAATACCTGAAAGCTGAGGACAATCCTTTGGAGCTTCCTGCTGTACTGGGGTTAAAGAATTTCTTCCACAGCTATGCAAAGAGTACTTGACCAATTCTGCTGGCTGCAGGATCCCCTTCTTTTTACTCTTTGCTTGCAGTTAGCAGTAAAGAAAGCATAGAAATCCTTTCAAATAGCACAGGAAAGGTCAAAATCAAGACTGGTGTCATCATCCCTTGGTCATGGAGTGGCTGAGCACAAGGTAGACTGAGGTATTTGGCAAGGCAAAAAATTGACTTTCTATTTTAAGATCCAAAGAAGATGCCCCTAGGGGTCATGTGCATTGTTTATCCGTTCAAGAAGAAAGACAATCTTCTTCTGGAAGTGTTTCAGTTTGGATGTTCTGCCAGCAGCTCAGCCATCATTACTCCCTAACACAACGAGGGCTTGTGGAGAGGAGTTTTCTTGGCCCAGGAGCAGCAGATTAAACATTTGCAGCTGCTGTTCCTATCCCAGTGTCAGAATCCACTTCTGAGCAGAATTGTTTAGATGAGCAAGGTCTGAGTTCACAGTTCAAACGTGGCTGATGTTTTGGAGAATATGAGAGACGAGCTTGTGATGTATTATGGTCTACCTTGAGTTAAAACTGTTTGATGCCTTTTGGAACATTACAGTCCAGTGTAATCAAAGTTCAGAATCAGTAATTTTCTCTCTTTCCTACTCTCAAATATTGAAAAAAACCCTTTTGGCTTGTATTTTTACTGCATTTTTTCTGTGACTGAGGTGTCACAGAACATGATTTTTCTCTTGATTTGCATATACAATCAATGTCAAAATTCTAGTGAAAAAGAAACCCTCAAAATTAAGTTATCCTAGGACTCTGAAATTATGCTCTTGTGAGTATTATATTTTCCAGGAAAATGTGCTTTGCACAAAATAAATATAATGGAACTGTTTAGCCAGGCAGCCTAAATCATCAGCTCACATTCATTCAGATAAATTGTTTTGGAATTGGATACTTCTGCTTAGAAATCATTCTCTGATACAGCAATTTCTACAAGTTTATTACCTGCAGTTACTTTGGCCAAACCATAAATTACTTACACTGACTGGTATGCCAAACGTAATTTAAGGTTTATGTGCTCTCTCCAGATGCTCCAGACATGCTTGGTAGAGGCAGCTGAAAGGTTTGTTCCTAGCCCTAGAAGCCTTCCTTGTGTTAGCCCTTTGTTTGGCTCCTCCTTTGTCTGGGCCTTATCCAGTGACCTAGTGCCAAATCACAGAGGGTATAACCTTGTCCAGGCAGTGCTGCAGACCATGCAAAGAAATGTGCACTAACCCTGAGCTGTACTGTAGATACCAAAGCTATACTGGACTGTTTGCCCCTGTTAGTGGTGCAGGCTCCCCATTGCACTGCTGTGTGTAACTTCTCCTACAGAGAAAGTAAAATTGATATAGAATAACAACAAGGCTCCAATGGCACAAATCTATGAAAATCCCCCGGTTTAGCTGGACTTCATTATTTTCACTTGCCTAAAAAGTGGTTTGGACCAGCAGTTCAAGGTTATTAAGAAAAACTGTTAGTCTTGTGTTGGAGTTTAATCTTTCATGTCTTCTTAGCAAGTACAGTGGTAATGTAATGACATTTAGGTAGGACTTCAGACCTATCAATATGAGGAATGATGGGGGACACATTTCAGCTCTGCCCATTCTAAAGGGTTAACTGTACTTAAGTATGTACCAAAATGCTAAAAACACCCACAGCTGGATAGGTCTGTGAAGGGCAGGCAGGCAGGGAGTTGCACGTAAGTGTAGGAGTCCACATTCCTGCTTTTATTTCCTGACCTAAAGACTTGTGTTCCCAAAAACATGTGGGCTTTATGAGAATTCAACGCTAGGACAAGCTTATCTAATCAATAGTCAATCTGCTGCTAAGAGAGATGGAGGGAAGGCATGCTAAATGAGCATGAACTGTTTGGTTGAAAAAGGACATGGCCATTATCTGGTTCATTTTCTGAAATCAGAGGTCTTCCCTGCCCATCTGGGTTTAATTACTTACCCTTGTGATTTCTGTGTTCCTGTAATTGATGGAAATAGAAACGTGGTATCCATCTCCAGCCCTCACATTACTGGTTTCAAGAACAGGTATTAAAATTAAGATAACACCAAGTAGAATATAATTTGTCAGGAGTTTTTAATTGTCCCAGTCACTGGAGCTTATTACATCTCAGTTCGGCTTACAATAAATATTTCTCTGATATGAAAGATTGTTCTGGATGTACAGGGCATTTGTAATGGCTTGGTTGGTTTACTGAGGGCTTAGTCATGTAGCGCCACTTGATTTTAATGAGAAGTGCATGACTAAATTCCTCTGACTTGCAAGGTATCTTTTACAAATGCTTGGAAAAACAAAGCTATTATCTCTAAGTGGGTTTCACAAATGGAAATCTGGTCTTCTCCTCAGCTTCATGCTGCAGTCGAGTTAATGCAACCACAGGTTTTAATGAACAGATCAATTTGCTTATGAGCCCTTTAGACAGTGACATGGGTGAGTTTCTGTTGCAGCTCTCTGTGATGGGAGTGTGCCAGGAGCCAGGAGTGACTGTGCTGATTGCCATTGGTGTATGTGCTTATTACAATTCATCTGTGGTGGTTTTCTACAGCTGCTGTGATGCCCACATAATGCTTTTGTCTCTTCTGGTCTGGTGAAATGCACTTTGAGGTGATTTGAGAACTGGGGCAGATGTTGGGAAAGTGGAAGTTTGACTTTTCTTGGGACCAACCATTGATTTTGATTTGAAAGAAAAGAACTCTTCCATCCCTGGAACTATCTGGTCAGGACAGTCAATGATAGAGAATATAATGCTTCTGCCACCTGTTTATTTCTTGCTTGCACTCCAGCTGTTTTGTCATGTGCTGCTTTCATCTTGTTCTGTGTTATCTTGACAAATCAAATGCTCAGATGTGCCCTGTGAGTGGAGCAAAAAGTGTGATCAAAAAAGGTGGGCTTCAAACTTTGGCAAACATGATCAGCCTGTGCAGAGCTGACTTCAAGTCCTGATTGTCTGATCTGGCAGAAAACAGAGAGACTTTCAAGGAGAGTTTCATGGAGTTTGCTACTATGGCCTCCCATAGAGTTAATATCAAACATAATCATTTCAGGTTTTTGTGCATTTTCAAGGGTTTGTGTAGGAATACAGTAAAGATTGAAATGTTGAGAAACAGGCACAGTAATGTGTCTTCCCTTTATCTATGTTACTAATTAATTTCGTAAAGCATATTCTCATTTAGAATTTAGCACTGATGTGCTTTCAAGGGGCCACTTTCCAGCCTCTTGTTCTCCAGTCTTACATACTTCCAGGGCTGTTCCATCCCAGGTGCAGAATCTCTCAGTGACATCAGCCAGATCTTTGAGTACACTTAGTGAATCCTGTTGGGACTCACAGTGATCCATCTGGAGTAGCAAATCATGCACAAATTTGGGGTTGACTGGGAGAATGAGTCTCACAGTCATGGTCCTCCAGCTCAGGACACTGGGACCCCCAGAATGCATCACTGATCTGCCAGGGGCAAAACCACGGTTTCCAGCCTGTGCTTGAAGTTCATCCACAAACCTCTGGTTCAGCTTAGAGATCTCAGCTGTCAGCTAAAGAAAGGGAAGGTTAGGCCTCGAATGTGGACTTAAAAAAGACATATTCTATGTGCCTTACTGGTCAAAATTTGGAGGAAGGGTTTTTCCAACATTTGCAGAGACATTCACCCCCTTGTTGACTTGGAGCATTGGAAACTGGAGCCCCAAAGGGACATTAGTATGAAGTCTGAGAAGGCAGGTTTGTCTTTAAAGTCCTAGTGTATCTCAGGTTTGGTAGGATCTACCACATTGATAAAGATTTCAGACTTGGATGAAAAGGAAGTGTGATTTTGGAAAGTGCTTGGGGATTTTTCAGCATGACAGATGCTCCTGTATAAGTGTAAGACTACTACCTCCTTATACATGTGGGTAGCTGTCTTACAAAAAGGTGTTTTGACTTATCAAGTTGCTGCAATAAAGTGGAACGAGCAGACACAATACTTGACTGCCCCCACATGCATATTTCACCCTCATTAAATCTGATTACAGTAAAAATCTTAACTATTCTTTTCTAGCACAAACACTTTGTGGAATTAGGAATACATGTAAGCCTTTTAGCACATTATTAATCATCAAATCCAAGGATTACTAAGAAAAAAACATTTGCATTTTATCACTAACTTTTTCTTTATTCTCCTCATTTTTTCTCCCTTGCAGGCACAGCTGTCTCAGGCTTTAAATGGTGTTTCAGATAAAGCAAAGGAAGCTAAAGAATTTTTGGTTCAGCTGAAAAATTTATTGCAGCAGATCCAGGTAAATGTAGAATATTATCTGTTTTGATAGTACAGTAATCAATAGAACAAAGTGAATAATTTATTTGATGACTTTGTCTCCTGTGCTATTCTCATCTTTCCGGGAATCATCTGACCTTTCCTGAATGGATTTACTAGGTAAAAATTATTCATCAAATAATGCCTGCAAGCCCCTCTTAGCTTCTAGATTGTTTGCTGTTTGTTGCAAAAAGCTGATACTCAATACTGGACATCTGAGCTGTGTTGATTAGTGTTTGATTGAACCCATTAGTCATGCTTCTAGGCTCCTCCCTGGCTGCAATTGCTTGAATTTGGCATTGAGGATAAATTCTCATTTTAACACATGTAAAATTTACTGCTAGCTTTTCATCTTACATTTTCTAAAAATGCACTAATTTCTGCAAAAAATCCAGTCAACCTGCCTATTGGAGTACTTGTAGGAATGTCTTACACATACTCAAAAATACAGGAATATTCTACTAAAAAACCAGAGTAACTGCTGCTAAATCAATGTGTCGTTTATTGGAGCGTAAGTTATTTTCATGCTTGTAATTGTCCAGATTTAATAGTCAGAAAAAAGGGCTCACAGTGAGTGCAGTAATTGAGGGCACAAACCCAAAATGAAACAAACCTTAATTTCAATCAAATTAGACTCATCAGTGCTGGAGGTCAGATAATCCTCAAGGCCCTTCTCGCCCTGCAGAGTGTACCTGGAAATGTGCCACTGTAGCTTGAGCTGCACAGTGTCCAGGAGGGGACACTGGTATTCTGCTGCAGCAGTGCTCTACAGCGATGGGATATGCATCATCTGCTCTTCAGCAGCCCACTCTGCTGCTTGCTCATCTTTCATCAACAAGCCCTGCACTTGTTAGTAACAGGAAACCAAAGCAGAAGTTCAAGAAGTCTATAATTTATTCATTAAAGTATTCCACTTAAAACCCCGAGGATGAATTCGTAGCACATGAGCTGCCCAAGTTCTTGGGTTGCCTCGGGGCAGCCTGACTACCCACCCTCACAGTGTGCCGTGGCCACGTGGGGAAGGGAACACGCCAAAATGAGAAACTGGTAAAATTAAAGGACATTTAACTGAGAGAAACCAGTGCAAAGCCACTGACTGGCACTTGTAATGTGCTGTATTTTGGCTATAGTGTGAGGTTTCTCTCAGCTGACTTACTCTTTTAACAGTTATGTAGCTTGGCTAGTCTACTCGTTAGGCTTTTTTCACTGTCCAAGGAGAAAAGACAGGCACCTCTAGAGAGCACTTCTTCCTATAGGTATGAACAGAAAACAGCAGCCTATCACCAATCTTTCTTGAGTCATCTAGCTCCATTACAAATGTATTTTTCCCTCCTGAAACCTAGAAGTGGCCCATTATGACTATTTATGACTATGCTGTAAAATCCTTTAATGTGTTCCAATAAAATCAGTGCCAAATTGCTCTGCATAAGGGAGCTGCTACAGTTGAAGCAAAAGACCAAGCCATTTATTTGATGCTGCTCATTGCTTAAATGCTGGAGGAGAGCTCAGAAAAGGAAATTATATCCAGCACTCCTCTAACATTTAGCCAAGTCTGGGCACAAATCAAATCTGACCCTCATGTGTTGAGCCAGTCTTCATCCTGAGCCTGAGTGAAACATCAAATTTCAGCAAACCAAGTCAGCAGGACTGATCAGCTGCATATTGTATTCCTGAGTAAAACAAGACCGTGGCATGGCTCCAAGACGATCATCCACACACTTTAACCCTTAAGGAGCTCCCTGGAATGGTTTCCTCCCGTGGCAAACTGCACTCTTCTCAGGTGATGTTAGAGCAGCCTTTGATGACAGCACATACCAGGGAGTGCTCCTGGTAGTCAGGTTTGGTACAGCCACACTCTTCAAGGGGAAAGGGTTTAGATGTGTCATGAGCCAATCTGTGCCTTTTGACATTTGGACAAAGAACAGTTCTTGTGCTGTTATTTTGTGGAGGAACAGATGTAGCTTTTGTGCATAGGTTTATAGCCAAACACACATCTCAGAGCAGGTTATTTACAGTAGAAATCTTATGATGGTTGCCACACTCACGTATGGACATTTACTCCTCAGCAAAAATGTATTTTAGTAATACTTTTACACAAAGGAGCAAGCAATACGTACATTTTATTATCCTTTCTCAATGCATGGCAGACCAGACAGCCATCCACACTCGATCTCCTCTCTGAGTTTGCCAGAGCTAACAGGAACCCTGCTTTTATCTTACCTGGGGCAGTTTGCAAATTCATAATCTACTTTTCTTTTCCCTGCTTTCCAGATCTGTTGTTTTACCCCTCTTTTTTCCTGCCTTTCTCTTCTCTGAGGTCACTTTTATATCTCTTGGTCTTTTCTTTTCAGATTCTGCCTGTTCCTCATTGCTCCTGTTGCTTCCTTGATTCTCCCTGTTGCTGTCATGATCTGATTTTCCCATTTTCCCATCTGCTGTAACAATTTCATGCTTTCTCACTCGAAGGAGACATATTGCCAAACACCCCATTTGATGTGTGAGCAGAAAATGAGGAGAGAAATGATGCACTGCAGCCTCCACTGATTCAGGCTCTGTGCACAAACCTGCACTTCACGAGTAATGGGATGCAAATGGGCTTAAGGGGGAGCTGGGTGTGGCACAAGCCGAGGAGGGAGCGATGCAAGCAGGAAGAGTCCAAGACAAAGCTGTGAGCAGGAGCTGAGCCGTCTGGTGTCTCCCCACCACCAGCTAAACCCCCGCCCACATCTCGCTGGCAGGGTTAGGACTGCAGTGGGAGCATCTCTGGGAACACTGGCCCCGCATCCAGCAGCTGGAGAATGGGATGCATGGCTCACAGTGAGGGAAGGGAGTATAGTGCTGAAAATTTTGAACTCAAAATAAAGAAGACAAAGCAAATGAGTAGAAAATAGAAACAAAAGAGCTAAGAGATAGTAATGAGTTAGGGGAGTATAATGGCTTAGCAAAGCAGTGCTTCTCCTTCAGTACATATTTAAAATCTCACATTTAATGATGTTGTGGGTTTGTTTTTTTTTTAATTGGGGTATTTGGGGGGAAAGTTGATAGTGTATTTTTGTTTTTTAATTGGGGTATTTGGAAGGAAAGTTGATAGCAGACCTAAACATCTCCTTGGAAGAGGCACTTGAAAGTTTTCTTCTCGTAGTCTCATGAGCAGAGGAGGTGAGGGAGAGTCTTCCTTTGAATGGGTACTACAGCAGCAATTCCAGGGATTTATGTAATGTTAAATTGTTCCCAGATCCTACTAAAGGCTCAGTGCTGTGTACCTCATGCTGGTTTCTGCCTAGCAAAGAATTTTACCAAAATGTGAATAGAAACTTGCCTCTTTTTTCAAAAGCTAATCAAGCACATAGCTCCACAGCCAAGTGCTAGCTATTTTAAAAAAAGTACTCAAAGCAATACACAAACCTTAGGGCTTTGTTCCTCATTAATTTCCTTGTAATAAGCCAGTAGACCAGATTCTGGTCCATAATTCTGTTCTAATTGCTGTGGTACAGAGCCAGTGATTTCGAAGTTGCTACAGTGGGATAATTAAAACAGATTGGAGCAGAATCCTCTTATGTACGTATGCACTGTGTATGTTACATTGAGCATTTCCATTATGTTGTACTACATCTGTTGTCGGGAAAGTGCCAGTAAATCAAGGTTTTCAATAAGACCATTTGTGGTGTGGCATCTTACTGTTTCATTTTATATCATGCAGCTATTACTGGTACAGCTGTAATGAAATCAGAAAGGCAACAAAATTGCTGAAGGTCTTGAAAGGAAATATTTTCTGAACAGAAAAGCAGGTATGAGCAATAGCTTAAGCTGCAAACTATGCTTTCTTTGATGGATATGACTCTCTCCTTGGTGCAGGAGAACGGGCTGGATTATGAAGCCTGCCTAGTGGCTCAGTGTGATGCCTTGGTTGACGCGCTAACACGGCAAAAGGCAAAGCTGCTCACAAAGGTCACCAAGGAGCGGGAGCACAAG
The DNA here is from genome assembly GCF_009819885.2 of Catharus ustulatus. Taxonomy (NCBI): domain Eukaryota; kingdom Metazoa; phylum Chordata; class Aves; order Passeriformes; family Turdidae; genus Catharus; species Catharus ustulatus. The sequence goes on along the minus strand of NC_046223.1, from coordinate 43,644,880 downwards.
CTGAAGGTGAGCACTCCTCTCATCAGCTCAGCACAGCTGATACCTGTATACACACCTGGAACATAGCTGGTGTGTTTTGTCAAGTTCCCCAACCCTTTACACCACGAAATCTCCTGTTAACCAAATCCTAAAGTGCTTTAACAGGTTCCAGTTCAGCAGTTTAATGGAACTGTGCTTACGCACATTAAATGATGGACAACTTCAGCAGTTTGTTGAACCAGGCCATCAATCTTTATTTATCTGACGGTTTGGGGCTATCTCATGAGAGGTGCTTATCAGTGAAACCTGAGTGTGGTTTGGATTTTGGGAGCTTCTGTCCAAGTAAACAGTTGTGATTTTGATATCTCTTTCAATCTTTAAATTCAGGTAAGCCACCTCCAGAAATACATGCACTACTCAAATTATATTAAAGAAATGTAGTAAAAGGACATGGCAAGAAGAAATCTAAAGTGGTTGAATGAAGTGGTAGTCAAGAAATATTTAAATAGACGCATTTCTTAAAATGCTGATCTTTATGTGATTTTGAAGTACTATAGTGCCATTCACGTTTTAAAGTGTCTAAGACAGAAGGAAAAACTGAAGTGGATTATCTAAAATATCAGTTAACAAAATCTACCTGAGATCAGCATTCAGCTTACTTAACAAGAACCAGCACTTAGAACATACTGCTGACAGCACAGCAAGCCCTGCAGCTTATTGCTGTCACAAGTTGTCCTACAGAACACTGTTAGTGCTGTTAGACTTAGTCCACAGCCTGGTGGGAGCAGAAAGGCCAAAATCTGGAAAAATGGGGTGCAGCTATTTTATTTCTTAATTCCAGCAATGTGTTCTCAAGCAGGGCAGGTTCAATGATAAATTGTGAAGAGAATGTTAGGGTATGATCTGTGAGAAACCACTCCAGCGGTTTGCCTCTAAAGTGAAGGATGTTTTAAAAGCTCAGATTTTAGTGAAAGTGTGACTGGAAATGTGAACACTGCAAATGCAGAGACATGTTCTGTGCCCTCTTTGCCCCAAGCAAGCCTAATCTTTGAGCAATTAATCTGCTCTGAAAATTGAGATTCCCTGTGCAAAACATTTTGCCAAGCTAATTATCGGTATTTACTATACAGAGCAAGTGAGTGAAGCTGATGGAGATACGGCAATGGCCATATGGCAGCTAAATTAAGCATAGATTTAACATACTCTCCCATTCCTTGTCTCTTCTGAAAGAATTTTATACAATTCGCTGCAAGCTGAGGCAGCCATAGAACTGTACTGTTGTTTGTTCTCCAGGTTGTTTGGGACCAGATAAATCACTGTACACTGAAGCTACGCCAGTCAACAGGGCTTATGGAATATTGCCTAGAAGTTATCAAAGAAAATGATCCCTCTGGGTTTTTACAGGTATTTTTCTTCCTAATGTTCTGGGAATAAAAAAAAAAAAAAAAAAAAAAAAAAGACAATACATTATTTAAGCTAAGTGTAAAAATGTGTGGCTTTGTTAATTAGCCCCTTCCATCTCCAAGGGACATTCACCTTAACTCCTCTAAGTACTGTCTAAAAACTCAGAGAGCCTGGTGACTGCATGGGGGTCCCAGAAAATAGGACATTTTAACATAGTAACAAAGAGGACTTTAACATCTGCCTGAGGTGGGGAGTTAGTGGTCACACCACTCCCCTAACTCCTGATGTTTTTCACCTTGCCAAGCCCTTCCTTCTAGGCTGAAAGATAATTTGCAGTTAATGATGGCTATTTGCAGAGTATTATTTTATTCTCATCAAAGAAACCCAACACAGGGCCCCACAGAGCTCTGTGATTTATTTGGAGAGGTCAGTGAGTCAGCAGAGTAGTACTTCTCCCCCTTGTGCTTCTCCCCTTTGCTTTCCCAAGTAAAAGAGTCCTTTCAACAACTGCCCTGTAAGGAAATCTAGTTTGAAGGAGCTTGCATGTAGCTTTGCTTCACTGAGATTGTTGCATCAAGACCTGTGGCAGCTCCAGGTACCTTTTTTTTGCAAAATATCGCCTAGGCATTAATTGCCTTAATATTCAGGATATTGTTTCTAATATCTATTGATGAAACAAAACATAACAGTGTTATTTCCCCATAAATTATTTTGCTTATTTTATTCTAATATGTTTATTAATTATCTTATTTTGCCCCAGTGGTTTTGTTGCCTTATTTATTGCCTAAAAAGAAAAGTACATCAAACAAAATGACCTGCACACATGAATGAATGAGTGTCAAGGGTCTGTCAGAGCATCCCTAAAAAACAGGATGAGAATTAGCCAGCCTAAACCCATTAGCACTCCAGACTGATTGTCACTGTCATGTCTGGTCTCAAGCAAGAAAGGAGAATGTGTGGTGTAGATTAATCTGAAGATTACACAGATTTTAACAGGCTGTTGGTTGGACACTACAGGACAAACAAAACCTTTAGGTCTTACCTACATGCTATCTAGATATATGCTTTACTTTCTTTCCAGCTTGCTTTCTCTGTAACTTTAGTGGCTTCAGTTTTTGCAGCCCCCCTTTATACAAAAAATAATTGTTTTTACTTTTTCCTGGTTTATCTAATGATGCTTTTGAGACACTCAGGCACTGCATTACTTTGAGCAAGCACTCCTGCAGCCAAGATATTGAGACATGGCCAAAGGATCCAGCATCCCAGTAAGTGACTCTGAGGTTGCAGGAGGCTGTGGGATACTCCTCCACCTACTGCACAGACTAAATAGGAGCTGATGATGCAGAGGCTCAGACAGGAGTGTCCTCAGTATAAAAGTATTGAGGAAAAGTATCTGAATTCTTGCAACAAAGGAAAACTCACTCTGTTATACCCAGAAGAAAATTCTACTCCCTGTGACTTACAGGAATTTCATTGTCAGGGACTTCAGATATCCAAATGTCAGCCTCACTGAACTCAAGGACAGTTGAGTTCATTGCTTTCCACAGAGCCAGGATTTAACTTCCAGAAGCAGCTTCTGTGATCATTTTAGTTTGACTTTTGGTCTGACTGTCTGTGGGCTGAGCTAGAGCAAAGCTTTAAAAATTAAATTCAGTTTTGATGTAATGGTAGAAAATCCATCATATATGTGAAAATCTATCTGACAATTTATCATCCTCACTGTGAGTAATGTATACGTTCCTTACCATTTGATTTTTTTAATCCTTTAGCTTTCACCCACTGAATCATCTCTACTGAATGGAGAGACTCAAACATTTAAGCTTCTCTTTGTGCAACTTCTTTTTAAACAGGAGAGCAAAAGTAGATCACACAGATCAGAGAACAGAGTACAGAATTATATGTGGAATTCAAAGGCATGACACACAACATAATCTGAACAGGCTTTATAAATGCAGTTTTTACTTTCCTAGCCTGAGATTTATCTTGAAAAGACAAGATGAAAGGATGCAACATAAATGGACCTCGCCCCAAAACGACCAGATCCCATCTCATCTGTTTTGCTCTCTTAATCCTGTTTCCTTTGTGCTCTGTCTCACAGGCATTCTGTCATTTTTAATGTGTGCATCTGCCATTTCATTATAAACCTGATACTCTCTTTCAGATTTCAGATGCTTTAATCAAGCGTGTTCAGGTATCTCAGGAACAGTGGGTCAAAGGAGCCTTGGAGCCAAAAGTATCTGCTGAGTTTGACTTGACTCTGGATAGTGAACCTTTACTGCAGTCAATTCACCAGCTGGATTTTATTCAGATGAAATGTAGGGGTGAGCTTTTATGATTTTCCTTTTTCTGTTTTTCATGCATGTGTTGAAACAGTGCTGGGAGGTGTGAGGACACCGAAGGAGGAAAGAGGAACGACTTGAATTTGCTGGATAGTTTTAAAAGGTTTTCAGGCAAATTCAGGTTACTGAGTGTTTCCTGGAAAGGTGTGCTCCCCTCACATGTATAATCTTTAAGTACATCTGGTATTTCTATCTGAGATGCTCTTAAAGATAAATTCTACAGAGTAGGATTTAGGAGATTAATAAGACATGAGCTGCATGAAACTTAATGACATTTTGTAGCATTCCAAGGTTTGACATGGTTAATCCAAGATACCAGTTACCCCTATCTTGTCAGAAACAGCTGAAGCAGAAAATAAATACTACACACACACACACATGCTTGAATAGGGAAAAAAAACCCCAGCCTTTGACCTTTAACTTGTATCTGGACTGTGCTGCAAAAAGTGCCCATCTTAATAAAAAAGTCACGAGGAAGAGATTCACAAGGGGAAAGTGCCTTCATGGCTGTAGCACACAAGGGGACAGTTGCTCCATGGCTGTACCATTCCATGGTTCCAGGTATCTGGATAATTCTGATGGACCACCTAGAGGGAACTGAGGTTAAAAAGTGTATCTGAAAGAAGAAACTGATGAACAGAATGCGCCACTGACATTAAAAAAAAAAAAAAGGAAAAAGTAGCATCATGACCTTGTAATAGGGCTAGTTTATACAGAGCAGGATGAGAACTAGAGAACTGCAACCGAATTAGATAGATCTGTAGAACAGTTTGGTTTGAAAACCATTGTGGTCCCTGGGAATGATGTCATTAGCTTCTCCCAGTGGTGATTCAAGCCTTAATTATACATGTGGGTGACAGGATAGAGGCTGCCAGAAGTCAGTGAATGAGTTAAGAATATTTGTGTAGTGATGTCAGATGGGCTTTTTTTGTTTGTTTTAAGCGAACATAAAGAACTTTGTTCAGCTTGTGTTCTCTCTGGGCCTAATTCTGCATCTAAGACACCGAAGATGAAGTAATTAGGGTGCATAATTTGGCAGATACATGGAGAAACAATGTACAAACAGTTAAAGGCCAGAGTCTGCTCACCAAAAATGCTTTGCATCTTGGCATAAACAGGCTGTGTTAAAGTTATTCAGTAAACTCTGTGAACTGCTCCTTTGAAATGTTGTCAGACAGGCAAGTGGAGTCAAGAGAGAAGGAATATCACTGATAAAACTCTGAATGCTGTCTTCACTTGTCTTTTTAAAATCCGTTTATGTTTAATGCTAGCCATATTTATTGTGAAATATATTTAATAATAATCTCCCACCACTCTCCTTTTCAAACATATAAAAAATTTAGTTAAACTAGTCACATAGATTGCTAATTAACCACAGGTTACCTGAGGTGAGAGCAACTTAGGTATTTGGTTTGTGGTCATTCACCTGGCTTTGAGCTTGAAGACTTACAAAGCTTTAAGGGAGCCAGATTCACTTGTGCTTTATGAAAGATAGTGTCACCTGTTGTGCTCTCATTTATCATAAAATGGCAAGGAAGCTCTGATAGCAAGTTAGACACAATCTGAGGAGCAGAGAAGAAGACAGGACTTCTTGCAGCCCCAGCCTGTGCAGAGCTTCCAAACACCCTTGGGCTTTGCTCCCTGGAGGCAGGCTGGCCCTCAGGAAGGGCTTTTGCTTGATCTGTCCAGGGATTATCTGCTGCTTGTCCCATCAGGTTGGTCAGCACAGCTTGTGTGATTGTGCACACACCACACAAAGAATAGTGGAAAGGGTGTTAACCTGGCCACCACTCCTTAAGGTGCCTCAGGGATGGCATTAATTCTGCATTCTGCATGCCCCAGCAGAACAAGCCACTGACCACCCCCAAGCTAGCATTCATAGGCATCGGGCATTGTTCAGTATATAGACGTGCATTTATCTTCCTCCATTTACAACAGCAGGTCTATTTTCATCTGAACTTCTCAGTCTGACTTTGGCCTTTTTTTTCCCCTGAAATTTTACTTTTATGTCCTCAACCAACTCTGCATTATTTTAGAATCATAAAATGATCTGGGTTGGAAGGGAATTTTAAGGATCATCTAGTCCCATGGGTAGGGACACCTTTCACTAAACCAGATTGCTCAGAGCCCCATCCTGCCTGGCCTTGAACACTGTGGGGCATCCATAGCTTCCCTGGACACCCTGTTCTAGTGCCTCATCACCCTCACAGTAAAGACTTTCCTCCTAATATCTAATCTAACCTGTCTTTCTCTCAGTTTGAAGCCATCCTCCCTTGTCCTATTACTACATGCCCTTGTAAAATGTCCCTCTCCAGCTCTCTAGTAGTCCCACTTTAGATACTGGAGGGGCACAGTCAGGTCTCCCTGGAGCCTTCTCTTCTCCAGGCTGAACAACCCCAGCTCTCCCAGCCTTCCTTCAAAGGAGATGTGCTCCAGCTCTCTGATCACCCTTGTGGCCCTCTTCTGGACCTGCTCCAACAGTTCCATGTCCTTGCCATGCTGGAGGCCCTGGAGGTGGACACAGTACATCAAGCCATTGACCATAACTCTTTCAGTGCAGCCATCCAGCCAAGTCCTTATCAACTGAGAGGTCCATCCATGAAAATTATCGTCTTTCCGTTTTAGAGACAGGGATGGCATGTGGGACAGTGTCAAAGGCTTTGCAGAACTCCAGGTAGGTGACACCAGATCCTCTTCCCTCATCCACCACTGCTGTTATTCTGTCGTGGAAGGCCACCAAATTTGCCAGGCATGATTTGCCCTTCTTCAGATGCACTATTTGCATTGTCTCATGCAGAGTGGTCTTGCATCTAGAAATATAGGTATCACAGAGTAATCAGCATTTCAGGAGCAAGCACCCAAACTAGTTGGGAACATCACTTTGCTGACTGTAAGGAAAAGCTGCAGCGGCATGGCAATGTTTTGCTGTTTATCACCATGAACACTGGAACAGGTTGCCCAGAGAGGTTGAGGCATCTCCCTCACTGGAGATATTCAAGAACTGTAGGGACACAATCCTGTGCCAGGTGCTCTGGGATGACCCTGCTTGAGCAGGGAGGTTGGAACCCTGTGGTCCCTTCCAACCTGACCTGTTCTGTGATTCTGTGACTTGCATATTTCTGAGCATCCACCTTCACAAAGAAAAAATGTGCGTGTTTCTTCACATCTGCTCCTCCTTCTTCAATCCTACCTACACTAGCACACCAAAAAGTCATTTGCCAAATGTTGGTGTTGACGTGAATGTTATTAAGTCATTTTGCGGGTTAACCTGAGAACGGCAGATGCTTTAAAGATGTCAGTAAAGGAAGTTTTGGGGAGATATAGGAGAGCATGGCTTGTCCAACTCTAAGGTTTTTTTTTCCAAAATCTTTACAATGTAATATCTGTATTACTGTTATCAGTGCTTAGTACATGACTGAATTTCTTTTTTTTTTTTTTCAAACTCTGGCCTCATTCGACCTCATTGAGCTTGCATGGGTCATTTAGAGTGAAAGCATGCTTGTAAATAAACATTGATTCACTGTGTTAGACAAAGAAGAATGAAAATGAGAACAAATCACATTACATTTGCTTTGATGACATGTTCATCATGATGATGACATTACTGATGCACTCTAAGCACAGATCTAAAGTTCATCTCAAAAAATAAAGATCACAGGGTTCTCTTTCTTTTTTACAGAAAGAAGACACAATCTGAGAACAAATTAAGTGTGATAGGTGCAGAAGTGATGCTTAGGTAGTCATGTTGACCAAAAGGTCTCACTGAGTCCCACACTCCCTGAGCCAGCTGACCTGAGAGACACTGACACAGCTCTAGAGTTGCTGGCATTTTGGGCTTTCCCAGATAATTTTCTCTGTCCATGTTTTCTTCTCTCTGTTGCTTTTACTGAGTGCCTTGGTACTAAATTCCTGTCCTCTGATGCCTGGCCTAATGTGTACCTCACATATTCTCAGTTAAAGCTATTGGCACGGGCAAGTGCATGTTCTGGGTTTGTTTTGATCACACAGCTGTAACTGGCATGCAGACTTGATTGGTTGAAAAACAGGACTAGATAGAAAATAGGAAAACATATAGCTGTTCTGCTGTTCTGTACCACCTCTGAATATTCATTCATACACCCTTTCTCCTTGTCCTGAATGACTGACTCCTTCCCTCTTCTGCAAACCATGAAGATTCCTCAGACACATCTGCCACAAATCTCTGCTTCTCCAGGCATGAGCTGTACAGCCCTGATGATTAAAGGACAACTGTTCCATCTTAAGCTTCACCTCTGGTTCTTTCTGCTCTATGTCATGGCCTCAGCTCCTTGTGGTCTCTCCTTCTCTCCTAGCACTGTTTCTAAGGCACTTGCTACAGCAGTGACTCAGGCCATTCCAGGGCGGTACTGAAGTTTTGGAGGAGGTCAAAGTTTCCATGTTTTTGGGAGTCCCATTTTTATCGTGCATTTAGTCCTTTAAAAACTGGTCTGGGTAGGTGAATGACATCATTGCATCACTTGCTTGTCAGGAGTACAAAAGACATCTTAGAGTAGCCCTACTGTACCCTGTGAGGGGACTGCCCTGATCAGCCATGAAATGCATTGAGCAATGTGTTTTGGGAACTGCTCAGTTGACAAGAGACATCAGTCAGTGTCACATTTCTTATCGAAGAGTGACCTGAGTGAAGCACTTTTAAAATAGCAAGACATCATTTAGACTCATTAATAAGTCCCTCTGTGCCAAAGCAGTATCATTTCTCCCTTTTTATTTTTAATATTTTCTTTCAAAAAATCCCTTGAGAACTTTAAATTGGTCAAGAAGAGGGACAGAACTGTAATTTAACATCTCAGTCTTTTTTTCCCTGGCACTTAGCCTATATTTTTCTTTTCTTAGTCCTATTCCATTGCTTGTTGTTGTGAAGTATACACCAGTGTCCCAATTATTCAACTCACTTTGCACTTTCCTATGGTTTTTACAAGTGTTCATCTTCTCTCCTCTCATAAAGAATTAGAGATCAAGGCAAATCTCTGCCCATGCACATCCAGTGGAAGAAGCAGGAGGGCAGGCACAGAGAGCATCATGTAGCAAATCTGCACAGCTGCTTGGCAGGAGCTTCTTGCCTCTCCTTCAGGAGAGTTGTGCAGTTCATGCCACAGGCTGGCTCAAAGAGAGCAGGAGGCTGGTATGGATTACTCACAAAGCCTTGAATATCCAGCAACACATTAAAGAAGCCAAAGCACTTCCCCAAAATATGTGAGACTCTCACACATTGGGCCAAAATTCACACTTCCACTGGGAAGTGGGAACAACAGCACTCTACTGGATGAAAACATATTTTATTCCTAGACAGCATTCCTGTTTACATAATTAAAAGGGAACTGTAAACACATACCCTCCCCCAAAAATTCTGCTCTTTTTTTTCAGCATTGTGCATCACATGAACAGCTCCTGAAAGCCTCCTATCAATGTTCGTAGGAGTTAGGAGTTTTTTTTCAGAGGTTGAAAAGGTTAGTGGCTTATTCAGAGGTGAAGGGGCTTTGTCTACTTTGCATCTTATAAACTTCAGGAGTTAGGTTTTCATCCAGTCTTGCCACTAGGAGTCTCAGAAATGGGGAGGACCAGACAAATGCCCCCTGAGAGGGCTAACCAGCTGGAAAAAGTGGCAGGACTGTGGATGGCTGATAGAGCTCTATCTTCTCCCAGGCTCGTCAGTCACCAAGAATACATAGGCTAACAAGCACAGACAAAACTCTAAACTTAAAATAGTTCATCTAAAAAAATCCCATTACCTCTGAATTCCTCATTTTCAGGTTTTTGACTCTTGGCACATTTCTGTGGCATCTCCAGACACAGTGTCTCCTAGAGAAAAGTCTGAACTTTCCACGTGAGAAAACAAGCAGGTTTTTATTTATGACACTCTCTGAATCATCTTTAAATATCAAGGAATAGGAACAAGGCTTCCTTTTCACAGAAAAACCTTCAAGAGCTAATTTATAAAGCTCTTTTGTTTCATTCTTCTGGGCTACCAACCATCTGCGTTCACTGTGGTGATGGATAATGCCAGCGGAAAGCCATGGTAGCTTCTGCACTGTTTATCACAAGTGTGATGTTGACTTTCATGTCACTTCCAAAGTGGGGGTGAAGCCTCAGCCCTTTCACATAGTAGCATCCATTTTCCCACAGTCTACTTGGTACGCAGAACATGAACAGTCCTCTTTTATCCAGAAACATAAAATAGGACGAAAGGAACAGCTCAAGGGCTTAGCTCTCACACAGACAGAAGGAAGAAAATAAACTGGAGGGTCAAAGCAGAGTAGATAAAAGAAGAGCAAACTGATATTGTTAAGCCAATGAATTCTCAGAGCATTCAGTTTCTTCTAAGACATGATTGAGCTCGGCAGAAATGATATTGAGATATTGAATGGTGAAATTTAGCCTTGGGCAGAAGACCAGGCAGGCTCTGTGCATCACTGGCATCCTACTTATTCTGTACGGTTTCAACAGTGCATAAGATGCATGCCGGGTCTATCCAGAAGACTAAATTTTTACTTTATAATTCCCAGCAAAGAGTGAACTGTGAGAGTTTGGTTGTGTTTAGGAAAGGTTAGGTAGAGGTCTCTTTCCCACAGAGACACAACTGAATGTTTTACTCTGTTTCTTTTTATTTTTAAGATGCTGGTCTGGTAAACAGTCTCTTGGTGTTTCTTCTGAGCAAGTCACTGAAAAGGCATGTTAATAGAAAACTTTGCGTTTGTAATTTCCATGAGGAGTCTCCTGTGATGCAGAAGTTCCTTTTGCTACCTGAACCATGGGATTTAGATAAAGTTTGCAAACAGAACAATTTGCTTCAACTGTTTGTTTTGAGTATGGCTGCCATAAAGATATCCAAGGTGTTTTTGATGAAAAACTAGGGGGAGAGGGAGGGTGGTAAAGCAGATTTTTAGAACCCCTCCCAACTGTAGTGAAGAATTGTTTTCCTGCTGTTGGTGGAGTTCAGGCTGTCTCTCAGCTGTGCTCAGAGGAGTGGCTGCTCTGCTTGGTAACAACCCCATTCTTTGTTAATGCACTGGGTTCCCTGGCAGCATTGCATTTGCCATGCCACCCTATGGCCTGAGACACCCCCTGCCCCTCCTGTTGGGGACAATGGTTGGCCTAGTGTGAAAAAGAACTCGTCCAGACAGTGACTCCTGGGAAGGAAACCACACATGGATTCCCCAGACTCTGGTTCTTATGAGACACGACAATCAAGTCCAGATATGTTCCTGTTTACGTATTTCAGTGCAATGATTTGTGTAACTGGGTAACAACATTTTGTTGTGTAATTTTACTGCTTTTTGTTTCAAGGAAGAGAATGGATTCTCCTCCTAACAAACACTGGCTCCCCTGCAAGGGGAAGGAGGTGAGCAGTTTCCATACTGCTCAGGGCACAGACTAACGGGGTAGGGCAGAGTTACACTAACCTGTACTCAGTTCCTGTTTCAGTGCCACCTGTCCCATTACTGCAGCTGGAGAAGTGTTGCACCAGGAACAACAGTGTGACATTGGCCTGGAGGATGCCACCTTTGAGCCACAACCCAGTGGAGGGTTATATCTTGGAACTTGATGATGGAGATGGTGGCCAATTCCGAGTGAGAATTTCATTCAGCATTTATTTGTGTTTCTTTGTATGTGAGTTTCCTCCAGATACAGATTTGTTTCTGCCCAAGGGTGGGGAGAGGGGTAGGGAAGATGTGGGTTGTCAAAACATCCCTAATTCCATTGTGTTGGTGGATAAAGCACTGCAGATGCTGCTTAATAGAAGGACCACTGGCTTAGGTTGGAAGTTTGTTTGAAGTTATTCTCAGGGCTCTTGCAAAGAGGGCCTTGAGGTATCCCCAGAATAGAAAATCCCATAGGAAGTGGTTCATTGTACAAACCAGAAACTTCTGTGAAGCCCCTACTCTCATCTGTCTGTAACACCCTGTTTCAGGAGCTGACACTTTTGGTCCAGAAATGCAACTCAGTCTTTCCTGATTTTCTGAGTAAAAATATGATCCTGCATAAAAATACAGGATTTCTAAATATTTCCCCCGGGAGTGGATGAGCCCAAGCTGGTGAAAGCTTCTTCCACTGTCATACTGAGATGGAATTGATAAATATAGCAAGGCTTCCCAAGTGTTGTCCTTCCAAATCCTCTGGGTGATGCCAAAACGTGATGCTCCTGGTTGCAGGTGCAGGGTACTTATGGTCTCCCATACTTTTTTGACACATCCTGATAAACAAACTAGCGAAGCAATTCAATCAGCTTTCTTCCAGCCATGTCCTCCTAGAAGCTGTGGCCCTTCCTCCTCAGGCAGGCTTCATGCTCGTGTTGCTCAGGACCAGGCTGGCCCAGTGCTTTCCCTAGGGGCTGGTGCCTCAAAAGCATCTGGAGATCATTGTGGAGTACAGCTGCTCTCTTCACAAACAGGGAATTTTGCCAAAAACATGTGATGGCATTTCTTCGGGAGCTGCAAAGTGGCTGCTCCCTGGAAACCTAAAGATTTCTCAAGCTGAAAATGTCTTGGCATGGATCCACCTAAGGAACTGCCAAACCACTCCACCCATAGCCAGCAAAGGTACCTGATTTGGACACCCCTAATTAGAAGAGACAGCAATATTGGCAGGGCATTTTTAAGAGGGCATTGTGGTTTTTGGAAGGTCTCCTCAGTTCCTTGGTCCAAGTAACATTCCACAGGGATTTGAAGAGCCTGGTTTCCACTACTGAAAGTGTGAAAAGGTTCTTTTGTGAATGGCTGCTGAGAGCTGCCAATATAGTCAATGCTAGTAGGTAAGAGGGTTATCAGTGTGTAATGAAGAATTAGAATGAGGTGTCGGGATTCCAGTATCTTTTATCCATTTATCCAAGATAAGCCTTTTAAGGTGGTATTCATGTCTTGTGAATAACAAGATTTCAGGCTGGTGCGTATCCAAGCTCATTTGTGTAGGTGAGTTTTGTTACTGCCAAAGGTTTTAGGACTGCCAGCAGTGCCATGTTAAGATTTTGGACTGAAAAAGATACAAAACCATCTTAAAAATGTAAGGTGTTAACTTCTAAGGAGAATGGTCTGCTTGCTGTGGTAGAAACAGCCTCAGTTTTACTCCTTAAAAGAGAAAAGGCAGGCTTCTCAGCAATGCCGTTTCAGTAAGGGTTTGCTGGCCTTTTAAATGGAGAATTCTATATCTGAAAGCAAAGACATTGATATTTATCAGTATTTGATTGGTGGATTCAAAGAACATCTTTGTTGAAAGCAGAGAGCATCAACCTGCATAAACCAAAGCAATGAACAGTGGTAAAAATGAAGTAGATTAGAAAATGTGAGAGTTGTTCAACAAATAATTTTTTTTTTCACAGTAAGCATATCTTATAACATGGAGGTAAATTAAGTTATTCTGTTAAAACTCTTCTTTGTCTCCATGAATGACCACCAGCTAACTCAGCACTCAAGAGATTTTGTTGTTTGTAGCAGCCACCATAGTAGCAAAGAGGACAAGCACATGTCCTGCTGTAAACTTACGTGATTCCATTCTTATTCATCACATCCCTTTGGGTTTATGTGAAAGAACCTTAATCATCAGAACTATTCCTAGGCATTACTTAAGTCTTAGCTGAACTGGGATCTGAGTGGTTTGCTTAGTGACAGGTTTAAGTATTTGTCTACCATAATATCTACAGAATTCACAGATTCAGGGAAATCAGAGGTGGAAAGGAATTATCTTTCAACCTGCTGCCAAGACAGGATTTTCTAGGCTTCTTTCAGTTCATCATAGCCTGCATAATCTGATCCTCTTCATTGGTCCCCCTAGATGTCTCTCCCTCTGAAATATTTGGCATTACAGAAGTACTTGCTGTATGATAAATATTTGAAGACTTTTTGGATGTCTCTGTTTCTAGGTCCTGTTTCATCATGAGGTGCATGTAATCCTAATTATTAGGAGACAATTTTCTTCTGGATCTGCATTTTCAGGTTTCAAAATTATATTTTAACCTAGGCATAAGATAACCTTACCAACAGAATAAAACTGTACTTTTTTTTTTTTTTTTATTCTTATATGCCCCCTTTTTTTGTCTTATATAAAATAGCAGCCACAGTGCATCAGATACTGGGACTACTCTCCAAAAAAGTGATTTGGAGTAGATATTTAGGATAAGAGGAGCATGAAGATCTTTTTGTGTTGCCCTTTATTGCTTTACCCTTCCAGCCTCATCTTCACCTTAGTTTGTCCAGTGCTAACCATCCTTGATGTCTCCCATGCTGTGGCTGTATTATAACAGCATAACTCATACATCGCAGGAAACAAAGATAAGCTGTTCACTTCTGGCTTATATTTATAAGTCTTAACCTTGTTAAACTGTGTCCCTCATTCTCTCTCTCTCTTTTTGGAATGTTTAGGAGGTATATGTTGGCAAGGAGACTCTCTGCACCATCGATGGCCTTCATTTCAACAGCACTTACAATGCCAGAGTCAAAGCTTTCAACTCCTCGGGCGTTGGTCCTTACAGCAAGACAGTCATTTTACAGACGTCGGATGGTGAGCTGGGGTTTGCACTTCCTAAATGAAAAGCTGCAGGTCTCAGTGGCAGGACACTTTCATCCCTTTACACCCATTAATGTATTTGACATCTACTGGCATTTTCCATTATCAGTAACACTTCAGGCTTCAAGTTGTGTGATTTCACTTGGCTGTAAAAGTCTAGGGTCTAACTAAGATACTTTCTGTAGTGTACAGAAACAGTTACACAACTCATGGGATATTTTTTGTTCTGCTCTGTCTCCCTTTTGCCGTATATCTTTGGGATTTGCCTTTTTCTTCACTACTGCTTCAATTTCCCTGCAAGGTTTGGTAATACAGAGATCGGAATTCATGCTTGTTCCTCTGTAATTATACTTGACATCCATACGGACATTACAGGAAGTTCATCTTCATTAATGATATTGTAATGAACCCAGAAGTGCATGCTATTATCACTTCCACTTTTATGCTGTGTTGCCAAAATAGGCCAGTATAAAATATTTATACTTTAAGAGCTTTTGGGAGTTTTTTGTCTTTTTTAAAAAAAACCCTTCACTTTGATAAACTAGGGAAGTCAATCCTAACCAGCATGGACACAGCTAATCTCCATTTCCATTAAAGGTGATCCTGAACCAATTCACCTACATGACCAGTTTCCATGTCATGGAAAAGCCTTTGTCTCCTCAGTGACTTTCTTGTTACTGTGTGTGGACAGAATGTCGCTACCCTTAGCAGATAAATTTCAGGGGGAAAAGCGCAAATAACGTAAAGCACTTTTGAGCTGAAGAGCCCCAGGGTAAGAGATTAATCTTGTGTAGCTGCCTACAGTAACAAGGAAAGATGGTGTTTATTACCTCAGAGTGCAGAGGGGTTTCTACAAGGGCAGAATTTTATCCTTCTTACTGAAGTAAAGCAGACAGCACTTGGGCACAGCCCCTCCTGATAGAATCCTGTCTTTCCTTTTCCCCTTCCCCAGTGGCGTGGTTCACCTTTGACCCCTCCTCAGCTCACAGAGACATAGTGCTGTCAAATGACAACCAGACTGCCACCTGCAACAGCTACGATGACCGGGTGGTCCTGGGCACCGCAGCCTTCTCCAAGGGCGTGCATTACTGGGAGCTGCACGTGGACCGCTACGACAACCACCCAGACCCAGCCTTCGGCATTGCCAGGATTAACGTGGTCAAGGACATGATGCTGGGCAAGGACGACAAGGCGTGGGCCATGTACGTGGACAACAACCGCAGCTGGTTCATGCACTGCAATTCCCACACCAACCGGTGAGTGCTGCCTGCGGGCTCTTCTCCTCACAGCGTTTCTCTGCCCTGCTCCACGGGCAGGTGTCTCAGCAAGGCATCTAGTCCAGCTCCCGCCTAAATGTACTTCTTTTATCCCTTCTTGAAAATCACTAGTGACAGTGATTGCTCCTTAACAGTCTGTGTTGGTGTTTGTTATCCTCGCTGTAATCAGGTTTTCCCTGAGAGCTTGCCTAAATCCCCCCTGCTGTGATTTAAACCCATTATTGTGTGTCCCACCCACATCAGCAGACGGGCACAGCACAATGGGATGCAGGACTTCTCTCACTGCTGGAGGGAGAAAGGTGGTTGGTTCTCTTCATTAGGAGGAATCTTGGCTGCAGATTGTATGATAATTAGGCTGCAGGTGTTTGTTTCGAGTTCTGACAGCTATTAAGGGTTTTGCTGTAGGTCACACTGAGGCAGATCTGGATACAAGGGACTGTTTGGCAGTAAGGACTGAGTGACATCTTTCATTCTACCAAGCCATTGTACCAAAGAGCTTTGAAAAGCACCTCAACTAGTACAGCCAACTTAGACAGAGAAGAATGTCAGAATGCCCCCAAGCCACTGCCTCTCTCTCCCACCACTCAGAGGCTCTGTGTTGTCAATGCAACTGAGCAGTGGAGAGACATGTCCTAGCTGCAGGTACCTCCAGGGATGGATCACACAGAGAGAACAACTGTCAGCACAGATCCCGTGTTGTGCTGACACAGTTGCATGACTTTCAGTGCTCAGGATAGTTACCTCTGCCTGGTGCTGCCTTCTGTTTCATTGAAGGGATGCCAGACTGGGCAGGGGACACATGGTTAACTTTGCTTGAAGGTATCAGAGCAGCACTACACTGCTCTCTTTTTGTGTTCCATGAGAGGGGTCAGCCTTAGCTGAAGGTGGGTTGGGTACTGAGACCCTTGAGAAGATCTCCTCTGAAGAGGATCCTAAGTTCCTTGCTTATTTTGAAAAATGGTGTATTCATGTACCTACCCTATCACAATGGGAGACTGATGTATGAGTAAAGTGACTGACTAAGGATATGCAGCAGGTCTGTGGCAGAGCTGGAATCAACTTCTGTTTAGTTTTCTACTGACTATCCCAGCAGGTCTTCTGCTCTCACTGATGTTCTTCCTGTTGTACCAAACAATTAAAACAAAGCTTTGAAGTGATTTTTAAGACAGTGAAATGCAGGTGCCTCCTTAAAGAGATAAAGTTGTGTCAACAAGCACTGTATCCTAAGTCCTACATCCAGGTTGTAATGTCTCCCATTGAATAGCCATTTATACTCTACAGCAGTGCACTGCAATTGCTGGGAATTTTTGTTTGAAACATGGTTTGATTTTGCAGTTCATTATGGACAGATGGGAGAACCCTGTAGCTGGATCAAAAACTATCTGAAGTCGCTTGGATTGTTTTCCATGGGTCCAAAGACCTTAGATCATGTCCTAAGACAATATAGAGTAAAATAACATCAGTGTAATAAATATAGCAAAAAGTTCTCTGTCCCTTTAACATCTTGATTCGATTCAGGGCGGAAGTAATGTTAAGCTGTATTAATTTTAATGCTCTGTGGAACAGCTTATGTTTTCTGGAAAAAAGCTGGCAACCATTCTGTGCACCACTGTCCCAGAAACCTATTTTATGGGCTTGGTCCTCGGCATGCTCCTCCCGGTAAGCAACACACAAGCTAAGGCAAAAGCTTTTTTCTAGGAAACACAAACAATGGAAACACTTAGGATTTCCAATCATCCTGCTTAATCAGGAGAACAAAGTGCTTTCTGTTGAGGATAGATTCCCAGTTTTTACCTGATAAAACACAAAGGCATGTGCAAGGCATGGATAGACCCATGGAATATCTGTTCAAGGGAAGTACACTCACAAAGGGCATGTAGTCTTATGAAATCACATGCGCTTCAATGAAATTAGGTCTAGGCATTATATTTTTAACTGTGACAGTCAACTAGGTCAGTTTTTTAACTCATTAGCTGTAATAGTCTTGTGGAAACAGTTATTGCTGCCTCTTTGTTTTTCCCCACTGGGCACTAGTGCATGACAGCATAGTATCACAATCCAAAGTGAATTCATCGTCAACTTTAAGCCTCTGGGATGTTGTTGTGATGAAAGTTACACCTTAGTAATAGTTTCTTGCTTCCTAATGTTCATGAGAATAAATTAGGGTAATTAATGAATGACTAGTTTCAAGGGTAACCTGAGGGAGAGCTTGAAAGACTAGTCTGTGTGACCTGTGACATTTAGAGGACTTTTGTGTTCCTTTCACTCACAGCATTTGGATCTAGCATGACTTCTGTAATGTTGGAAGGGGCATGAACAGAAGACTTTAATGCATCCAGAAACAGAGCGATCCTTTTGAGAACAGGCTAAGACAACTGGTTAAGAAAATACTTTAGGGCAGAGATACAGACATACATGCTTTTCCCAGAAACTTAAGCCTATCCGATGGATAAGGAATTGGTTGGATAGTCACATCCAGAGGGTAGTGGTCAACAGCTACATGTTCAGATGGAGGTTGGTGACAAGTGCTGTTCCTCAGGGGCCCATACTGGGGCCAGTTCTATTTAATGTCTTCCTCTGTGTCATAGAGAGTGGGATCAAGGGCACCCTCAGCAGGTTTGCAGCTGACACCAGGCTGAGTGGTGTGGTTGACACAGCTGAGGGACAAGATGCCACCCAGAGGGACCTGGATAAGCTCAAGAAGTGGGGCCATGGGAAATCTCATGGGCTTCAACAAAGCAAAGTGCACAGTCCTGCAACTGGGTCGGGGCAGGATGGAGGATGAAGGGATAGACAGCACCCCTGCCAAGAAGGACTCGGGGATATTGGTGTCTGAGAGGCTGATCACGATCTGTCAGCGTGCACTTGCAGCCCAGGACAACTGTATCCTGGGCAAAAATTGTCAGAGGGATGGAACATTTCTCCTTTGAAGGAAGGCTGAGGGAGATGGGGTTGCTCAGCCTGGAGAAGAGAAAGTTCCAGGGAGACCTGATTGAGGTCTTTCAGTACTTGGAGGGGGTTTATAAGAAAGATGGGGACAATCTTTTTAGCAGGGCCTGTTGTGCTAGGACAAGGGGAGATAGTTTTGAATGGAAAGAGAATAAATTCAGACTAGATATAGGGAAGACATTTTATTACAGTGAGAGTGGTGAAATACTGAAACTGGTTGCTCAGATAGGTGGTAGATACCCCATCCCTAGAAACAGTCAAGGTCAGATTGGATGGGCTTTTGAGCAGCTTGACCTAGTTGAAGATGTCCCTGCTTTTTGCAGGGGCTAGATGATCTTTATAGCTCCCTTCCAACCCAAACTATTCTGAGAGGTGCTGTATGCCCATTAACAAGAGACACTGACATTCAATGCAATAGATCTGTTCCTTGGCAAAGCTCCCAAGAGCAGGACTAGCCGGTGCTGCAGGCAATACTCCAGCCACTACAAGATTATGGAAAGAAGGAGATGTAAATCACACTGAAATATTTTATACTGAAAAACAACATAAAGTTGAAATCTAGGGTATTTGCATTTTACTCTTAAAAGTCCTTTACAATCAGGAGAGTCTCTTCATTGGCTTCAGCAACATCAAGAGCAGGTTTTTCATCACACAAAAATGCTACAATTGAATGAAAAATGCTATAATTGGCAATAGAGATCATAAAGTTGTTAAGTTGCTGTAAAACTAACACTTAAACTATTGTTAATGGAGAGTTGAACTAAGTATTCAGTTTATTAAATTGTGCATAAATTGTTAAGATTTATTTTTACATAATAGTGAAACTGCTCTTCTTAAGTCCTCAATCCCATTCATGCCATCATACTCTGCACATTTTCCAAGCTGTTGCTGAAAGCATCTAGGAATAACAGCCTTTACTGCCACAGGCAATGGCATTTTTCATAGTAGCCAAATTCCCCTTTCTGTACTTTCTGACCTTCCAGGCTTTTGCACAGCACATCTGCACTCAGAAGTTGCAAACAGAAATCAAAATGTGCAGGACAAATGGGATTTACTTGAAAAAATACTTCGTATTTATTAAGGGAGCATTGCAACAAAAAAGTTGTATTTTTCCTTTACGTGAAAGGTTACTGGGTTTGTGTGGTGTAAGTGTCATTAAGTAGCTTAAAAATGCATTACAGTAAAAGGAGCAGGTTTTTTGCATGGTGCCACAGAAGCATACCAGGAGGGAGCAACATCAGTTTGAGTCTCTTAAGCTATTTGGCTTCTTTTACCAGAACAAAAGCATTTATTAGAAAAATCCTGTAATGCTGTCTAACTGGTGTATGTAAGAGTGAGGAAATGTATTGCACAAGTTTTCTCATAAAACAGACTCTCCCAGCTCTACTCCTAGAGAAAGCAACCAGGAAAATAGTCCAGAAAGTGCTGGAGTCCTCCAAGACCTGTTCCCAAGGAAAGCATGGGTAAGAGGAGCTGTTGAGCTGCAGAGGAGGTCCAGCCTCCCTTGTAGCGGTGTGGGGAAGAGCTCCTGCCTGCTTCTGTCCTCCCTTAGTCCTGCCACAGCCAGTTTCACACTGTGGGGAGATGGCAGGGCAGGAATGGGGCATTCTACCTGCTGAATTCCTGCAGAACTTGGGGCAGGAATAAAGGGAGAAGGTCCCCATTTTTCGACTCTGCCCCGGCACCCCTGTGGCCTGTGGAGGGGCCTCAGCTGGGTCCTGCCCTTGCCTGGGCTGGAATCTGCAGGCAGAACCCATCTCCTCTTTAGTGGGGCTGTCCCCAGGGGCTATAGAGGAGTCACTCAATGTCACTCTGCAGCACACAGCTAATTAGCTATGAGAAACAAATTAGCTTGTCTTATAGGGAAGAATATCATAATCTCAAAAAGGCAAAGTTGCTGTTTCTGTTTCCCTAAGAGAATCAATTTCATTTAAAAGGATGTAATAAAATCTGTTTTAAGCAGGATCTAAAATGTGGTGTCCTACAATCAAAGAGAAAAAAAAAAAAGTAATCTACTTGTAAATAGCTCCAAATCATAGTACTGTTGCTTCCCACAATCTCACAGTGCGTTTTATGATTGAGGCTTTTAATAAAAACAGTCTATATAGTGAGACACCCAGGGTAAGTAAGCATCTTAAGTTTTGATGGAAAATAATTTATTTTGCAGTTTTGGAGAAGAGCTCAGAGAGAAACCTATTAATGCTTATAGGACCAGAAATCAAATCAAAGGAACCTGAGAACAGAGAATTTTCACATCTAACACTCTCAGAGTCAATCTATGATTCTTAGCTATACTATTATTGTATGAAGAGCTTTAAATGAAGAAGTCAGAACAGTTTTGTATACTACCTTCAGATGAAGTGCCAGGTACCACATTTGGTCTAAAGGAAAAGAGCTTGTGACACCTAGTGGAGGAGAGGAAAATTTCTTACCCTGCATTATATGCTTTCTAATCCTATTCCAATGCCTTCTCTCCCCTTTTTTTTAATGTTTTGCCTACCTATTGTGATAAAATTTATGATAAAATACCATTAATCTTGTGAATGTTGTGTGCCTGAGGCAAGTGCATGGGATAAAAGACAGCTGCTTCCTTTCCTACTGCAAATTATTTGAAATCTGATTTACTCTGAACAAATTGTGTCAGGCTGTAAATCCATTGCAGAGCCCCATGATATCAGCAGAATAGCAGTGCCTGTGGCCAATCTGCATATCTAGTGGATATTTTTGCTCAGTGCTCTTTAAAGTAATACCGAGTTTGACTAACCCCCAAGTCAAAGTGCGTTAATGTCAAATCACTCAAGCGTGTAATGGCTGGCTGAGTCTGTCCTGGCAAGCTCTGATACTACTGTAGCTCTCAGCAGCTGCTCCTGACACAACCAATTATCACTGGTATTAATAACTGTGCCTGCACACTCGAGACAGCTCCCAGTCCTACAGCTGAGCACCTTGTCAATCAGAGGCTACACTTAGGCTTAACCAGTCCCAACTTCCCTTCCTCCCCAAAACCACTGTCTGTTGTAGCTGTGCTGGCTCCCTGGGCTCTAGGAATCTGGGTACCCTTAGAGCATTCCAAGGTGAGTAGTTGAACTGGAAGTCTCTCTCATGAGCTGTCAGCAGGCATATTGATTAGAAATTAACACCTAGCAAAACAGCTTCCTGCTTTTTCATTTCCTCTTGTGAATAACTTCACTGTAATAGGGATACTCAGAGGTGCCATGCCTGCAGGACTCCCCTGGCTCACCTCCTGATTTGTCATTAGCTGAGGGGACCTGTTAGCTCTGGACTCCATTTTCACCTCCTAAATTGCAGTTGCAGGAGAGCTGGATATAATTTCTCTTTAGGATCCCGTCATTAAACTTCCATGGATGTGGGATAAAGTTGTGGATCACTCATCACCAAATGCCTCAGGGATAATAATTTCCCCGTGCTGCTCCACGCTCCCCTTGCTTTGAAAGGCTGGCTTGTCCTAGAGAGAGCAGCACAGTGTAGCCCTCTGCCTTCACCAACAATGTGCCCTTCGTACCTCAGGACCGAAGGAGGAGTTTCTAAAGGTGCCACCGTTGGGGTTCTCCTGGATCTGAACAAGCACAACCTGACCTTTTACATAAATGGGCAGCAGCAGGGGCCTCCAGCATTTGAGAACATCGAGGGCGTCTTCATGCCTGCCTTGAGCCTCAATCGAAACGTCCAGGTAAAGCTGCTCAGTCCAGCCCCACTTACCCTTTCCAGCTAAAAGAGGTGATAGCATCATCCATAGCTAGTCAGTACAGATAGGGGTTCTGTCCTGCTCAGGCTTACATCTGGGCTACTCACACTTTTTGGACTACATTTGACCTTCTGCCTTGCCTGACCAGTATGAAGAGCAATGCTGTAAAACAAGTAAAAGTACCTGCACACACTAATTCCTGCTCTGATTCTCCTGTGATGCTCCACTTGGAAAGCAGCATCTCTAAAGTTCTCCCCTGCCAGTTTAACTAAAAATCACCTTAATTCCTCCTAGATGTCATGTTTGGAGATAATTAACATTGGCAAATGACTGAAGAATGAGCAGAAACAGTGGTAAGGAGAGAAAAAGCAGCACAGATCAGAGAATTAGCACTATAGAGAAGACCCAGTCAGCAATCATTCTTGTGTTCTGTGTACAAGAGGTTTTCCTCTTGGAATACTATCTTTAAATGTAACACGTTTTTACTTCAAGACCCCTGCTTATGGCTAGAAACTGGGTGTGGTATAAGAGAGAACCTGTGGAAACACCCAGGAGCCTGAGGACTGAAGGAGGTCAGCTTAGGTCAGGCAGGACCAAGACAGCCAGGGTGGAAACTCATCCTGTGCTTGATGCATCACTGTATGACCTCTGTCCTGAAGCACTTGGGGTCACTCATGCAGAGATCCCATCCACCTTGTACCTAGCAAGCTGCACTTCTGGATACTTAGTACTGGTGGCTAGATTTGCGAAAAGATACAGACACCTGGCTTCTTGGTCCCAAGGCAATCAGGAAGGAAGGGGGAAGGAGACTTGTTCATTTCAAAGGCTAGATATCATCTCCATTAATAGTCTTGATTTAAACTTGGACCTGCAGTCCCACAGCCCTTTCCATGTCATTTAGCTGCACTTTGCCTTCACAAATGCTCTTTGCTGAGGATATCTCAGTTTTGAATCTAATGTTATTTCTTCTTTGTGCAGGTGACCCTGCACACAGGACTGGAGGTGCCACAATCTGTAAAACAGCCCAAGTTGCCCAACAACTAGTGGAGCCCCCGTCTGACACTGTGCTGGATTCTGTAAGCTTTCTCAGTGTGTTTTGGCACTTTTCAGTAAGTCAGTAAAAAAGCATCCTCTTCCCTGACTTGAAACACTGTGCAGCATGCTGGTCACCGGCTGGTTAGAGCCAGGCCACTCCATTTTCAATTTAACAGCCATAGCAAGCACATCCACTGGACTGGCACTCGACTGCAGATGGGTACCTGAACATATCTACCCTGCGTTGCATCCATACATACACTCATGTGCACACACACACACGAACACATCTGTACAGCAAAAAGTTAAATGAGTGTATTTTCTCTCTCATGGCTGGATTTGTGCTTAAATATTAGGGATGCTGGAAAAAATGGGTGAGGCTGAAGGACAATGGATGTTGGAGCAGTTTACTAGTAAGATGAACTGGATTCCCTTGCCACCTGAAGTCCTTAAATAGAGAAAGCATATGTTTTGACAGCTGAAGTGGAGGTTATATGCTCAAGAATTCCTGGTTGTCAATTACATTCAGGGGCTTAAATGGCCTTGAATTATTCCTTCTGGCTGTAGACTGCAGTGAGCTATAGGATAATGTCCCCTTGGAATTCAGCGGCAGAACTTACCTGCTATGGGAACAAGATTGGTTCCTAAATGCTGCCATGAAATAGCTGGGCTCATTGTAGCTAACACCATGATACATTTAGCATTCAGGTAGAGAAAGTCAAAAGAAAAACATCCTTGATGCATTTTAGTGTTTGTTATTTAGGCATGACTGCGGAGACACAGAAGATCTGATTGTGGTTATCAGCACAACTTTTGAAAAACAGTGCATGGGAGATTCCTTTGAACTGAAATTATAAGGTTTATTTAAATATGGCACATGCAGTCTCCCCCATTGGGAAATGCTGCTTTCCAGCCTTGATCCTGATAAAACCTGTGCAGCTGTAGTTCCAATGTAGCTTTGAGATCTGAAGCCTTAATTTTCTACTAGATTACTGTGAGCTAATTAATGTCTTGATCCTAATGAAACACTTGAGAGAGATTAATAGCAGTAATGCAAAACCCATCCCTAAGACTTTTTCTGGATTGGGACATAAATCTTTTGCAAGACTTGACCTGTGCCTGGCATCTCCCATGAAAACGAGCAGCCATTTCAGGTGCTGCCCGTGACAACTGGCGTCTGACTGACAGTGATCTTTTCTCCCAGCCATGGCACTGTCACCTGCATGCAGCTGTCAGAAAAACAAACATTGGTTTGCCTGTGTGCTTCGTTTCCTCTGAACCCGGTTAACGTATGCAAGTGTGTGTGTATAATGGCAATGCGTGAGGAGCAGATGCAGCAGACTTGGTGAGCCCATGACATCTTGGACTCTTGTCTCTCTAACCCTGTAGAAGTGTGGTGCTATCGAATAAGAGAAGCATAAACTCTCAAATCCTATCAATGTTCTATTTCCTTTTTAAAAATCCTGCTGCCTATACAAATTTTCCTCTTTGAGCATACGTATACGCACATGCATATTGTTATCAGGCATCTAATTATTAAGCCTGAAAACAAATATTCTAATAAAAATCCAGCTTACTGCTTTGCATTAAAGCACAGCCACAGGACAAACAGCCCAGGCCTGCCTTCAGGCAGCCTTCCAGCCCCCAGATATCCTGCTGCAGGCCATTTCTGGTCTCTGTCTGGAGTACATCACTCAGGTGTGATGAGTGATGGCAAGGTTTTCCTGTGGCAAAGCAGCCAGAATCCTCCCGTGGCTCGTCCCACCTCACAGCTATTATGGGAAGGGAAAGGCAACCCAGAACAGAACTGGGCTATTGCACAGACACAGAGCAGTCTGCCATCCTGCTGCTTGTAACCAGCCAAGCATCCCTCAGCCCACCTCTCCTGCGGAACAGCAGCGCACCTTCAGCAGCATCAAGACTGAAACAGGAAATGAAACCAACGATGGAAAAAAAAATAACATATGCTTTTAAGTGAGGAAGCAACAGCACTTCCTTTAAAGTCTGGAATGGATTGTATTAGTGAACTCATAGACAATGGAATTACTGTGCTATGCTTATCTTGGTTTTGTAAAGAATGTCAGAGACCAACTGTGTTATAATCTTCGGTTTCATTCAATACTGTACAAACTCATGCAAGATTTTCTAATTAGCAGGTCTGTTTTAACCTACCTCAGCTAGAACGCTACCAGACCCCAAATTTCCTTGAGTGTGCTCTTCTGTGAACCTAACAGTTGCAACCATAGCATTGGCTTTGAGTATTGCCAGTCAGAGTAGTGTATGGGAATATTGTACATAAATTGCACATAGTTTTTTTATATTGGGAAACATCCTGTGATAATTTTAATATGGAAGGCACTCCACTTTCACATGTATTAGAAAAGCCAGGGCATTGTTTGTTTTGGGACAGAATCTTTGTCTTTACTCCCAACTTCTGTAAAGGAAACTCAAATGAATTTACATCTTTCCAATCTTCAGCCATTGTCAGATGTTTAAAATTAATTCTGAATGGTTTTTAGAAGTGTTTGAAGTACCCAGTTTTTGTTTTCATAGTTGCTTTGGTGTTGGTTCCTGGTGTATTGCATCTTGGGGAGAACACACTGAGCGACATGTTGTTAATTTCTAATGAATGTATGGACGGTAGCTAGGAACAGTGAATAGAGAAGCTCAGTTTTTACCCTCTATACATCAAACATTCACAAAAGTAGAGCAGCTACCATTGAAGCCTCCTTTAAACCTAGCAGAAATGCAAATAAAGTAGAAGGAATACAGTTAGAAGTAGGCTACTTGCATTACTAAGACTACTTTACCTTAGTGTTTGCATGTGTTGGTTGTGTACACAATCAAGGACCTACATTTGGCATGGCCTGTAGCAATAAACCAGTTATCATATAGAGTGCACTCCTGTGACTTCAGCTGGATACATTTTCATAGTTTGATTAACAGTAATAATGACTTAAGTAGTTAAAATTACTCTAGGAAACTAACAACTCCACACATGAATATTTATACAGAGCATGCAGGGGCAATCTGAACACAAAGCAGAGCAGAACCTTCCCTTTGCACAGCAGCATTAGGTGAGGAGAGGCAGGGCACTCCTACTGCTCTGCTCAGGGTGGAGGTAGGTTCCTTCTCTGCAGGCAATTTCCCCAAAGTACATCTCATTATAAACCCAGCAGTTTGCATGTTCTTCATCTATAATATCTCTTATGCCAGTTTTTGTTTCCTCCAAATCCTTTCTTTAGAAGAGAGTCAGCCTTTAGTCCCTGATACCCAAGGGGACCACTTTGTGTGTTGTTCTTCCTTTTGTTCCCTCAGAGTATTTCTGCAGCTCTCTGGGGTTCCAAGCTCCTCTGGCACCTGGACCCACACAACGCTGCCTCTCACAGGACTCTTCAGCTCCTAGGGGCCAGGTTGCTTTTATAAGCAGGAGAGCAAAAGCCTTTTGCACTGGGATAAACCCATCCACTATAGCATAGAGCCACACAAGGTAGCTGTAAATTGACTTAATGTTTTTAAAAACCCACCAAAACACAAAACCCATAAATACAACCTCACCTTATTAACCAAAGTTTGACTTCTGCATACGACAGTATGGAATCTCTGAACAGCTGCAAAATAAATACAGCAGTCGAACTTTCTGTCCGGCAGAGCAACAAAGGACTCTCAGTTTTCACCTACCCCTGGGAGCCCCAACCTTAGCCTTTTGTAAACCTTCTTCCTGGCTCTTTCCTCTGTGAATTTCCATTAAGTTCAGAAGCACTGTCAGACTTCCCAAGGCATGCAATGCTATACAAATTCCACTTCCGTCTTTTCCCTCATCAACTTGAAAAACGCTCACAAGATCTCTTAGTGTGACTTAATGCCAATATAAGCACACATAGCTGACAATCCCTTGCTCCTTCTGCTGTGGAAAGGTATGTGTTATAAAATAAATCTCAGTGAAGACAGTAGCATACTGTGATGTACTACAAATTTGGAAAGCAATTTGGTTTCTAAAAACATAGAAAAGATAGGTAAACAGCACTGTCACCTCCTATACTTCCCTATGCACTTAGCATACATAGAGGAAAATATATTGGACTGAACAAAATAAATTAAATTAGCATGAGCTTACATTTATTAGAGTTTAAGAGGAAAATTATTAAATGTAATTTATTATATGCATAACGTTCCATCATGTTGTAAATAACACCATGATAGTGTATTGCTGTAGCTTGTTCTTGGCTGGTGATAGAGTTCTGTGGTAGTGCTGTGTAAGTTGCTTTTTATTTTATTTTTTTCCCTCAAAGCATAGTTAGCAAAGATGGCAGAGACCACCCCACACTCTGGTTTCCCAGTTGTTCTAGAGCAAGAAGAAATGTGAGATGCAGCTTTTTTTTTTTTTGATTTCTCTTTCTTACATGATAATATTTCTTAAGGTGAGAGAGATGAGATTAAGGCTAAGCTGCCACCACCACTGTATGAAAAACACTGTGTTTGGAACTGCCAACAAGAGGTAGTGCATTTCTGGGCCACAAATCAGATCACCTGTATGGAACCTCTGAGAAGGGATGCAAAATTCCACAATCTGGGAACAGCAGCTTTCTGGTGCCATCTAGCATGTCTTTTGGTCACAAAACAGAAAGATGAGGAAGGAGAGTTGTTAGATCTTATCTCAGGCCTTACCAGCTTTGCAGCATTCTGCTTAAATAGCAAAACCAAGAATTCAATTTTCAACCAGGCAAGATAATATGAAAACACCAAGCATCTTGGCTAGATCAACTTTGGAAGGGAGATTACAGTTACAAATCAACCACATTGCAAACGTAAAGGGCACTTGTCACTGAAAATTACCAGGCAAAGATGGAGAGTCCTTTTATTTTGTTTTTTTTAGGAAAAAAAAGTGAGCTGCTCCTAGTTTTTACTGACAACATTTCTGGTGGTTCCTCTGCCCAGCTCTACTGAATACTGCACACACACAGCCAGGTGGAGCAGCAGCCTGAAGCACAAATCCATCATTAATAAAACACACTTGGTCTTCTCAGGTGCAGAAGCTCATATGCAAACCTCAGAGACTGTATGTGTGGGGCTCCTGCATCTTTGCACAATACAGGAGACAGATGTGTGTTTCACTGACAGAGGCACTCAGCAGCATTTTCCCCTTCTGTTAAACGACCTTTTTGTTATATTTTTATTGCAAACAGTTCGAAGCAGAATTAATTAAAAAAATATTTTTATGCTAATTGGAGAAATTCTAACATTTTCTTGTGAAGCAGTAGATAGAAATATTCCTGAATCGTGATTGCATTCCTTTATCCTCCACCTCCCTTAAATGTTGTCAATAAAAACACTAACCTTCCTAGGTAGCATGGTGAGAAGATATTATGTGATGAATATTAAAAATAAATGCATGAGGTAAACCTGCTGTTATTTCTGATTGTTATATGAAGCATGAGTAACACTAATTTAAATGTTGGCAACTAAAAATTGCAAAGAAATCAGAAAATGGTGTTCAATTCCGGTTAAATGAAAGACAAGAAGTTGTTTCTATGTTTTCTTAACTTCAACATTTTTTTTTTCTTTACTGTCATTTCCCATAGCTTATATGAATTTGGAGCTGGTGAAATATACATCTCTGCTATATGTGTCTGTCACCAGATCAAGAGAAAAATACAAACTTTTTATAATTTTGTACCTGTAGCAAACGTTTGTATTTTTTGAATTAGAAACAAACTGCTTTTTGTCTTATGGTCCAACTAAAACTTTGTGTATTATTACTATTATTACCCTTTTGGAAAATCTGACATATAAGTTTATGCTGTTTTACAGTTTCTAAATAAATTCTTATAACATTGCCAACAAATCCAGCATCAGTACCCTATTTATTATTACAAATAATGATTAAAAAATACTATACCATTACATAGACGAGGCATTAATACAGTTTGCATGCTTATCTCCTACTGTTGATACTGCTTTGTTACCACAGTCAAGAATAATCCAGTAAAAGGAGAAAGCCAAGAGCAACCATCAGACATATCCTGATCCAGTGGCATGAAACACCTCTTTCTCAGCACCACTCCACTAGCTCTGGCTCATGTTGGTTACAGAACGTCCGGAAGAGCTGTGACCCGCCTTAGACACTGTGGGAAATCACCAGTCTCCAGAAGTTTCTAACACTGGAATATGCAGCGGCTGGAAAGAACCATAGCATCAGTAGGTTCTCACTGGAAAGCCCTTTGAGAAGTGTGAAAGACTGGGCAGAAAGCTTGTCAGGGCAGGGAAGACCCAGACTTTGAGGACGGTTTGAAGTGACTGACAAGTCTTGGAGCTGCACACCTCTGTCAAGCAGATGGCCTGTGAGGGACTCAGCAGTGCTTCAGAGGCAGCACACTCAGCCCCTGCAAAAAGGCACTCACAAAGCTAGACAGCCTTCACACATCTGTCAGTAAGGCAGAATAAAGCATTGTGACACAGTGCCAGGGTAAGAAACATGAACCCAGCCAAAACAATCAGGAGAAAGTACAGACAACAGTACGAAGACACCATCAATCACAGCCTTTCTTTTTTTCTCCTGCAAGAAACACACCTTGTCATCAACTCCTTTATGGCAATGGGTTTGACTGGGAAAAGATTATCACATGTGGCTTAACACATAGGGAAATGGAATAAAGATAACTGCAATAGGAAAAGGCATGAGAAAGAGAGCAGATAAGGAGAAATCCCTGAGTTCTTCCTTCATATCTCATTCCTCTATGCAACTGCAGACAGAGGGCAAAATAAGACATGCCCTGCTCTCCTCTTCCCATAATCAATGTTATTCAATCAATACTGGCTTTCATGTATCAGCATGTGCTCCAAAACCAACACAGCTTGCTGTGTTGTGTTGGTACACTTGGCACACTCTGTTCATCACCAACACACACCAGCCTGGAGAAACACTAGGTGCAATAGGTTCTCAACACTCTTGTTTGCCAATGTTGTTGATGCATCTAGTAACAAAACAGGACTGAAAGTGCCACATTTACCTGAGCACAGCATTCCAAAAGAATGTAGTATGCCTAGTTCAAAACACCTTGGAGACATGACATGAAAAAACCTATCTCCATGTAACAGAAGTCTTTCATAATGCATACACACAATCAACAAATGTGAAAACACAAAACTGTGAATAAACTTTCAATTTCCTTCCCCAAAAAACTTTCACATTTCACTGCCAACTTAACATTTCAGTTTTCAACTTTTTAGCTTAAGAACTGATTTTTTCAACTTTTTACAGATGTTACAAACTCGACTGCAAAAATTGCACCCCATTCTGACCAAGTTTCACTCCCAAATAGCTTCTGGGAGTTATGGAGGTGGAAAGTGAACATTTTAACTTACCAAAGCTGATGGAGAACACAAAGTCCCACATTATACACAAAGTGAGCTGAACAAAACTTTGTCAAGAAGTGAGCAGCAACAACTAAGCTCAAGGATTAACCAGGAATTATAAAATACAGGTTATCCCACAACATCCAAAGCCCATCTGTTGCCTCAACAAGTCTTGATGCTCTGTACTAAATTCTTAGTGGTTACACCTTCACATGCCATTGTGATTTGATGTTTCTCTAATGTCAAATAAGTCATTAAGCCTGTAACCAGACAGGAATCTTAATTCCAGTTTGAATCTGCAACCAATACTGAGTAAGAAGAAATCAAATGATGCAATTATAAAGTGTGATAACAGCATTTAGCAACCAAACTCTGCACACCCCTTCTCTTCCTACATGGCTCCAGGAACACTCCCTTGTTTTTTATCTGGCACTTGACCCCTCCAAGCCCCTCCTCTTGGTCCCCTCTGTGCTGGCAAAGCCCTCCTCCAGGACCTGCAAGGTGGAAGGTGTGAGGGAAGCAGCATGCCAGAAAGCATCCCTGTCCACTGTGTGGCTCTCCCTATCCCTATCAGAACACTTTCCCATCCTGAGAGAGGGGCAGCCTCTGATGGTGCTGTTCTATTTACTTGCTGCAAGCTGACACAGACCTCGGGGTCAGGGATAACCTCACCCAGGCTCCCAGCCCACAGAGGTACCAGTACACCTAGAACAAGCACTAGGAACTGTTTTCCTTCCCATGTACACATCCTTCCCTGTCAGAGCTGTTCCAACAAGCACATCTTCTTAGAACACAGAACAAATTCTGTCATTTAAGTTATCCATACCTTTGTCTCCCCCTAAAATACTGAACGTTCATTTTGGAAGTGTTACTAACAATTGCCATTTCTAATGGATGGACCTTAAAAGCAACAAAATAAAATATTTAGCTAGAAAATACAAACAGTGTTGTTCCAGAAACACCAGACTGCTGAAATCCAAATAGCACCAAAAGGCAGTTTTGGTAAAGATTTAATAGAAAAGTGTTAAGAGGCTTGGAATCAAAACAAACATAAGTTAACCAGGAACAACCAGTAGCAATTGAGTGTCCATGCTCATTTGGTTCAGTCTACATGGTCTTGTTTTTAAAAAACAACCAACCAAGGAACAACCAGTAGCAATTGAGTGTCCATGCTCATTTGGCTCAGTCTACATGGTCTTGTTTTTAAAAAACAACCAACCAAGCCACCGAACCATTATTCCAAAGTGCTTATTTGGAGATCTCTACAGAGATACACATGATGAATGTGTAATGCTTGCCTGGGATAAAACTTCAGAAAAATACTATTTTCATTCCAAAGTAGGTAATTTTGAAACATTAAGTGGTTTTGCTGGACAGGAAAATTATTGTGCAGTTCCACTATCCACAAACAATCCATAAGGATACAGAAACAGATTTATGTCCAATAAATGTTTGGGGTACACCTATTTCTGGTTCAGAGTGCGTAAAATACTGCTTTTTCCATATTCTTTCCATATAAAAGATATATATATTAATCCATTCATTTATGGATTAAATTAGTATTTTACTTACAGCCAATAAGCTGATTTTACAAAAAGAAATGTTTTCTTTAGCACACATTGACTAATAAAAATAGCCTGTATAACCTTCTTAATACGAACTCTAATTTTTATTTATAAAATGGTAAATACTAATATTCATCCAAAGGCAGAACAGTACAGAAAAATCCTGCAATAACAAATAAGATTTAAAAATTAGGATATGGTTGATAGGCAAAAGGCCCCAGAAGTCTGTTGGTAGCAATGTGAATTCTCTCATGCGTATTGTTCATTTCACTCTGCATCATGAAGTTCATTTGCTAACTTTAGATGATTTAATTTTCTTTATGTCACGGCTTTGCAGAATCAAGGTTCCATTTCTGAATTTTCCAACTTGTCCTGCAGGCCAAATGCTAGGCACTGATTTCTTCCTTTTGGCCTTCCTGAAATAGGGAGAGGAAAAACAATAATTAAAAGAAACAGCAGAAACACATAGGAATGCTTCATATGGTGAAAAAGTCACCTATTTATGCAGAGTTTGGTATTATTTGGAGTATCGAACCATAGCATGTAAAGACTTCAGAACATTTTTCCTTCACAGACATGCAAAATTCGCAGCACATTACTGCATGATTTACATTTTTAAATGTTTAAAAACAAAGATTTTTGGATAGAGAAGGAAGATAGAGTACAGAGGGAACCTGCTGCACTAGCATTAGGAAATGTCAGCTCACTTTCAAGCCTCAGCAGACTGTAGCCTGTGCTTTGCAGAAATTATTTCTTAGGGCAAATGCTCTGAGCAAGTGGTATCTCATGAGTCTGCTCACAGGGATTTTTCATCCCTCTGATTTCCAGCTGCTGTCTTAAGACATTTTGGAGCAGAACTGACATACTTCCAAGTAAAGCTGTGGAACTGAAGCCTCTGGAACTGCTAGGCACAGAGCAGTGCCACCATTTTTTGAGAAGCTCAGCACTTGGGAGAATTTTGTTGCATTGTGATGTGCATGATTTCTGGAGTAAAACTGTGCAATTACACGGGGGAGATAGACCGGGGAGACCATGTTAAAAACACCTCACCTCTCCTTCTGTTCTTTCTGCTTCTTCTTCTTCTTAAGAGAATCACCTTTATGTTCCTGCTTTTAAAGGCACGTATTTTAATGAAAAAGGAACAGAACATGTTGGTTGAGCAAACAGCACGCAGTAAGTAGCCTTTGCTTTGCAGAGCAGCATACACTTAATGCAAGTTGGGAGACCTTCTTACAGAACAAGTGATGCAACACATTATGGAGCCACTGCCAGGAGTGCCCAGAGCCCTTGCTAATGCCTTACAGGAAGTACAGCCTACTCACGACACACGTGCTGTCCTTGCCACGTGCAGAAGCAGAGGCTTCCTTCTTGGGCATGTGACAGCTCCCAGGGTCAGAAGATGGACTTGCTAGCAGGCAGGTGTGCCCTGTCACCTAGCTGAGGGCAGCTGTCAAATAACAGGGTTCAGCTGCAACTGGTCGTGCACTGGATGCACTTTGAGCCACATGACAAGAGGAGAAGTAGGTCCCTGGGTAAGAGGGTGACAGGAAGCTGGCTGATAAAGCAATTACTGGCCCCACCAGCCTGCTCCCACCTACATGAGAAGGATCCAAAGGGAGGCAGAGAGTAGGCTTAGAGCCAGATGGGCTGTGCTAGAGGATGGATGCAACAGAAACCTCACCCTTGCTTTAAATAATGAGTAAGATCCTAGATGGAATTGTGCTGATAAAAACAGCAGTTGAAGATCCAGCTCTCTGTGGTTAGACAACACGCAACAAACTTTAATTGGGGACCATCTTGTTTCCTCTTAAGAGGAAAGGATAAAAAAAACAACCCTGCTGATTTTGTGTCATCACTCCATCAGCCTGGAAGGGTGAGGCAGTGAAACTGACCACAACACAATCCTAACTTTGTGCCTTCATACTGCACACAACCAGCTTTTACCAATGAGATTAATCCTATGGGAGCCAGGAACCCCATCCACAGGGAGCAGCAGGTGTCAAGCTCAGGCCCTCCTCCTGCACCTGAGGCATTATCTATCAGGTTCTTGGACTGGCGCCTACATTCTGCCTTTCAATACAGAAAATTTCACACAAACCTTTTCCTTATCAGCATCCTTC
This sequence comes from Catharus ustulatus, assembly GCF_009819885.2. Classification (NCBI taxonomy): domain Eukaryota; kingdom Metazoa; phylum Chordata; class Aves; order Passeriformes; family Turdidae; genus Catharus; species Catharus ustulatus. The sequence continues at coordinate 43,610,614 of NC_046223.1, read as the reverse complement.
GCTGCTTTTTTCTCTTTCAGTTTCTCTTGGTAAGTCCTGTAGTTCACATGCACCTTTTTGGGGGGCTGTAACAAAGATTTGGAAGGATAGTACTAATTAAATTTTCAAATAGGTTCAAAAATTATTCATAGACTTGCACAGACAGTATTTTTCAGATGGTGGTGGGAAAACATTGATAATGCTTATTATTTCCTTTTGGGTACGAGGAATGGACTTAAAGGATGTAAGGTAGACACAAACTGTATCTTGGAGAAGACAGTAGAGAGAGACAATAATGCTCTGTTATCAGTCCTACAAGATTTACACACACATTGAGCTAGGAAAAAAACCCACTTCCTAAAACACACCTAAAATATTTTTTTTTTTTTATTTTACACTAGTTATGATAAAATAAGAAACCTTTCTCCATCTTTAACTCACTGGGAGAATGAAGTTTTAAGAAGTAAGCCACTCTCTCCAACTATTTATTTTTGAATGGCCCGATTAAAAATTTATAAATGTTGGTTTTCAGCCTGATCAGTCATATTTAATCTGTATTACTTCCCTGATAACACAACCATACTAATTTTCTAATCATCTACAGAAAACAGACAGAATAGATGATGTAAAACCAGGGATGAAGTGAGAGAAGGGTCATGGTAGGGGATCTTGTGTTTTACAAGAGTAATATCAAAGCCCCTCATGTTCTTTACTGCTTTTCTGCACAGCTGGGTGACCTCCAGCACAAACCAAGGGACAATTACCTTGGCTCCCAGCATGATGGCACGCTCCTGTTCCCAAACACGTTGCTCCTGCTTCTTGTAGCCAGTGATTCCAAACTTGTGCACTTCCAGGCGAGCCTAGAACATTACAGAAAATTGCAAGCATTTCATAATGTAAAGTAATGCCTGGCAGAGTGCAACAAAGTCATACTCCTGAGGAAATCCTGACTAATACTGAAAATCGGCACGCTGTAAAATAAAACTGAGTTCAGAGCAGTTAACCACCGTCCAACTCATCTTTGGGTGGTGAGGACTGTCACGGAGACAATTTTCAATTCTTCTAATTTCATATAAAGTACCACATGGAATGGATTTCCTCCATGTGAAAAATGAGCACTTAACCACTGAGAAACATGGATGGGTAGATGGTGAAGTGATCTGACTACACACATAGGTAAGTTAACATTACACACAAATACCTTGGCAAAACCACTAATGAAACCATAATTTTTTTAAAATCAGTGATTAAATCCCTACTCTTTTTAGCAGTACAAAGGTCCATGCAGAATCTTCAGTGAGAGATTCCACTGGATCATAGCACATCCTGAGCACATAAAACTTGCAGAGATCTGTAAACAAATTAGTAGTTAAAGTGGCCAAAACTAGTTATGCTCATGTAAGAACAGAAGAGAATAAAAAGACAAATGGAAAGACAAAAGGAAAAAGCCATTTGCTGTTCCAAAAAACAGGTACCAATACACTTCTTTTCCTTCCCAAATGAGATGCTAGAGATTTAACACCATGGAGCTGAAAGAACTATGTTAAACATTATGGGAACTCAAGCACCTTTACACAGCTAAAATAAAGTGATCCCCTCAAATTCTCATCGGAATATCAGAAAGATCGTGGATTGTAGCATGCCTCTCTCCAGATGGAGAGTTGACTGCTGCCAGCCTGCTCCTCCTTTGGCTTGGCATGTAGCCAGCATTACCTATTAGGAAATCCTCACGGGCAAGAGAAAGCCATTTCTGGAAGGGTTTCCCATTAGTCTCACTGAAGCTTTCTCAAGCATACACATACACATCACTGTACACTAGTGACATTGGACTGATCCTACTGACTTACCTTTTCAAAGTTAAAGTCTTGTCTGACTGCATTTTTCTCTTCATTCACTATTTGGGTCTAAAACCAAAACAAAACAGAACATTTCAAATTAATATGACAAGTAACACCAGTTTAAATGCTGATTGGGATAGCTTTTTGAAAAGCAGTGAAATGTAAAGTCAGTTGTATAGACTATTACACAGGTTTCCAGCAATAGTTTCTCCTAGTTTAATACCTGGATCTATTAAAAGAGACAGTTTCAATGACATTTTTCTAGGTAAATAAAAGAAAAACTGCCACATGTGAACTATGCATCACACATATCTCCATTTCCAAACCTGTACCAACAGCTAATGGAGGACAAAACATTAAAGTAATTTTTTTTCAAACAGTGAAGCGGTAATAGTGCATATACTCACAGCTGGGACAACATGCAGAACAAGCTCAATTCCTAATTGCATGGACATATATTAGTGTCCATATCCAGCATCACTAATGCCAGAGAACCAGCTCCAAAGGGTACACTGTCAGCAAATGGCAGAACCCACTTAGCGCAGGCTGAAGAAAGAACTTGCTGAAAATGAGCTCAGTGAAAACTACATCTTTTCTACTCCATGATTTATACAGAAACTTTTCATCAGCAGTTCTCAGTTTGAAGGGGGACTGTCCAGTGGGAACAGACTAAATCCTAGAAAGAAAAAGAAGCACAAAATCCCCAGGGAGAGAGTTCCATGCTTGCTTGTTACAGGGGTGTCCCACATGGGACACCGTGGAGCAGTTACAAATCTCCCAGGGTTATTTTAGACCGTCTGCTTTCTGATTTCAGGGAGGATGTGCTGAACCACCTCTCTGAGTGGAAGCTCTGCCTACTCCCAAGCACACTGACACAGGCAGGCAAACAGCCATCTGTTCAAGAGATTACCCTGTTCACCTTCCCCATTTACTCCCAAGGGTACAATCCGTTCCGAGGAAACAGGAGCACTACATAAGCATTAAAGGTGAACTGAAATAGGGTTTCATGCATTTCCTTTTCACTCTCCAGGACCTCAGGGCACAGTGAGTCACAGGTTCAGGCCTAAGGGTTTCACCAGGGCTTTCCTCTGCATCCACCACAGCCAAACTCCTCTCAGCTCTGCAAAGGCTTCTATATAGAATTATGAGTTCAACGACAAATAAACGCAGTTATCTTCAGAGCATTTTGCTAACAAGCCTAACACCACTATTTTCAGGCAGAAAAGCTATAAAAAACTTAAGAAAATTTTTAGAGGAAAACACGTTGAAAAAAGCACAAATGTTTATGGATTCAAAGAACTACCTGAGTCGCTTGAAGTTCCCAATTCCAAGCAATCAAATTCCCAACATCACTAAGTCTCTCTGAATTCAATACAGCCTTTTGTTGGCCCACCAGAGCTTATTTTAGAATGGGCTTCGGATCTTACAGCCATAAAGACAACTCAAGGAAAACAACCAAAGATATAAAATCTGAGACCAATCAACCCCTCTGCTCAGCTTCCAGCCAAAGCTACCCAGACCTCCCTGTTGAAGCAACTCAGCTACAGATTTTGGTAGTGCAAAGCAGTTTAGCAGCGACAAACCAAACCAGAGGGCTGAGATCTACTGCTGTCATGCCTTCCCCCACTGACTATCCAACACGGATCCTCCAAAACAAATGCTGCTTGTCAATGGCCCAATGCTGCTGCGATGCCAGACAAGAGGAGCAAGTTTTGGCACCTCACGTCCACAGCTACCGACGGGAACAGAGCAGCACACGAAACTCCTGGGCACTGAAGTAACCAAGATGCTTTGCTTTCCATTTCTTTCACTTATTGCCATAACATCAGGCCTGTCAGCAAATCAACTAATTTTGCTGAATCAAATACAGGGTTCTTATCCGGACATGATCTGAAATTGAAAAAAGCGGTCTTCAAGTCCTGCCCCCTCCCTTCCTTCATCCTGCCCCTGTTTCCAGCAGCCCTACTGGGAATCAGCAGGACTAGATGCCATCGAGCTGAGCACGCGGATCGCCAAAGCACCCGGATTTCCAGGCATCTGGATCAGCCAGCGGGACAAACAGACCCGGGCAGGGCCGGGCAGGGCCGGGGGCTGGCGCCGCGTCAGGGAGCGCACCCCGCCCGCCCTTGGGGAAGGGGCGCTCGGGGCGGCGGGCTCCCTGTGCTCTACCTGTGCTCTACTCTACCTGTGCTCCGCCGGCGGGCGCTGCCGAGGGGCCGTGCCGCTCCTTCCTCTTCCTCCCGCGAAACACCACGACCTCCACAGCCGGCGGGGCGGCGGGGGGCGGCGGGGCAGTGCCGGCGGCGCTCAGCTCGGCCCGCAACTCCCCGAAGAAGCCGCGGGCCCCGCGCCGCCCGCCCGCCGCCGGCTGGGGCTCCCGGCTCTCTTCCTCCTCTTTTTCTTCCTTCTCCGCTGACGGCAGCACTGCTGTCGCTTCGCCGTTCTCCGCAGCGCCCCGAGCGCCGCCGGGCTCGTCGCCTGCACCGAGCACATGCCGTGGGTCAGCTCCGCGCCGCCGCCGCTCCGCTCCAGAGCGCCCACGCCCGGCCCCCCTCCCCTCCCTTCCCCGGCCCCCAGGGAGGACCGCGGTGCCGGCGCAGCGCCCGGCCCGGCCCCGCGCACCCACCCAGGTCGTAGAGGGCGCCGAGCACCGCCTCCAGCCGGTGGCGCGGCTCCCGCGGCCCCATGGCTGCCGCGGCGGGCGAGCGGGCGGGCCGGGCCGGCGTGTGACCCCCGGCGGCTCCCGTCGCACCCGACATGGCGCCGCCCATGGCGCGGTGCCCCCGCCCTCCGCCGCCGCACCGCACCAGGCAGCCGGGCCGGGGCGGCGCGGGGCCATGGGCGCCGCGCGAGGCGGCGGCGGGCGGCAGGGCAGTGCGGCGGGGTAGGGCGGGCGAGCGGGGCGCGGGGCGGCGCGGCGGAGCTCGCAGGACCATGGCGACGGCGGCGGCGGCGGCGCCCGGGCGGGCGCGGCGAGGGGCGCCCATGTACTCGGTAGGCGGCAGCGGGAGCGGTACCGCGGGGAAGGGGCTGCTCACCTCACCCCGGCGGTGCCGCTGTCTGTGAACGGGAATGACGGCGCTTGGCACAGTCTGCTCTCAACCCCTTACCCCCGGTTTGTGTCCCCGGAGGGAGGGACGAGGCCTTTCCCCGGCCCCGGCGGCTCCGGACGTTTCCCCTCACCAGTTCCCCTTCCCTATCTGCCGTGCCAGTCGCGACAGCCGGAGCTCCCGACCCGAGCGCCGCGGCTCCCCCCGGAGCTGCTGCGGCAGGCCCGCCGGCTCAGGGCAGCGGGAAGTGTCTCTTCCTCACGGAGGCAGTGTCCCGGGGCGGCTCTGTCCGGGCTCCGGGCGCTCCGCACGGCTTCAGCCCCGCAGCAGCCTGGCCTGCCTGCCGTGGGGGACTCAGCGAGGGGAGGCTCTCGTGGCGATGGAGGGGCCGAAGCGGGTTTTCCCGTGTTACATGGTGAAAATTACTTCATTGACCTTGTTTGTTCCTTGCAGCTCCTTTGCCAGCCTTAGACAAGGCTGGTTTGAGTGTGGGGTGCTAAGCCTCACCTTTCTAACAAGCATTTGGAGGAGGGAACTAGGGACAGATAGAAACATCTCCTTGTTTCTGCAGAGATGCCCAAACTTTTCTTCTGTGTCTTGTCTGCATGCTGGTATCCCAAGGACATCGTGAGCACCATTGTTAGATTGCATATCCTAGTTATATGGAAGCAGGGGAGTTCCAGGCTCCTGCTGTTTTGCTTCCATACTTCACTGCTGTCGCAGTAACAGTGCATGTCACTGAATTTTCTGATGTCCAGATTTCCAACAGTGTGTTTTCTAAGTGTGTTCTCTACCAGCTGGCAATTGAAGCTGGAGCAACAGCTTTGCTGTAATGTGTAAAACCACAGTTACAAATCTTTAGTGTTTGGTGAAGTGTGTGGTTTGGCTCCCTCAGTGCTCCTTCAGAACAGGGTGTGAAAATAACTATTGCCATGGAGAGAAATCAGTTGTACATCAAGTCTGAAAACATCAGAAGAAGAGCAGAGGCAGAGAGGTTGTTTTTCAATAGGCTATGCCCCTTACAAAACTCTGCTCACCAGAGCTGCTCTCTGGAACAGCTGTAGCAGTGTGGTGACTGCTGATATGGCTAATAATGTCCGTGCTGAGGGCTGGCTTTCTTTGTCTGGATTTCTTGTAGTTGCAGATTGCAGGATTTGAACTTTTGTAACTGGCATAAACGTTTCTTAGATTTTCTGAGCAATGACCTGTCACAGATGATCTGAGTAGGTGATACTTAGAGCCAAATGATATTTTCTGCTACTATTCTGAGCTATCTTTTTTTTTTTGTCATTGTAGAAAATAAGGGATTTATTTCTGTTTTATTTTTAATCAAGGGAGTTGATATAAGGTGTCAACAGCAACAGATGGCTAATAGAAACTATTTCTAGTCATCTTAACAGATCTTAGCTTACTCATCTCTTGCAAAATACTAAGCAGTTGAAAGCTGTGAAAGAAAAGAGGTTGAAAGCTGTAGTGCTAAATCATACAGGACAAAAACCCCTAAAAGTTTTACATTAATAGAGGCCTGGGTTTAATACCTGTATGGGATTGTTTCGAAAGTCCCTGATGAGTTTGTTCTGCAGTTACTGTGAGGTAATTCTCTAAACTGCAGCTGTGGAAAGAAAAGTTATACAATCTACTAAATACAATTATAGTAGAGGGATGTTCTCCAAATTTGCCTGTCCTGTGTGGGTAAAAGAACTCAGGAAGGCCAAACATTATAGTAGGAATTGTGTCCTCCAATAAAACAAAATTGACTTTTGATACAGATAAGGCTCTGAAGGATTTTTTTTTTTGTCATTCTTAAGTGCAGGTATTCCTGATTTGAGTTGTTTTGTTTTATTCCACCAAATTACCTTGTGATGAATGGACGGGAGCTAAAGGTTTGCTCTCTACTAAATGTCAGCTGCTCTGATAGTGTTGCTGATGTGGCTCTGGTTGGCTGGCAGTGAAACCTGACTCCCTCTCCCAAGGCTAAACACCCACCTGCCACTGCTGGGCATTTTGCTTGTCTGTTGCTGGTGTTCCCCTGTGTGTTTGCTGGCCAGGCTTTCCACTCAGCACCAGAAAAGGTCAGTGTAAGAGCCCATGAAACATTTTTTATCCTTCATTCATATCATTCATATTGATTCCACATGGGTCATACATAGAAAGAGAAGGTGGAATGAATGAAAAGGTTGCCAGTGCTACCCTTCAAGTGGTACTGTGGAGGAAGATATGTGCATTTTTATTTTTAGTATCTTCTAATAAATATACTTGGTCATAACTAATACTTTTATGTTTTGGTTTCACAGAGGCTTACTCCAGTTGTCTTACTTATCTGGTGGCTGTTGCTGCTGTTTTGAAATTTAGAGAAATAAAATTTCAGTCTTGGGAAGATGGGGGGTCATTCATACAAACTGTAGTGATATAGGAGATAATAGGAGACATCTCTGTCCAGCTCAAGGGTCTGCAGGCTCAAAGGGAAGAGTTTTGTCTCTGAATTTTTTGCAGCAGGATGGATCCTCAATTAATCCTTGATGTCCTGGGGTTTTTTCCTGCTTAGCAGTAGTACTGGTTACTCAGAGATTGTGCTCTCTTTTTACCTACATGTGCACCATATTGCATTCACGTGGCTGACAGTGAGGTGATTTGTTTTTTCTTTTTGTATTTGTTCCTGCCTGGTAATGTTTCATGTACTTTACATCCAAGCTTTGTAAAAGGCACAAGACACCAAGGCCTCAGATGCAACTTTTAAGTAGCAGGGATTATTTTCTATAATTGTTGATGATTGGATTTTTATAATGTCAATCATGGCATTGTCTTAATGAATTGTGAGAATTGGAATCAAAGGTCTTTAGTTAATACCTATTAATTATGGAGAGGCTGGAGGCAAGGCACTTCAGGTTTAAAAGCCCATGTCTTCTCTTGGCTTCTTCCTGTTGGGTGGAATTACGTAACGTAGCATAGGGTGATTTTGGGGATCTTTGCAGTTGGGAGGTGGTGGGCTTTTTTTTGTGGGAGAGTGTGTGTTTGTTTGTTTATTTTGCTTTTTAGTTTCTTTCTGATCACTCATCCAAGCAGGTAGTATTGGTTCCTGCAGTTACACAGTGTAGCATGCAGACATTATTGAAAGCTAAGAATAAACCCCAAATGTTGCAGAAGTATTGCATGTCGTTACTTTGGTGCTGTAGCCAAGCAGGTCACCAAATAGCTTAAGACAGTGTCTCATTCTTCATTTGTATGTTCCTAGCAGAAGGAGCTCACATCAAAGAAAAGAGATGAGTTTGAGGATATCTTGGAGGAAAGACGGTTGTCCAGTGACTTGAGATACGCGATGAAGTGTTACACCCCGGTGATCTACAAGGGGCTTTCACCTTGCAAGCCAAACGCTATCAAAAGTGCTGTTCTCCAGTCAGAGCAAGTTCAGTATGTTATCAAGCAGGTGAGTCTGGACAGTGAACACTAGCATGAGGTGGATTGAACACAGCCAAGCTTTGTGTGGCAGCAGGGAAAAAGAGATTGTTGCTCACCTCGTTAAAATGATAATTGTAGTTTGGAACATAGTCCAGTAAATAAATAATTCTCTTTTGGCAGGAAAAGAAATAAAAACAAAACTGGAGTTACCACTAAAACTGTCAGGGTCATGAAACAGTGTTCTGATTTTGCATATACAACACTTTGCCATTAATTTATTGTGCCTGACTTCTTTTTTTTCCTTTCTCCACTGTTCTCACCACAGAGCAACATTGTAAAAGACATTAGCACTCCTTAGTAAACATTTTTGTACTTTGAGGGTGTCTTGTATAGGTTAATAATGGATTTATGAACAACTAAATGCTACTTTCACTAAAATGAAATGTTTCACAGATAATTCTTTCAATTAGAAACACTGTTTAAGGTGTAACCATATTTTTGTTTTAACATGAAGGGCAGCTACTACTTTATAATAAATAAAGTGTTTTATGGTTAGGCTGACTGATACTTTGCACTGTATTTAAATGCCTGACATACACTTATGTGTGTATGTTAATTTGCAGGGTAATTAATTTCAGTATCCATAAAAAATAATTCCAAGCATGTAGAAATACATAAGATGTTTTGATTAGTCCTGAGTGACAGGCTACTGTAAATTTTTTCTATTTGTTTCTTTTAATGGTTAGTATTACCTGTGATACATCCAAGTGTGTTATAATGTGGCAAAGTAAATTGTGTCACTCTACACCACAAAGTAGCTCTATTTCCCTTATGGATTGCTAAGTAGTATAAAAGCCAAAAAAATCTTTCAACTCTAGATACACTAAAACATTTACTGAAAGTAAATGCTTTACAGAGGATTTGACAGAAAGATGTTTGTGTCATGTTTTCTTCTGAAGTGTTTTTTTGATGGATATTTTCTGGGCTGGCATCAAGTGGTTGAAGGCAGTTAGCAGACCTGCCACTGCGGCCTGGTTACCAACTTTGCACTAGAGATTAGTGGAAGTTTCTAACTGAGAGTGTCCTGGGCAGTGTGCCCAGCAGTCTATGATTAGGGTCCCTCCCGCCTGGGCAGGGTTTGCACAGCTTTATACAGGCCTACGAGAATTTGTTCTTGAGCCAAATTGTTGAGGTTACTAAAGTTCAGTGTGGGAAGTTAAGGTCATTTGTTTGTTTTAGCTTGCTTTATGTGACTAGTCTGTTCTTTTGATTTCTGATTTTGGGATTTACCCTTAAATCACGCAAGTGAACTATATGGTAAGCCTGTTGTTGGTGAATGAGAACAGAATCTCTTCCTGCTGAATAACAAGAAGAATTTTTTGGCTTCCTAAGCAAGACTGATTTTTTCAGGCTTAAGTGGAAGCAGTTTTTGGCTTCTTTGAGCAGCTAAAATAATCAGTTTAAACTACATGTGGATGATGGGTAATGCATTTAAGAAAATATAATTGACCTAGTAGATATGATAGTAAGGTATATGGAGGTAGATTGGAGGAGATGGATTTTCTGATATGTCACAAAATGGAAATAACAGCACTGGCTTCCAAATAGAGATGTGCTTTTTTGGAGGCTTTTTCTTCTGCCATCCTTTCTTTTCCTCCTCTGTAGGTAAAAGTCATGCTCCTTATTCCATAACAGTAAAAGGCTTAACTTTTAATTTAAATATTTCTAGATTCAAATACCAAATTGGAGGGCTGGCCATTAGTTAAGTCTATTTCAAGGAACTTCAAAAGGGAATATGCATGGCAACAGAAGACAGATCATTGATATGCACAGTTGGTAGAGTCTTGTGTGCTTTGTATGCAATTCAGCTTTCCATTGCCAAAGGAATACATTACAAAGAAATGGAAGTGTGATAGGGCTGAGGTTCTTTGTAAACTCTAACCCAAATGCAATTAAAATATTTATATTTTGACTCTCTCTACAAACATAGGTTTCATTTTACTGTTGAAAGAAAAATGCACAGAACTTTCTTCAGACTGATAATATAGGAAATATTCTTTGAACTGAAATCTCCTCTGAATGTGCTGCAAGTTGAAACATTCATATGGTGTGTTTGGGGGGAGGATTGTTGTACGCCTTACCCCCCGCCCTTGACATCTAAGCTTATTTTGGATTTTGAGCAGCTTTAACTTGGCTTGTTGTGTTGGCTGGCACCAAACAGATTCTGTATGATTAAATCCATGCCTATCACATGAAAAAAAATCTTACGGACTATTGTAGTAGTTCTCCCATAGTAGCTGTGGCACATTAGAATGGTGTGCATGGGCAAGGAGAAGGGAGCAACTTGTCACTGTTGTTTTGTTTCTCCTTAGTTAGCAAAAGAAATGGGAGAATCACCTGATATTATTCAAGAAGAAGCCATGGAAATCCTGGATGAGATGGGCCACCGTATGCAACTAGGAGCTGTCAGATTTTTTGCCTTCACTCTGAGCAAAATATTTAAACAGCTTTTCCAGAGAGTTTGTGTGAATGAAGAAGGAATGCAGAGAGTGAGTACTGGTGGGAGGAAAAAGTTAAAATATTTTCAGACCAGTCACTTGGACAAGAGCTCTAATCACCAAATAACAAATGTGAAAAATACCCTCTGGAGGAAAAAAAAAAAAAAGACTGCACTCACTTTTGTTTATTAGTGCATTTCTTTGTAAACGTGGGAGGAAAGACAGATGATATGTAAGTATTTTAGAGGCAAGCAGCTATCAGGATTTTGTGTATATTTTCCAAATGCTTCCTATGGTAAGGAATACCACGTGCCTGTGATTCTGTTAGATCAGCCACTGAGAGAGTGTTTTCTATCTGATATTATAAAATAATAATGCATTTAGTTGAATTGGGGGTCATAGTATAGTATTACATGGCTGAGTGGACTGGCTGTTCAGCAAAACCCTCATACAACTGAGAGTGACGAAACACCTCTAAGGCAGGAGATGATTTAGGTTTGCTTCAGTTTCCAGGAGCTGTTGTCCCTGTTTCATTTCAGGATGTTGCTGTTCTGGAGCGTGCAGTGCATTCCCTGGAAGTCAGCAATGTCAGTCCTGACAGCCCCTATTTGGTTTCCCATCCCCATCAAAAGGGCTTGGAATGAGACTATTCCACGACAGGGTGCCCTTAGTTTTTGAGTCCTGTGGTGCTTGTGAGCCTCAGGTTGCTATTCTGGAAACAACTGCTCCAAATTGCTTATGGGTTCTGTGCTGAGAGAGGTAATGATTGTGTGAGAGAAACAACCCTCAGGCAAATGGGGTTTTGTTTGCCTTAAGCCCTGTGCAGGTCTGTATTTGCAAATTTCAACAGTCAGTAAATATTGGGACATTATTGTTTGCACTGTTCTTTTTCAGTTGCAACATGCCATTCAGGAGCATCCTGTGGTGCTGCTGCCCAGCCACCGAAGCTACGTTGACTTTTTGATGCTGTCTTACTTGCTATACACGTATGACTTGGCCTTGCCTGTCATTGCTGCAGGAATAGGCAAGTATGTTTTTAACAACGTTTTCAGGATTCAGAAGAATTGGTAGCATTCTCCGTTAACTGCAACTATAAGTAGTTGTGCTTAACTTCTGCTCCAAATATTGTTAAGTCCTCCTTGGGTGAGGTGCTTACAATGCTTACAATGTCTGCAAGATTCTCATTGGTGTTGAGTCCTGTCAAAGGGGATTTTTTTCGTAACAAGTTTGTCCAGAAGTACCCCATCTGTAGACCTGAGGCTGGGGCAAAGGTAAGGGTTGTGAAGAATACTTCTATTTGCTTTCAAAGCCTGGTAACAGGCAAAAACTTGCCCAGGTGCTACTGTGGATGGAGAACTTTTTGTGATACTTCATACAGTTTGAAGTGTAGTCACAGCAGCCAGATATGAAGTTCCACACACCTCGTGCTTGTTTCTGATGTGACTGATTCCTTTGAAGTGTTGGCAGAACTTGCTGAGAACAGAGCTGGCAGGGAAGTGGTATGTCATATCAGAGGTCAGGATTTTGGGCATACTTAGTTGTAAAGCAGATGAATCCAGTATGTTTGTGGGAAAAAATTCTTGAGGGCTTGAACAGTAAACATCTTCCAAGTTAATGTGCTTTTAGATAATCTGGATGCTGTCAGCACTTAACTTAGAAACCTGATCTTGGAAGTTGTGGGCATCAAAGAGGTCTTCTAAACAGGCAGAAAACCAGCTCAGGTCTGGTGCAGCACTGTAATAGCACAGGTAAACTAGCAGAGGTCTTGGAAGGTACTGCTTTACTGTAGTCTGCTTTTCAATCAAGAAGTTAGGAAGACTGTGAGAACATGCTTGCTATGGAAGATGAGATTTCCCTGGTCTTTGAGTTTGCTGCATCTGTGTGATGCAGGTTAGATTCACAAGTCAATGTTTCACAGCTGCCTTGATCAAGGTGTTGCAGTTTGCCTGTTGTGTATTGTTCAGTGTCTGCTCACATGTTGTTACGGGTATTGGTGAGAGTTTACGACCTCAGAATAGTATCTTAAGATACTATTAGTGTAGCTTAGAAGGATTTTTTTAATGATTAACACTTTTTGACTGCCTTGAGGGCTTTGGGGTCAAAGTTCTAAAGAATTAGGGGCTTGTAGCTTGATGCTGCCTGCACGTGTGTATTATTTTAAATACCTCTGGAGAAAATGCAGTTCTCTATCATTGCAGTTGTATTTCATAACTGCACATCATGTTAGAGATTCACAAGATGTGGTTTACAAACTCACTCTCAAAGCAGCACTTGTGCTGAGTGGAGAGTCTCCTGATACAGGAGAGTAAGTGCCTTTGCTTTTTAAGTTATCTCTTAGCTTCAAGCATACAGGTAGCTCTGTGGGGATTAGCTAAGGGAAGGTAAACAGTTGCCAGTAACTTTCTAGTACATCCTCATACAATACTTTAGCAGGAATCTAGCTATAAGTTTAGCTGGTTTGGTGTACATCCCCCAAAATGATGAGTCAGGATCATAGATGGTCTAATATAGTTTAATTGGCCGCCTAATTTCTGTGTCTTCTGGGATATGTTCAGTAGGAACTGCTTTTTTCTAAAGATGAGTGAGACAATGTACTTCAGAAGCTTAGTCTTTATTATGGCTGAACTTTGGCCATCTAAATTATGAAAATAAATTGCTCTAAGTGAATGCAGCTTAAAAAATGGAAAGCATATTATAATATGCCATTCTTGTCTATATAAGTCTTGCTAGACAATTTGAAAGCAAATAAATGTGTTGGCAACAATGGAATCATTGAAAGAGATCTTCTGTATTCTGGCAGTCAACATGCTAGAAATTTGTGGTTGATTCTGCTGGCTGATATTAATCACTAAATTTCCTGTGTGTGGTTTTGTTTTTTCTTTGATTGTTTTTCAGATTTCCTAGGAATGAAAATAGTTGGTGAGCTGCTACGAAGGGCAGGTGCCTTTTTTATGCGACGTTCCTTCGGTGGGAATAGACTCTACTGGGCAGTGTTTGCTGAATATGTAAAAACAATGTTAAGGGTAAATAACTGGCTGAACTCTCAAAATGTATTCTTAAGAAATACTCTGTTGGAACAATTCTTGTGAGGTAAACAGGATGTCATGGCTGTGTGATTGAAAGTCTTCATGGTGATCTGATTTTACCTCAGATTTGCTGTAGGTGAAGACCATGTGTGCACTCTATTATTATTATTGCACAGTTCAGTAAGTGATAAACAAATTACTGCTCATCAGTTGCTTTGGACTGTGTGCCCATATCTCATGACAGAAATAATACTTTCATTATACTGTATGATATAACAAATGCAATGGATAAATACAGGCTTAGAGATGAAGTTAGATATGTTTGTCTTTCATTTTAAAAAACGACTTACATTTGAAGTACTTAAAACTATTTGTGGACAATAAAGAAGAAATGTTTTTTTTCTGACTAGTTGTTTGTTTGTTTGTTTGTTTACTTTTGAAGAGTGGCTATGCCCCAATTGAGTTTTTCCTTGAGGGAACTAGAAGCCGCACTGCCAAGACTCTGACTCCAAAATTTGGTATGTTTATTTAAGATTTGGAACTTTTAACATTATTAGCATTTTCATTAGTGGCTATGTGCTTTGTAAGTTCTTTGGATAGAAAGAGATGTTAAAGTGGAGGGAAATTGAGGAAGTCTGTCAGAGTATGGAAACACCATGGCTGGGTTCCAAGGCCGTACAAAGAACAGCAATACATTTCACTTGTACTCTACTGCTTTTGCTTCCTTTGCCCCATTGCATACTAAATTCAATAACTCTTCACCCTTTTCTTCGTAGACAATAGGCATCTCCTGGTCAGCAGAGAAATATTGTAGTTCTAACTGTAAAATTAATGGGGAATCTTTAAAAGGAAGGTGCTGTTTAAACACAGAGCAGTGCTGCTGAAAAGAGCACAAATAGCTGTCCAAGAGTGTTGCTTTCATTTACCCTCTGTTTTAAGGCTTGGACTTCTGCTTGCTTGAAGAGATTGCAAGCACAGTGCACACCTATTAGCAGTTTCTAAAATGCAAAGATATCCTTTTCGAAGTTAAATTGCAGTTGCTTTTCCCTCTTTGAAAGAGACAGGTGATTCATTGTTTGGTTTTTTTCCCAATTGGCAGGTCTTCTTAGCATTGTGATGGAGCCCTTTTTCAAACGTGAAGTCTTTGACACATACCTTGTTCCCATCAGCATCAGCTATGAGAGGATATTAGAAGAATCTCTCTATGCATATGAACTCCTAGGAGTCCCAAAGCCCAAAGAATCTACATCTGTATGTAAATTCTTTAAGAACAGAAGTGGATGTATACATAGTGTGTAGCACCAGAATTTAAGTTTTCCTCTTCTGTTTTCATAGGGGTTGTTAAAAGCCAGGAGAATCCTCAGTGACAATTTTGGTACCATACATATCTACGTTGGCCAGCCAGTATCCCTTAGAACCTTGGCATCTGGGAGGATCAGTCGGTGCCCATACAATTTGGTTCCCAGGTACCACATCTTTCCATGGTGCATGCACAAAAAAAACATTTGTTTTGTCTACACCTGTGTGCACTAAGATGTTCTCTTGTACGTTGTTTTCATCATCTCTCACCTCCCTCCTTCTGACTGTTCAGACTGCTGAACCTGTTTGGTCTGAGCAGAGGCTTATTATGCTTGTGATTGGGTGTTTCTGAAATGAATTGTTACTTGTGTGACTTTGCCCTGTGTTGAGAAGAGGCCACTTTAAAATTTAATGGTGCTGCAGCAACCAGGCAAAACTCTGTTTCCTGAGAACATGGTGCTTTTGCCACTTAAAATGTTCACCTTTATCGTGTTCACTAATGCACTTCTTGCATTAGTCCTGCACGCTGTTAATAGACCAAGTGTCAGGGAGCTGTAGCTGTGATTGCATTGTGTTGCTTTTGCGTTTTTTTTTCTGTAAAACACAATGCTTTTGAATTTTGTTTGAAGACAGCAAATGTATGGCATCACTACAGAGGTCTGTGCTTCAGGTACTATCATGCAGCTACTGATGCTTTGCTCTATACTTCTGTTTTACACAGCACATAAAATTACCCTGCAGAGGTAAATCACCTTGCTGTAAAGTTATGGATTTGGGAGCAGTATGGAAGAAATAAAGAGGAAGGTGGTTTATATTTGACCTTTTGAGTTCTTTACCTTAAATTGCATTGTTTTTTTCAGGCATCTTCCCCAGAAGCCATCTGAGGATATCCAAGAATTTGTCAGTGATGTAGCTTATAAAATGGAGCTCCTGCAAATAGAAAACATGGTTTTGAGCCCGTGGGTGCTAGTTGCTGCTGTCTTGCTCCAGAATTTGCCAGCCATGGAATTTGAACTTCTAATAGAAAAGACTCTGTGGCTTAAAGGCTTAACACAGACTTTTGGAGGATTCATTGAATGGCCTGGTATGCAGAGAAAGTGTTATTTCTGTTTCTCTTATTGCTTATGAAAGCTAAATTATATTTCTATGAAAGCAATGTATGGTAACAGCTTTACAGAGTTATAAATGGATTTAAGGATATACTAAAAATCATGCTGAAACCTGACA
Organism: Catharus ustulatus; assembly: GCF_009819885.2. NCBI lineage: Eukaryota > Metazoa > Chordata > Aves > Passeriformes > Turdidae > Catharus > Catharus ustulatus. The sequence goes on along the minus strand of NC_046223.1, from coordinate 43,594,301 downwards.
GATGTTGACTTAACCTGTTGAAGATAATACTTTGAAAAAACAGTTTGGTGGAAACAGAACAGATATTTTACTTTGTATCATGAAGTATGGCATGAGAGGGAAATTAGAAGATATTTTATTACAGTTCTGAGATCTGAACTCTTTGTAAATCACAGGCTTTTTCCTGTGGGTTTTTAAGAGTTTATTTATCTATTTTTAAACTAAGGGTTTGCCTTCATCTTATGTTCACTGTTTGCAATAAATGATAATACGCAACCTGATGTGCATCAGATAACTCCATTAATGCTACTCTTCCTGCTTGGTGCTGACTACAGTATAAGTTGTTACTGATGCAAAGAACTAGCAGAAACAAATGGGTGGAGGAAATCAAAACTCTGTTATCTGTTTATTATTAAATTTCACTTTATAAACAATGATGACTTTTCAAGGGAAGGCTTCTTTGGTGGTTTTATTAATAAACTTATACACACACCCCCTTATATACATATGTATCTATATATGTGTGTATAATATATATATTGGCTGCTGAAAGGTTGATTGTGCTTTTAAACTTTCTGTTTTAAACTTTTCTCTGAGAGCCAGTGACACAGGCAGTTTTACAGCCTCAGGATGGAAGTGGTAAGGCTAGCAAAGAACAGCATTGTGTAATGCAAATACATTTAGCTTTCTGCTGTAGGTAGACTTAAACCAAGGATCTTTGCTTTTGTAGTCCTGTGTATAATAAGGGATCCCTCTCACTACTACAGTAAAGAAATAGGAGCAGGCTACTGGTATACACGTCTGGAAAAAAGACCACTTCTTTCAGGGATCGGCACTACAGGGAATGCAGACAAGGTCTGCTTCTGCCAGACTGGTACAAGCAAGAATTTCATGGCAATACTTAAACAACATTTAGAATCTTACTATACAGTAAACTGAAAAACATACCACATTCAAGTTTGCTTATCTATTTTGTGTATTTTCTTAGCAACAGTGAGCAAGGTTTTGCTTTAGTAGAGTTGTCATGTAGTCAGAGAATAGCAAATAGACATGGTAATGAAATGAAGGAATGACAACAGCTGAGTGGATTTTGTTGGAGTGTGCTAGCTGTGCTCAAGGTATCAGTTCTGTAGAAACTGGGTTTGTTGTTTTGGTTTGTGTTGTCAATTTGAAGGAAAAAGTACATTTTAAAGGCCAGTTTGCTGATTCCAGCAACTACACGTACCCCCTCCATTCTTTGGTCTCCAAACAGATGTTTATTTCTGCCTTTGTCATGCTGGTTGGTTGTTACAGGCAGAACATTGGCAAAATTTTATATTCAAAACAGGAACTGTTAAGTTACTTGCACAGACTTCTGCTTCCTATTGCGTTGAGAAACTTGGGAGCTTCAGCAAAACTGGAACAAAGTAGGTTGAAGGAATAAATAAGATGCAAGGAGACTCTACATGAAATCTGTATTAAAGGAAAGGAATATGATGAATTTTTTCTGTCAGAGGCTATATTGATTTGAAATGCCTGTGGTGCTGTGAACATGTGAAGTGTATTTTTGCATTCAATATGAAGTTTTTTTTACTTGCTTGTCAAATTGATTCCAATTTGATGGAGGGAATGCTTCTCATTCAGTAAGTATGTTATGTAACAATATTTATGTTAAGAATTTTTATAAATTTTAATTTGGGATGAGGCCTTGCTTGTGTATGAAAGTTGATGAAGAAGTTTATAAAAAGACCTTAACCTCTGATTCAAAACTTGTACAAGCTGAAGTACAGTCTCCATTTCCTTACTAATGAATGTGTCCATCAAACAGATCTATCCTTTTTATGTTTGGAGGCTCAGAATACTTGTACCAGAGACAAAGGAACAATTGCAATTTGTAATTGTTAGTAAATAGAAGAATTCAAAGTGTTCTAATTATAGGAATGTCTGAAATTTGTTCTCTCCATGTTATACTGTGCCTAGTTTTCCAGTTCCTGGTATGGATTGTATTGGAACATCTCTCTAACTGAATGTTTGGTGCAGTGTCTGAAATACTGATGCATTTTAGGCTGTTTCAATAAAGTCATGCTCCCTTTTGCAACTTCCTGAGTGTTGCATTTTCCTCCTAGATAACCTGTGTGCCAAAAAAGCAGTCCTGTCTGGCCTCACCCTGCATTCCAACATCGCTGGCCTTGTCGATGGGCACGTGGTCCTGAACGACAAGGGAGTGGAAGATGGAGCCGTAGGGGAAATCGTCTTCAGGCACGCGCTGGCCGTGCTCATGTGTGCCACGTACAGGAACCAGCTGCTGAACGTCTTCGTGCGCCCGGCCCTGGTGGCTGTCGCCTTGCAGATGGCACCCAGCTTTAGAAAAGGTACACTGGGGCTCTGAGAAGCTGATGGCTGTGCTCCTTGTGCTGTCAGCTGGGAGAGGAGCACAAGGTTCCTGTGACTGCTAGTGGGAGCTGTCCAAGACTGTTGTACTTGGGATAAGGTGCATGTGTTGGGAGGGCGTGGGGATATTTTGCATGCCTTTTTTGTTTGTTTACCTTTTGATCCTTTTGTAGGATTTGATTATGGCATTTAATGCATGTTCTGAGAAGCTACAAGCACCCACTCTTTCCTTTTCTTAACAGTTGAATCAAGTGCTTTGAGTACTTGCTGTTCTGTTGTGGTTTCTACCATTGTATGTATGCTTTAAATGTCAAGTCCATATTTTATTTGAAGTAAGTATTCTCTTAAATAAGAAGTAAGTGGCTCTTCACTTGCATTTACAATTTTTTTTTCAGAGGAAGTCTATAGCTGCTTCAACTTCTTGAGAGATGTTTTTTCTGATGAGTTCATCTTTTTTCCTGGCATTTCATTGAAGGTAAAACATCCTTTATACAAAAATACTGATAGTAATGCAACCAACTAAAATAGCATCTGATTGCAGGCCTGTGCCAAATAAGTGAGAAAAACACCTACAGGGTATTTTTTCACAAGTTTGTGAAAAACACCTACAGGGATATCACCTTGATCTGAAAGTGGGAGGGAGAACTTAAAAGGGGGTCATTATGTTGGTTGCAAAATATTGTCTGGATCCACAAGGTGCCAATGCAAGTTTTTCCCCTGTTCCAGTAAAAAAAAACAAAAATCACAAAATTGTCCAATCCTGAACTATTAAAATGAACTGTAGCGCAAGTTTGGCTTCTTGCATAAAGCTACTGGTCTTCCAGCACAGATCTGAAAATATGTGTTAAAACAGTCTTTTCAATGAGGTGTAAATGCTGTCAGGGGTGCAGCCTGTGAAGGAAGTGAGAGCTTTCATAATGGCATAATTTCTCTCTTAAGAGTCTTATGGAAGCTTTACTTGCATCCGTTTTTGCTTGAAAAGAGTTTCCCCTCATTTTACCTCCTGCCCCATGCAGCCATCAATCAGACAAAACCAGTATTGTTCCTGCACACTGCGTTATTCGAGGGCTCAGTGTGCCTGTGTGCACCCCTAGCAGCTGGATACAGGCAAGCTGGGAAAACTGCAGGCTCTCTGCAGGACTTGCTCTGTAAGTTTGTACACAAGCCTGCTGGGTCAGAGCTGGCTCTGGTCCAGCCTGCTTGAAATGCAGGTGAAAACTAGTTTATCAGTAAAAAAACCTAGTTCAGCCTCACACCCAATATAAACTTGTATGAAAAGTTTTTATTTGGATTTTAAAGTGATCACATGTGACTTTTATCAATGCTAAGGACAAATACATGATGGTGATCTTTCCTGCGTTAAAAAAGAAAAGTATGATTTTCACAAGAATGTTCAAGACTTGTAAATGTGTTAAAATCTCATAGATTTTTATATAGATGAGAACTGTGCCTTTTTTAAAGGCTGATTGGCACTATTGTGTTAAGTTTTATTTGTTAGCAATTTCTGCCTCTTGCAGCTTTTTTGGAATAGCAGAAAGTAGCAGGGAGCAGGAAGATGGCTGGCTGTGAACGACTTTGCTGGAGTCAGATGAAATTGTGATGATCCCTTAGCTCTGATGCTAAGGGATCTTTTTCCCACCCACTCACCCCTTTATTCATTCATGTATCTGTCATGTCCTTGTCCCATCCCTTTGTGTTATCTGTCCCCCTTTTGCCCATATTGGCAGTAAAATGGTTTTGTCCTTGACATTTCCATACTTTGTAACTTTTTTTTTGCCATTTTGTTTTCTGTTTGATAGGGGGCAGGTCAGTGATCTGTATTATCATTTATTGCAAACAGTGGGCATGAGATAAAGGCAAACCCTTAGTTTAAAAATAAATAAATAAAACCTACCCACAGGAAAAAACCCTAAACTGGACAACCTGACCTTATTTTGACAAAATCCTGAAGGCGCTCAGTCTGGCTGTTGCAATAGCTTTCTTTGTGCCAAGGCCTGTTGTGCATTGAGGAACTGCTGTGTTTAAGAACATGTTCCCACTGCCTTTTGTAAGGGTATTTTTGGGAGACAGGAAAATTTTTTTCAGCTCTCTTTAAAACAGAAAGGGAAGTGGTGCCCTGTTGTGGTTTCTGTTGTTGATTTTGTGGGAAACAGTAGGTGCACTTCTGTAAGTATTAGAATTTTAGTTATGCATTTCTCACCCAGGATTTTGAAGAAGGATGTTTTCTACTCACAAAATGTGATGCCATTCAAACGAGTCAACAGGAGATTTACCCTACTGACAAAGGAAGTGGTACAGTGTCTTTCTTGTCAGCTATGTTCAGACCTTTTGTGGAAGGTTATCAGGTATGTTGTCCTTCAGAAAATGATCTATTTTTTTTCCTGTGTTTTATATATTTTACACTTCTGTGTAAATAGGCTGAGAAATGCAAAAGTTAAGAAATAGCAGTAATAAATCTTAAACACCACCCTCCCCCAAGGATCCCAGTTTTAACTTTTGGCTCAGACTTGTCCAATTTACTAAAGCAGTAACTACTGTGTAACATGATGGCTCATTGTGGGTTTATAAGATTCATAGGGAGTGTGCTGCTACCAGGTTCATTGTTCTTTTTTATGAGGAGCTCTTGCTTAATTCGTGTTATGTGGGCTGTCCTCCCAGGTGTGGAAATGACTTTGCATCTCCTATCTGATAGCTTTTATGGAAGTCATTAATTCCATTCATATGTCTTTAAATTCTTCTGGTTTTTCCAAGGTTTTAATAAGATTAAACACTTACATTCCTGTAGTAAACAATGCATACAAACCCAGAAGGCTAAAATCTCAGGTAAGTCAGTATAAGATTACTGAGATGTAGATGTTTAACATAGTGCAATCTAGTTAGTGATCTGATGTGTGAGGTGGGTGGAACTGTACTATGTGCCCATTTTTTCTCATCTTCAGAACAGGTATTGCTTTAAAAAATTAAACTTGGACATTAAATGTCTAAGGTAGCTATTAGATAAATACTGAGTCCTATTTTAATATTGGGATTCTCTTACTTGTACAACAGTAATAAAACTTTCAGATGCCCTGTGCAATGGTACCTTTTGAGTTCCTCTCCTATGCTTTTCAAAGTGGAATAGTACTACTTACAAGGACACATCTGTTTATAATTCATTACAAGCTGACAATCTTAAAGAAAGGAATGCTCATTTTCTTGAAAATGTCAGTTAATTTTCAGATACCTCTCAAAGGAAATGAAAGAAGCATTTACTGAGAAGCAGTTTATACCCGCAGTCCGCAACTTTGTTTTTCAACTTCTCGAGAAGGGTGTGTACTGCTGTTATGATTTTACAAGAGTAGCCTGTTAATTGAAAATTATAAAAATTCTAATTGTGTTTCTACCTTCTCCATAGGGAGTACACAGTGTTATGAAGCGCTGTCTTCTGACATGCAGAAAAATGCCTTATCAGCTCTTGTGCAATTGGGTGCAGTGAAGAAGAAGAAAACGTAAGTTATGCTAGATTTCTGGTGTATAGAAATCTTAGTGGCAATTCTTAATGTCTGAGTTCCTAGTGGAACAGCAGAACCCCAACTGCCCAAGCACCAGAGGTGGACTGTATTTACTGGAGTCATGGAGAAGACCCAATAGTTCCTTCTGTAGATGATGTGGATAGTGGAATGGCATGCCCTCATAGTGGAAAGACTCCTGTGGGACCTAACAACAAAATTCATTAACTCACTAGTAGGCTGCTTCTGATTCTCTTTACCTTTTGGTGTTCAACTTTCCTCCCAAGGCTCTGATAAGAAAAGAACAGCACTGCTTATTTTTAATACAGTGTGCTACTTTGAGCCTTATCAGGCAATGTAAGCAATTATCAGGAATACTGCTAATTTTGGGGGACTTCAGCACTGAACTAACTTCAAAGCAATTTAACTGAAAGTTTAATCATTCAAGTCTTATTACACAGTTCATGGTTTATAGGCCTAAGATTAAAACCAACCTCTTGCTGTATTACGCACTATTCTGTTATCAAATGAATTTGTGTTGTGGTGCTTCTTCCTGTGTTTAAAAGTATGATCATGGAAGTCCCCAATACAACAAGTCCTTGCAGTATCTTGAGTGTTTGACAGAACATAGCTGATGACCTGAGCAATTTTCTTACACCTCTGTTCATTAAATGAATAGGTTAAGATAAAGGTCTACAGCTAAATTCCTCTTTCAAGTAAAAGGAATAAATTAAATGCAACAGAATTTGGGGACTGTGAACAAGAGAGAAGATAAAGAAACCATGACTGTTCTTGAGTAGAAGTCTGACATGTTCTTAAATTTGAAATATATGCAGGCAGGATAAAACAAATTATGTAATTATGAAAATGTTTTAAGTCCGATTATTTGTGTAGAAATTACTGGAATAAGAAATATTTGTGGAGTAAACTTTTTTTTGGTAATTGTAGGCCCAATGGATTCACTTATAATGTAAATCAAGAGGCTGTTGGTAAAATCCTGGACATGTTTGGTAAGTGTTCTCTAATATGAAGAGAGCTTCTCAAATTTTACTTTGGACAATGCACATATGTTAGATGTAGTGCTTTATATTTTTATGCTTTTTCTGGTGTCGCATACATTTCGCATACTGTGCAACCAGTGGCAGTAAAGTAAGAAGTAGTTTATTGGTGTGCTGCTTACAGCATGTTGATCAGAAGTATTTAGTGTGGGTTTTTTTGTTAGATGCTCGGATACCTGTACAGAAACCTGTGGCTGCACGACTCTAAATGGTTCCTGATGCTGAGTGGATGTAAGCTCCTGCTGAGAACATGGACCACTGCCCCGCTGGAGCAGGGATAGGAACAGATGAGGTTCCCTTCTTGCCCAGCCAGCCTGCAAGCGTGGGAGGCACAGAAGTGTTTCTTCAGCTGGACAGCTCTCCATTACCACTTTGGAATTGCTGCTGAGGGGCTTAGAGGTGTATGTACATCCTCACCATGTTTTGTTTTTTAAAACAAATTAAACATTGTCTCTTTTTTTAAAATAAATATTTAGAGACGTGCACAGCAATGGCTACCTAAATCCATTTTTCTAGACTTGTAACAAGGAATGTGATTGGTTTCAAATATTTCATGGATGTGAAAATGTAACAGGAAATTAAAAGACTTGCTATTAAAATTAATACTTAGAAAAAAACATTGCTGGCTGGCTAAATTCAGGGCAAGGCCCTCATGAATGAAGAGCACAAATCAAACCCTGGGCAATAACCAGAACTGATATTTGTGTTGGGTTTTGTGTTTCGGTATTTTGTGTTTGGGTTGGTTTTGGTTTTGTTGTTTTTTTATTTTTTTTTAAGACAGCTTGGCATTATTTTAATTACTTAATGAATGTTATATTTAAACATTGAATTAAAGCACCGTCGATAACCTGTTTGTCTTCTCTCTTACCCCCGTCTCGCTGCTGACTGCGCTGTCGGTTGACGCGGCAGAGCTCTGCCCTCGTCTCCCCGGGTATTTATTTTTCCCAGACCTCCGATACAAAAGCGGAGGCGGGACAGGGGCGGGGCCGAGCCGCGGACGCTGCCGGCGGGGTGGGGCCGGCGCAGCGCCGCTCCTTCCTTCCCTCCCGGCGGCCCACGAGAAGCCGCATGGCTCCCGGCGTGGAGCTGGGTTTCGCGGCGGCGGCGGCGGAGGGCCCGGGCGGTGCCTGGCGGCTGCGCAGCGCCTGCTTCCCCAGCAAGGTCGGGGGCCGGCCGGCGTGGCTGGGCGAGGCCGGGCTGCCGGGCCCCGCCGCCCTGCGCTGCGGCCGCTGCCAGCAGCCCTGCGCCTTCCTGCTCCAGCTGTACGCGCCGCTGCCCGGCCGCCCCGACGCCTTCCACCGCACCCTCTTCGTGTTCGCCTGCCGCAGCCCCGCCTGCTACCGCCCGGCGGGCCCGAGCGGGCCCTTCCGCGGTGAGGCGCGGGGACGCAGGGAGGGATGGGGCGAGGGCCGCCGGCCGCCTCCCCGCTGACCGGCGCGTCTCGCCCGCAGTGTTCCGGAACCAGCTGCCGCGGCGGAACGACACGTACTCCGAGGAGCCGCCCCCCGAGGAGCCGCCCCCGGGCCCGGCCCCCGCGCCCCCCCGGCGGCTGGGCAGCGGCGCCGCGCTGTGCCGCGTCTGCGGCTGCCTCGGGCCGCGCAGCTGCGGGCGCTGCCGCCGCGCCGCCTACTGCGGGCCCGAGCACCAGGCGCTGGACTGGCGGCGCGGGCATCGCCGCTCCTGCGGGCAGCTCGCCGCCGGAGGTGGGTCCGCGCCCATCGGGGACCTCTGGAACACGGGCAGCTCGACACGAGTGCCAGCCTGTGGTTAATTCTGCGCCGAGCTGCCGAGCTGCAACTTTTGAGGTCTTAAATGCTGCTGCTAGCACTGTCTGGTGTGCCTTCCACGCCACTTGGATTTACAGAGGTTGTTCAAAGCAACAGGACGCCTGGTGCAGTTTTCCGCTGTCCTTAACGTAGCCGTGTTTCTTAGCTTCGGGCCAGGTCTAGCAGTGATGTAAATCTTTCTTGCTCATGCAGTGTTTCTGCGATGTAGTTTGCTATGCAGCTTTTGGGGAGAAGGACATGAAATACCGAGATGACGTTGTGAAGTGGTATCTGTCTTCTGTTTTCTAGATGACTCGGCAGATGCAATTCCAGAGCATAACGAATTCCTTTTTCCAGAATATGAAATTTTGATAGAACCTGAGGAACCAGAATCTCCTGCTGACAACAGTGATGATGAACAAGGAGCTGAAAATACATCAAAGGATGCGAAAGAACAAGAACTTGGAACTGCAGGCGTGGCAGGTCAGAAATTAAATGCTGCCTATAATTCTTTCTTCCCAATGATGCCTGTTATCACATCTTCAAAATATCAAATACTGTGATTTTTAAGCGTTCCTTGTAAACTACTAGTGAAAAAAGGCTAAATGTGTGATCATTTGCAATGCTAGTTTGTTATAGACATCCTATAATATAAGACTTACTAAGCTCTGACCACTCTAGGAGCTGTTGAAGCAGCAGTTGCTGCAGATAGCTCAGAGTTACGGTGTGTCCCTGCATGCTTCCAATAGGTAAGGAACAACTCAAGTGAGAAGGACGGGACTCTGAGCACCTGCTGTTGGATGCTGTAGGAATCAGTAGATTGTTAGATTGTCTTGGCTTGACTTAGTTCTATTTGTCTTAATTAATGGAAGATAAAATTTCCTTCTTTCTGCTAGCAGAAAACTGGTTTGAAGATATTGGAACTGACTTTGAATTCAGAAGTTGAAAATGCAGGCTCCTTCCTCCCTCCTCCTATATTCATGATGGGTTTGCTGTGACCACAGTGGCTTTGAACAGACCCAGGGTCGAGAGTTTGTGGTGGTGCTGGGGAAGGATGCTGGGTTTCTGGCGGTCCCTTGCTGTAGTCCAAAGCTGTCAAGAGTGTTCAGTGCCCCCAGTGGATGTGTTCATTGGAGTGTAACAGATACACTCTTCAGTGCTAAAAACTGAAGTCTGGCACATGCACAGCACACAGAATCTTTTTCAAATGTTGTATCCTGAAGGTTCTGTAGTCTCAGTGATACCTGCTGGCAGCCACAAAGTTTGGTAGATTAACTCCTTCCCTTTCCAGTATTCCAGTACTGACATCTATGTTTAAAATGCAAGTAAAACTAGTAAATAGACCTGTGTGTGACCAAATCTTAACATGCCATGAAAGGAAAAAAAAATCTTAGATTTATGCCAGGAATTACTTCTGAAGCAAAATTAATTTACACGTGCTAATACCGTTTTTAATGTTTAGTGTCTTGTATTAGCCTTAACTTTTATTGTTCTCTTTTCTTGCTTAGATGAAGCATTTCAGTCCTTAGATGAAGAGACATTGGAAGCAATGGCAAAACATGAGACTGGCGAAGAAAAGATCTTCCAAATGTTTAAAAAACAAGTAGCTGCTGAACCAGAGCAGGTCAGAAGATGGAGTGGCCTTTGAATGTAGCAGCTCTGACACAGCATCCTGCTGCACATGAAACATTTAACTGCCTTTGTACCTTGTTAGAAATGGGGTTGCCGCCTCATCCTCCACACACCTAACCCACACACTCTCATCTTCCTTATGTGCTGAACTTTAATTCATGCTGAAGTAAGAGTTTAGGACCTGCTCATCCATCTTCAACAGCTGCAGGATGAGATGGCACAAAGGTGCTAAATCCCCCACAGTGTGGAAGGAGCTACCATCCTGCAACGTGGTTCTAACCAAAGGATGTGGGGAGCCACTGCACTGTTCCCCAGCCTGTGGCCCTGGTTGGCTTTCCTTCTCAGCAGAAGAAAAACTGCAGGGAGAAGCTCTGTCACTGTCAGCAGCTGCATTTGGGGGGTGGCTTGGATTTTTTGAGGGTGAAGGAATTAGTGATGGCTTTAAAATTTCCACTGTTCCCCTCCTGCTATTTCTTATTACTGCAAAAGGCTAAAAAGCTGCATTGTAAAACAAAAGCATGGTCCCTGGTTTCATTCAAAAAAGACACAGGCCTAAATCCATCAAAGTGAAGAAATTCTCTCCATGTTTTGCCTGGTAGCTGAGGGGTTAAGGTGCACACTCAGAAAGTAGCAGACTTTGAGTCTGTTCCCTCCTGTGCTTTAGGTATGTGCCTCACTCTGACCATCTCTGTACTGACTGATCTGTCCACGTGTCCTTTTGCTGCTAATGCCTGATTTGCTAGTAACAGAAAAACAAAGGATATATCTGAAAATACCTTCTTGAACATTAGGATTTTCTGTTTGTATGCAGAACTGCAGACAGAAATATCTGGATTGCATTCCTGATGCTGCATTTGCAAATGATATTTTGCCATGGTTATTACTTCAAAGAACTGATTTTTTTCTGCTCCATCTACAGCTTTGTCTGTGTCACTAAACACGTTTTATATGAAGATTAAAGGATAGTCATGAGAACTTAAAAATTCTGCTTTATTTCAGATTATTAGATACTGCAGAGGAGGAGAAGGTCCACTCTGGGTGTCAGGTGAAAATAGACCTGAAGAAAAAGACATCCCCAATTGTGTGTGTGGTGCCAAAAGGAAATTTGAATTCCAGGTATGTAAGCTTGTTTAAAAATAATACAGGTAATGTATTTCAGACTCAGGATCTAATTGTATAGGTATTGGCTTGTAACTCCAGCAAGAAGGTTGAAGTTGCAACAACCTAACTATGGTAAATGATTGTACAGAGCCTTTACTCTTTTAAGTGCTTTTTCACTTCATGATGCACATTGTAAGTAAGTTTGGCTGGAAGTGTTCAGCTGTAGAATTTTGAATGCTAGAGGTGTATGTATGGTGAACACAATGTCATGCAAAGGCAAAACATAGTTACTAACAATTTCAAATGGTGGGAAGGAAGCTCAAAGATCAGGCAAGTCTTACAAGGTCAAATAAAATTTACCTAGAATTCCAAATTTACTTGAGCTGCCATATACATAGTAGCTCCAGTTGTGAATTTGGTGTAAGAGAATATAAATTCTTACACCAAATGCAAGACTACTCCTCAGGAGAAGGGGGGAGAGGGGAGAAGTCTGTGGCCTGCCTCTAAGCCTTCTGTTTTTCCTTGAAGATTATGCCACAGCTCCTGAATCACCTTCAGGTCGACAGCCTCGGAGAGAGCATTGACTGGGGAACACTGGTGGTGTACACTTGTGCCGACAGCTGTGGTGGGGCAAATTTGTATCTGGAAGAGTTCATATGGAAACAAGACTATTCCATGGGCTGTACTATATGAAGTTGAGTCATCAAATGGAATACTTGATTTGTTTCACTGCATCTCTGTAGTATGCAAACAAGTAGTTGAACTGAAGTCACTGATACGTGTGCATCTTGTAACATGATGAAACTGCTGTAACTAGACCTTGACTGCCTCTCTTGTGCTCCAGAGGAACTTTTACTTCAACCTAGTACTGAAGCCAGATGTGCTTGTTCAGAAGGCTTCATTTTAAATCTCATTTCTGAAAGTTTATTAAATAAAGATGAAAAACTTTTGGATTGGTGGAAATATCTTTTGTTGGTAATACTACTTCAGAAACTTAAAGGATTGTAGTCTGTCAGGATTTTCATTGGGCTACTCAAAAATTAACATTCATTCAAAGAAAATCAGATACTATAAAACCACTTGAGTGCTTATGTTGAAGGGCTATACAGGAGTCAGCTAAGACAAAGCTGCATAGCCTTTACCTGTGGAACTTAAATTTGCTTCCCTTTCTCAACAGGTACACTAAACCTATCTTGGGAGTTTGTCACATGTTCTGATTGAGTGGTTATTTTGAGATAAAATGCACAAAATATGTTTTATCTGACTTAAAACTATTAGGCCCATGCAGAAGTACTTTAACTCAGTTACCTCGTGCAGAACCAGTTTAAACCAAGCCAGCCCTACCAGAACACATTTGTCTTGTTACACATTGCCTGTAGCAGCAGATTTTCAGGCTGAATTGTGCCTTAAGTTTGTCATCATTGGTGAAGTTTAAAAATAAGTGTCCTCTGCAGGGATTCTTCTACTTTATGACTGCCATATAGCTGAGGCAAGAGAAAAGTGAACCCATAATGCTGAGCTTTACTGTGGTAGTTGCTTAATTACTCCTATGGCTGTATTTGCAGAAATTTGTGTGCTTCCATATAGAATTGACTTCAGTTACGTATTCCCTTATCCTGCTCCAACCATCCATGGCTGCTTATGCACAACTCTATGGGGCCCACTGTGGGGTTTCTGAAATAATTTAGATGTTGAGAGTACTCAAATAAGCAGGCAGAGAATGCTGTACGTGGAAGTGGTTTTGTTATAACAGAGCTCAATTTCTAGCAGGGTAGTTTTAAGCCCTGGTCCATGCTGTGAAAGAGCAAACTGTCTTAAGTCACTGTAGTACAGCTTGACTGATTTTGTTGAAAATCATCCTGTGGTTTATTAGGGCTCCAAGCTTTCTGAAAAGTTGGAGTTTTGCACATAAGTTGATAACAGTTCAGGTCCTTCAAAAGCATGGACAGCCATACAGTTACAGTCAGGAGCTCTCAGGAACATCACAGCACAGAGTGGAGCAGCACTGAAGGTAACGCAGTGTTTGAGTATATCCTGCACAGCTACATTAATAAAGAGCATCTTTCTGGTAATATCCATTAAACAGTCATTAAAACACCTGGAGAAGCACTGGTGTAGAGAGAAGACTGAAGATTAAGGTCACTCAGGATATGCAAATGGAGCAGTATCAAAGCCAGCCAAAACTTAATTTTGTCTGGAATGAAACACCAACTTAGTAATGAGACCACTGTTGACATTTGGGTTAGCTTCAGATAAAAGCTGTTTGAAATAATGTGTAAGTCATAGAGAGGTTACTATTGCTGGAAATTTACTGAAGAAAAGAAAGGTTTATTTTTAGTTCTCAGCCCATTAGGCTTTAAGCATGGTTCAGAATGGAGACTGTGTACATACTGACTCCAGTTGGAAGGGCTTTGACATTTTACAGGAACACTAATATAGCGAGGCTGTCACAGCTGGTAAAATACAAAAGTAGTAATTTAAAGAAATTCTAGAAGCTAAGCAGGGGTCTATTGCTTCAATTCAGTCAAGGGCAGCTATTTAAGACTTGCCTAAAGCTCATCTGTTGAACATAAGGGAACACATACTCAAACACAAGCTCCTTTAACCAGTCATCTCTTCTGCTTTAACATATTGGAAATATTCAAGGTAGACATTCCCAAAGATGTGACTGCTGGAATGCAAGACAGAGCACTTAGATTATCTCAAAATAACATATCCCTCATAGCCGTTCATCTGCTATTAAAAAATTGATTAAATAAAAAAAATCAATGTATTTCATTCTACCAGCTGGGTAATTTTAAAATTTATTAAGACAGTTCCCATAGTTGTATAAACAGGGTTTATTGTACATGTGGAGTTGAAGAAGGAAAGAGAAGAAAGGAATATATTATATATATATGTACAGTGAGCCATTTTAATTAATAAATTTATTCTATCTTGCTGAATACTGGAAAGAGGGAATGTGTCTGGCACCAAAGAAATTTAAAATTGAAAAATTTAAAAGCTAAATTCTGAAAATTATAAAAACCATGGTCTTATGGAAGGAACTTAAAACATATATACATGGCAATTTAAGTGGTTTATACACTGAGTGACACAGTTGCATTTGTCTTTAAACAAACTTACAGATTTTCTATTAATAGAACTGGCATTAAAACTATTTAAAAGCTAGAATATAAATAAAAGTTGGAGGGGCTGCTCCAGGAACAGCCCAGTAAAGCAACTCACAGTAACTCAGTAGACATATTCAAGAATACAGTTCCCCTTGAGCATCAGGGAAGTAGGCACTAACTGGGAAATAGTCCAAGTCCTGGTCTTGCAGTTGCACTGGAAGTCCGTTTCCTGTTACTGCTGTGCCATACACAATACCTTTTAAAATATACCCCTGATTTCTCTGAAACATGTAGAAACTGTTACGTTGTCTTTCTGAATCCCTTTAAAATAGGATAGATGTTTTCAAATGCTTCATAGATTTCTGCTCGTACTTTAGCACCTGGAAAAAGAGAAGGCATTAAATTAGTTTGTACCTGTTGCCAAATACTTAAGTTTGGCTTTTAGAATGTGTATTTGAATGCAACCCTATATAAAACCTACATGTATCCATAAATTTCTATTTTTACAATCCTTTTTAACACATTTCATAGAGAGCTTACATTACCAGCCTTCTCTGTTTAATCTGGCACCTCTGTGACAATGCTATGTTGCAAACAGAATTTTCATATACTGTGTGAGTGGGGCGTGTAGGGAGTCAAGGCCACCTCTTGGCTTTGCTGGAGGTGCTCACTGCAAATATGCTTTGGTCCTACTGCAGCTGGTGTGGCTCCAACTGCCAGAGTGGCTGCTAGATGGCTGCATAGGGAAGTTTCCTTAACATCACCATCCATGGAATACTCTATTAACTCTCCTTTCTCAGTACTGTCATCACTAAAGGAGAACTACTGGCAGCTTACGTATCCCTGTGTGTTCTTTTTAATATAGTCCAAATCTCACCTCTTGGAATAAGATACTGTCTTCACTTACCAGTTAAAACCACTTTTCCAGAAACAAAAATAAGCAGAACAATTCTTGGCTTAATCATTCTGTAGATTAAGCCAGGAAACAATTCCGGCTCGTAGCTGTAAGAGAAGAGAGTGAGAGTATTTAAACGTGCTTGCAGATCCATGTTCCACCCTGTCTTCTGGGCCCAGTCTAGGACTGGGCAGAGCAGATGTAGACTTCCCTGAAACTTGGGGAGGGTAGCAGGAAAGATCATTTTGACAGGTTCACATTGGGCAGCCTCAGTTACACCTGAGGCAGTGCAGAGATGGGAACAAAGATGCAGGTTTTCCTGTAGTGCAAAGGAATAATCTAAACAGATGTCACTTTCTAAGATAGTATGCAACAAGAATGAAATGTATGCCAGCTTTTATTTTTTTACCTGCTGAACTGCTGGTGTGTGAGTACCAATCCTTCCAGTCTGATGGGAAATTTCACATCACAGCTGCCCACCATATTCTGAATTTTAAAATCCAAAAATTTTGCAGGAAAACCCAGTTTCTGAACAACTCTTGCATACTTCCTTGCTGCCAGTCTGGATTGCTCCTCACTGAAGTGAGAAAAGGATATCTGTATTACTGTCTTAATTAAGTATTACTTCAAGCAAACAGCATTAAACCACAAATACCTAACTGGGGAAAAAAGTCTGTGGCGGGAGAGGGGAGTCACATGCAAAATTTTTACATCCAAAATTAACAACTAGCACTGACTGCTGATTTTCATGCTAATTTTGGTAATAGACTCCTGGACACCATTAGTATTGCATTTACTGTTCATGAGACACAAAACAGTAAATTATAAATCCATACATCTAACACTTTTAAAATATTGACCAGAGTCCCTCTAATGGGACACTAGGATTGTTACTTAAGT
This sequence comes from Catharus ustulatus, assembly GCF_009819885.2. Taxonomy (NCBI): domain Eukaryota; kingdom Metazoa; phylum Chordata; class Aves; order Passeriformes; family Turdidae; genus Catharus; species Catharus ustulatus. The sequence continues at coordinate 43,577,999 of NC_046223.1, read as the reverse complement.
TTCCACTGTAGAACAACCTTGAACTACTACTGCTAGAAAATACATACTTCTATAAAAATCTGTCAACTAGCAAAATCTTCTGCTTGATTCAGCCTAGGCATTCAAACATGGGTCTAACACACCTGCACAGCATAACCCACTGTGGCAGAATTCAGTTTGCTTCAGGTCTGTAAACAGCTGAGGATTTGTTTGTTCGTGATGCAGAGTAAGACAACTTGAATTTCAAGTGTCACCAGGCAGAGAAAGTGCTTCCCTGTACAGATCTATTCATTCATCTCTGCTCATTCTGGATTCCTAGCAGACTTCTTCAGGGCAGAATTTCTCTCCTGCCCACCAGAGTTAAGCTTATGTTTAGTTTTCAATTCTTGTGCTTCAACGGTCATGTTAGGAACAGATCAGACTACAGGAACCAGAGATTTGGAACTCCTGTCCTGTGATGAATGAAGCTATTCATATATAAAATTCTTTTGTCACCATCCTTACACTTTAAGCAGTTCCAATGCATAGTTGAATTTTTTAAATTATTAGAAAAAGCAGATAACTGCAAAGCCAAAAACGTGAATATAATAACCTCTGCAAACCAGTTTATCAGACTCAATGAAAGTGCTTCAGAACTACCATTTCCCCGTAAGTTAGGAAGTCCCTTCAATCATGAACAGGCATTTTCTGTAGAAAATGTGTATAATCTGAAGCAGCTGTGAAGCAAGATTAGTTGTACCTGTGCAACTTTGATGTGTATATATAAACAAGCATCATGATACACGAGAAAAGACAGCCTGAAATTAGTTTGCTTGTAATGCCTAAACATACCTTTTTGCTCCTGTGCACACCATTTTTCCAGAGCTGAATATCAGTGCAGTAGTACGTGGTTCTCTTATTCTCATAATAACAGCAGCAAAACGCTGAAGTGTGAGCATTGAGACTGTTAGTGACATACTGCTGTCATCATTACATTAAAACCAAATCTGCATCATCTAAGTAGCAAGTTACACTGTAGTGCAAGGCAAACTAACGTCAAACGTACTTACAGATCACTCAAAGTTTACTTGAAATGCTTAAACCATAAGTACCTTCAAGCACAAAACTGAGAGGTAGAGCCAGGCAGGAAGGATATTTACCACTGCATTCCTATCCATCTCTCATTACTACATATGCAACATACAAATAACGCTCACATTTGCGTCAGAGCAGTAGAAACTTTAAAAATAAAATTTATTTTAAAAATAAATTTACACCATATGTGTTGAAATGTTAGCTTTTATAAGTAGGATGGAAGACTATCCAAAAAAATGGACAGTGTTACAGTACCAGCAAACAGAACTGCTGGAGATCAAAGTCCTGTGTAAACAGAAGTCACCTCAGCTACCACAGTAGGACACAGCAGCCCGATTTGCTCTAGCTTTTCATCCTAAGTAAGAATTTCCAAATACTCCTAAATTCCTTGAAGTAAGAGATACTGGAAACTGATGTGGGCATACACACACACACACAAAAACAAACCCCTGTTTGTTATATTTAACTGGGAACAGCTCACCCTGCAGTCCCATGAATTGTTCTGCTGACATAACCAAGGCGGTAGCGTGGGTTACCCAACAGCACATTTGTCAAAATATGACTTAAATAATACAGCTAAGCAACATCTTTCTTTGGTAGATGAATGTACTGACTAAACGTCAGGAGTGTGTTACATAACCCTTCTATCCCTCTGCCATGGAAAACAGTGTTTCATATTGATTATTCTAGCCTACAAGTTTTACACAGCCACCTACCCTCTACCTTAGGAATTACCAAGGCATGCTCAAAGTTTTGCTGCACTAAGATCTTACTCACAATTATGTAACAGCATCATTAGTATAAACTTACAGCAAAAGTCATTTATCATGTATGCCTGCATGCGTGCTTTAACCTTTGAGAACAGAGTTCAGGTCAACTGAACACTAAATGCAAAACACTAAATGCTAAAACAAAAAAAACACACACACACCCCAAGAAAACCGAAGCCTTCCCAAGACAAGCCAATTCAACTATGTGACATCTAAACTTTTATTAGTGTCCAGCTACTGTTGTTGCAAAGATAACATTTTTGAGAGGAGCCACCCAAAGGAAACATGAAGCAACATTATTTTCTTCATTTAATGGTCTAGGTCCTTTGCTGTTGTTCAGATTTCCCAGGCTAAAAAGAAGCCATTTATTTAGAATCCCACTACTATCAAGAAGCAGCAGGCAACTTTGAAGTCAATATGCAAAAAAATCAAATTTTGCTCCATTTTAATGTTCCACCAAACTTAACCATCAGAAGGAATGAGATGGCAGAAGTACTGGAGGAGAACATGAGAGAACAGAGAGTAAGCAAGACTATGAAAGATAAATGAATGCCCTGTGACTGTAAGAATTCCAGAGAAGCAGCTAGGTGGAGGAAACCACAGCTCTGGCAGCAGCCCAGGATTTGAATTCTTCTTTCCTTTCTTCTTGTTGAGAGATAGGGAACAAGATTTCATCATCACGCATTTCACAGTAATATGCAAAAAGAGCTCATTGACCACTACAAACAAATACACAACGAATTGCAGCAGAGGCCAGCTCTACCACAAAAAGCTTGGCCAGGCTATTACACTGTTGGTTAAGGTTTTTCTAAATCTAACAGCTTACAACCTGGTGCACATCACAGCTACCTCAGCAAAAAAATGCTTTTTACTAATTTGAATGTCCCAAGTTTATTAAGATTCCTCTTTTAGCTACAGTATAAAACTGCATATATAGCAGGTAGGTTTTTCAGTCTATTGCAGCAGCCTGTAGCCACAACCCGTGCTTCTAATTTATCTGTTATAAGATGAACTCTTAATACATTTCTCTTACCTTGGGATTATATTCAGCATTCCGGGCACGAAGTGCAATAGTTTTTAGGTCAAGTTTGCAACCAAGATTCACTGTGGACACAATATTCCTAAAGACAGATCAGAGAAATACGTTAAAAAGACAATAAGGAATTCATGTGTCTTCCTAATTTTTAACTGAGCCTAACCAATTTTATTTTTTTATTATTTTGTTTCTCCAAGTGAGTTTGAATGGCATCTTTCCTACTAATAGGAGCACTGAGCAGTGTTTTGGCTCAGTGGAACTCCTTTTGTAGGGCAGAAGCTCCTAAGGCATAATTGCTGATTCCTCCTTATCTGTCAGCTATTATGAAAAGTGTCCCATGAGAAGAATCTCTATTTCAGTTTGGCAGGAAAAATTTCTGATGCTGAGAGCAGTCACCACAATCAGGGAAGCTGCTGGAAACAGGAGAAAATTAGATAGTACCATCTGAAATTTTCCTTGCTATGCCCTTCAAGGAGGAGGATGCAGGACTAAGTGGGAATGACCCAGGAGGTAAATGCATTGCCAGCAGACAGCAGGTTTCCAGAAAAGTTAAAAAAGTTACTAGATAAAAAATTTTGTTTTCTGGGAAAACCCTAACATTTCAAGGTCTTCAGTGACGGAAAAAAAAAACATAGAAGAAACTACTCTTTCAATTCATTGTATCAACCATTTCTGTTCGTCCTTTTTATAAATTTCTGAAATAGTCTCTTTAAAACTGAAGTTCAATGAAAATACTTCCATACCTAAACTCAGAACTAGTTCTAGGAATTCTTCCCTTCTCACAAACTCAGTATTAGCCATGCATTGGAAAAAGGAACATCATGAACTCCTAAAGTGCAAGGAGTTACAAATTATGACGGTGTTAAATGAAGACATATAAAACCATCCACTGGTATGCTCCAAAGATGTACCGTTGACAAATCACTAAGAAACTGTTTATATTACTAAGCGGTTTAGTAATAAAGCTAAGCTAAAAATAAAAGTAAAAAATTACTCACATTGCTACAGGAGACTCATAATTCTCAAGATCTTCCTTCCTACCAAAATGCAGTACCTAATTCCTGATGTATTTTGGTCCAAAGTCTTTAAAGGTCTGTCTGAGAAAGGACATGATGCACTAACACGAGGTACTCACTGTAATTGTGGCACTATGCCAGAGCTCTCTGATGCTGGTGTTGCAGGAGTTATTGGAGTCATTGGAGTCATTGGAGAGGGGTACAGAGGTGTTGTTCCTGGTAAAGGGGCTGTGGTAAGAGTCTGTGAATGGAAGAGCTGGGGAGTTTGACCAGATGTGCCCTGTGTCGCTTGCTGTGACGTGGATTGCTGTGCTGCTTGCTGCTGCTGCTGCTGCCGCTGCTGTTCCTCCAATATGGACAGACTGTTGGTGCTCTGGACAGGCTGCGGTGTCAGTCCTGTGCCATATGGCATCATTGGGCTGAAAATTGGAATTCCTGGAGTCATTGCACCCTACAGAAGAAAACATGACACAAAAACCACAGATCATGATGACTCCATTTTGTTTTTAAGAGACAAAGTTTTCGGGAGGAGTCTAAAAATAATCTATGTTAGCTGAATTGCTCATACCAAACCTGAGGCATACAGTAGTAAATTTTTAAAAACAGAACATCCTTGGAAATGCAGCTGTTCTACAGAATAAAGTACTACCCAAAGGAATCTTGGAACATGACATGCTTCTCACACTATCTTGCAAGCATGTCCCAACTCTGACCCACAATTTAACTTGAAATCGTTTGAACACCAACTGTTCTCCCTGTACCAAATGCATTCATAGCCCAGCAAAACTCCATTATGTACACAGTTTACAGAGCAACCATCAAAATTAAATTAATCTTTCCAACTTGTCAGCCATGTTTCAACTTAAGAGAAACCCCATTAAGAAATCCCACACAGATTCTTACACTCCATGTATAAAAAACTGTGTGTTTCTTATACCTCCGGATATAGACATCAGTGGTTTCAAAATTCTGCTTTATACTAATATTATTCAATACCTAACAGAGTTTTTCAGATCTGCAAACAAAAATATGTGAAGCTAGATGCAAGAAAGAGAAACCACGTTCATAAAGGAAATTCGGATCTTAGTTACATCTTAAATAATTTGTTTTTACCTGAGGGGAGGCTAAGCCTTGAGCATAGGGCGGCAAACTGTTGTTCTGATCCATGATTCCAGTTATTTCTTTGGTGAGGCTAGAAGTATTTCCTTCGATTAATTTAAATAAACTTCAGTTCCTAGAGGTTTTTTAACCGTTTAAAACATTCCAGCGAAGTAGCTTTTAAAGCCAAGCTGAAAGTGTTAGGAAAACATCAGCTTCACAGAAATATGTTATGAGTCTAAAACACTAACCAAAGCCTGGAAAGAAAAAAACAGTAATATCTTCAGAATAATATCTAAACACAAGCCCAAAAGCAAACCTATCAGCTGCTGACTCAGATAAGAGACACCCACGTACAAATACATATAAGAACATTCACGCGTACGCACACAAGCATGCACAATCCATAAAAATAACCTTTTTCAGGCACGCTCCACAGAAATTTTCCAGTATGATTCTGCTGAAGTCCCTGGCAGGTTACCTGACTCACAAGGGCAGGCCTCTGTCTAACCAAACCCTCCTGCACAAACAGCTCAAGCTGTTGATGCTCACTCTACTCCAAGCTTTGCTTTAGCAGCAAAAGCATTGATTTTTAAAGAATTTAATTCCCCTGACTACTAACTGACAAGCTTTCTGACACATTGCTTGTAAGTCTCTTCCTGGCCATTTTAAGGCTTGGACTTTCAAACATAACTTTTTTCTTTTAGGAGAAAAGCATCGCTGCTCAAATCAGAGCTAGGAAAACCTCTTCCATCCAATTCCATAAAATAAAGCACTAGCAGATTTCAAACTGTAATGGCATGCATTTCATGAGGAAAAAAGAAATATGTGAAAACAAATTTAAAGTATACAAGTGAAATATACAATGATTTTATTTTTTAACTATACTTCTGACGCTGTGTTATGGAAATAAAGAAGTGAAGAATCTAAATATTATGATACCAAAGATATAAAACATTATCCCATTAATTTGTTAGTTTCTTAACTACTGCTGAGAAATACTCAAGGTCATTATCAGGCCAGAGGTAGGCCACCTCAAAATCTGAAGACAGCCTATTCAGCCTCTCTTCTTTTTAAGATATAAGAGCTTAGAATTACATTAATATTTACACTGCAACTAAATAGACCTGCTTTTTTTCTAACTATGACCCTAAGATAATATCATCTTTACCCTCACCAAAGGCATCAAGCAGAGCACCCAGGTTTTACAACGCGGGTACATTAGAAGCCTAAACATTTATCCTGGAAGAAACAAAGCCAACTCCTCGACAGCCGAGCTGTTTAGTAAGAAGGCTGGAGATCAGGCATGCCAAAACCTGCAGCCAGGGCACCGTGTACGCAGAGATCCCTCCTGTCTGCACCCACTTAACGCCGCTTAAGTGCTCGCATCTCCGCTACAAACGTCGGGCGACGTTTCGGTCGAGGGAACAGAGTCCAGAAGCAGCAGACAGCCCCTAGGAGGCCCCGACCCACCGCCGAGGCCCCTTCTGTGCTCCCCAGCCACACAGCAGCGCTCGGCGTGCGGCCACAGCCTGCCCGCGCCCCCCGCCCTCTCGCTGCCCATCCAACACCGGCCCCGGCCCCGCGCAGCCCCCGCCGCCCTCGCAGGGTCCCGCCGCCGCCCCGCTCGCCCCCGAGCCGCGGCGGGGCACAGAAAGGCGGCCGCCGCCTCCGCGCCCCGGGAGTCCCTCCCCCCTTCTCCCGCCGCGGCTCAGGCCGCCCCGGAGGTGCGGAGCGAGCCCGGCCCGCGCACCGTCCCCGCCCTGCAGGCCCGACCTGCCCCGCACCATCGCGGCCCCACCGGCCCTTCCGCGGGCAGGGGGCGGCGGCGGCCGCGGGGCAGCGGCGGGCACTCGGTACCTGGCGCTCGCTGCGCTCCCGCCGCGCTCAGCGCCCGCCGGAGCCCGGCCGCGCCCCGCCCCCGCGCCACCGGCGCGCCCGGCGCGTCACTTCCCGCCGCCAGCGGGACAAGAGCCTCCCAGGGAGGAGCCTTCGGAAACCAAACAAGGGCAAGGGCAGGGTCCTGCACCTGGAGAGGCGTCACCGCATGCACAGCACAAGCGGGGGCTCTGTGCAGAAGGTCCTGGAGCTCCTGGTGGACAACAGGCTGTCCGTGAGCCAGCAGTGCCCTTGTGGCCAAGAATGCCAGTGGTGTCCTGGGATGCATTAGGAAGAGCATTGCCAGCAGGTCGATCCTGACCCTCTGCTCAGCCCTTGGTGAGGCACATCTGGAGTGCTGTGTCCTGTTCTGGGCTCCTCAGTACATGAGAGATATGGAGCTCCTGGAGCAGATGCAGCAGAGGACTATAGAGATGATTAAGGAACTGGAGGAGAATCCACTTCTGAGGAAAGGCTGAGGTAGCTGGGCCTGTCAGCCTCGAGAGCAGAGGACTGAGAGGAGACCTGAACAATGTGAATAAATATCTAAAGGATGGATGTGAAGAGGATTCATCCGGGCTCATCTTGGTGCTACCAAGCAATAGGACAAGAGACAATGGGCAGATACTGATGCGCAGGAAGTTCCACCTGGATATGAGGAAGAACTTCACTGTGCGGGTGACCGAGCACTGGAGCAGGTTGTCCTGAGAGCTGTGGAGTCTCCCTCACTGGAGATACTCCAGAACCATCTGGACACAATCCTGTACCAGGTGCTCTGGGATGACCCTGCTTGAGCAGGGAGCTTGGACCAGATGAGCCCCTGTGGTCCTTCCAGATCCCATGAATCTGTGGGGATCTCTGGCAGTGCACCAGGCCCTCACAGAGGCTGTGGTTCCCCACCCTGGAGCTGTACAGAGTTCCGCACTGCTGTGCTGCCACCTGTGGCTCTGGCCACTCTGTGTACACAGTGCCTATGGAGACTGCAGCCACCACGGCCACCAAGCGGGGCAACACATGTGTCCCCTGCATCTCACTGTCCCCGCCCTGTCCCTCTCCCCTAGTACCTCTTCGAGCTTCTGTCCCAGCCCTTCCCCCTTGGTTTCACTCGTGCTGCAGTGCCTGGCACCACACCCCGTTGCCCTCCTCGCGGACCTGGTGAGACCCCATCTGTGGCCAGCTCAAGAAAGACCTGGACCTGTTGGAGAAAGTCCAGAGGGCCAGCAAGTTGCTTAGAGGGATGAAACACCTCCTGTATGAGGAAATGCTGAGATAATTTTTATTATTCAGCCTGGATTAAGAGAAGGCTTCAGGGTGACCTACTAAGATGGAAAGGGACTTTCACAAGAGCATGTAGTGACAGGACAAAGGGGAATGGCCTCAAACAGAGACGGCTTAGATTAGATATTAGGAGGAAGTTCTTTGCTATGAGGGTGGTGCAATACTGGCACAGATTGCTCAGGGAAGTTGTGGCTGCCCCATCCCTGCAAGTGTTCAGTGCCAAGCAGGATGGAGCTCTGAGCAACTTGGTCTAGTGAAAGGTGTCCCTGCCCGTGACAGGACTAGATGATCTTTAAGGTCCCTTCCAACTCCAACCACCCGATGATTCTATGATTCCCGACTCTTGTTCTTCGCAACAGTTCCAAAGGTGCTCTCCCCCACAGAGCAGGAGCCACCCTGCTGCCCCTCCGCCCAAACACGAGGGGTGTGCAATGGCCTCGCCACAGCTACTGATCAGCCTGCGTGTTTCCTCGAGCCGGCACGCAGCTGACAGGACAAGAACCGATGCCGGCGCTGCCTGGGGGCCGAGGCACGCACGACCCTCCGGCCAGGCCCTGGCGCTCGCCGCCCGGCGGAGCAGCCGAGAGGAGGCGGTGCTGCCCTCCCAGAGCGGCTCCGCTTCCGCCTCCGGTGCCGCCATTTCGCCGTGAGACAGCAGCGCTGGGACGGCCGCGATGCTGTCCGCCGCGGGATACGGGCCCTCCCGGCCCGAGATGGACTATGGGCTGGAGGCGCCCGTGCAGCGCTACCGCTTCTCGCCGTACACCTTCAACGGAGGGTGAGGGGCCCGGGCAGGCAGCGGGCGGGACGGGCGCACGGGGCACGGGGCCCAGGGCAGAGCGGCGCCGGGGGGGCTGCCTCGCTTTGCTGCTGCCTCTCCTCGGTGCTCAGTGCGGGTTTATGTCCCCTCACGGTCTCCTCTTTGTAGGGAGAGAGCGGCAGCACAAGGAGCTGCTGGGCTCGGGATTGCACTGAGGCCTTGCAGCCTTTCAGGGTGTTCTTGCTTCTGCCCGTGTGACTTTTGGAACACCCGGGCTCCCTGAACTTCGACTGATGCTAGAGTATGCATCTTTTGTTCCCCAAAGGGAAACAAAAACAATCCCCAAAGTGTTGTTTCTTTGTAGTGGCTTAGGAAACCCAGGTAATGGTCGTATTACAGAATCACAGAGTTGTTAGGGCTGGACGGGAGCTCTGGAGATCCAGTCCAACCCTCCTGCCAAGGCAGGGTCACCTCGGGCAGGTGACCCCAGAGCGCCTCCGGGTGGGTTTTCAGTGTCTTCAGAGAGGGCTTGAGCTCCCTGGACAGCCTGTTCCAGTGCTCTGCCACCCTCAACGTGAAGAAGTTCTTCCTCATGTTGAGGTGGAACTTGCTGTGTTTTAGTTTATGGCCATTGCTCGTCACTATGTTGATGGTAAATGTGTTACTGGGGTTGAATACTACCTTGCTGTAACTGTTAAAGGCAGGTGATGTTTTACACACCTGAGTTGGAGGCGTGATCTGGCCAGGTAGGTTTTTTTTTCTTATGATGACTACTGCTTTTTAAAGGGCATCTCTTTGTTACTTAGTAGTAATACACCTGTGGTGATCACAAAAGTAGTTGTTAAGAACTAATAACACCAGATTTTAAAAGTTACATTTATTTAAGCGTAGTGATACTGTTGTTCAGTATTTTGCTTGTTTTAGAAGGGTGAGTCATTATCAGTCATATAAACTACCTCATATATTGAGTCTGGTCCTTTCCTAGCATTGAGTCTCTGTTTTACCAAGTTTCCATGTGGTCTAAATCAGAGCAGAGGGCCACATGCATATATTTTCTTCTTCTCTAGTGTCTTCTTCCTTTGGTGTTGAGTAGGGATGTGCAGAGTGGGAAACATAGCAAGGAATATAAGATGCTTGACAAAACATGAGTCTGGGTGTAGAATTACTATTTAGGTAATTTCTGTGTTGCCTAAGAAGATACTTGTGCTGAAGGTTATGACTTATCAATACTATTTTTACTCTTTTTTAAGAACTGTGCTGGCGATTGCTGGAGAAGACTTTTGCATTGTTGCCTCCGACACGCGTCTGAGTGAAGGCTATTCAATTCACTCCCGGGACAGTCCAAAATGCTACAAGCTGTAAGTCCAGATCTGCAAGGATTGAAGAAGATTAAAAATCTTCTGTATTGCTGACCATGTCACCTGGCCCCTGCTTTAAACAGAATTCTTAGAAGAAAAAGCAGAGTAACAAAGTAGATTTTGGAGTCCTGGTGACCTTTGCTGTAATGCAGGATCTCATGTGATAGCCAGATTTCTTGTTTCATTTTCTTCAAGTTAAGTGACAACAGAACATTTTTAGCATCATACAAAATGTGAGTTTTTTGGCTGGATAATCAGAAGAATTTTGCACTTAACTGTAGCAAAACTTAATCCTATGATAACTCATTCTGCTTCATCAGGAGTTCTGGTGGTGGTGTGCAAGTGTGCCCACTGCTGCCAGTTGTACTGTGTCTCTCTAGTTAATTACCTGGCACTTCAGAGAGGTATTTGTTTTAGGAGAGCTAAACCTATCAGTAGTTCCATAATTGAACTTCCTATGCTCATTTTATGCTTACTTTGACTCATCTGGGTAGCATCTCCTTGGTTTACAGCTACACATTATTTATGTTCATTTTACTGCAGCAGGTGCTTGCCTTATAGGCTGTCATCAGCTATGTAAACATTTTTTTTCTTCTGGGTTATTGTTTCTTTTTCTAAATTGATGACATGAAATCAAAGTTACTTGGATTTCTCCTGGCTAACTTGTTACTACTCTGTGTCTGACTCTGATACTGTCCAGATGGAGATTAGTCTGGTACAGTATACATACAGCTCATGGTGGCTTTGTGTAATTCCAGTGACAGGCTGAGGGAAGATTTTGTTTTAAGATGTTTTCTGAATTGCTGCTTTGGGCTGGTCTCTGTGTGTTAATGTTTCTAGACTCTCTTCTATTTCCTAGAATTAAAATTTCTAGTGTGTATTCCCGTGGTTGGGGTTCATAAAACATTTCAAAACTGAGCAGAGCTAAGCTTCTATAGTGCATCTGCAGCCAGATAACTTCTGTTTGTGCTGGCACAGAAACCACCAAAACCGTAAATGTCATGTAACCATCGTACAAGCTTAATGCAGCCCTCTGGTCTGATGGAGTGAAAATTGGACTGAATGATAGGATCTATGGCTCCCCAGTGTGAAACAACAGATCTTCTAACAAGACTGAATTGCTACAGCTGGAGTCAGGGGTGCATGAAGAAATGGTGAATTGCTTTTTGTCAGTCTTACTGACAGCCCAAGAAGGAAGTGGGTTGAAGAAAGGCATCTGTGTGGTCCTGCGTTTAATGAGTCCTCTTCAAGATGTAGGTTGCAGGTGCCTTTTGTGCACCACAGATCTGTTACTACATTTTAGACAACTGTTTATGACAGCACTAGAAAAACTGAAAATACTTCCAGTGTTTTCATAATAACCTACTGTGTTAGAAATTGCTGTAGCTCATGCTAAGTCTAAAATTGCAACAAAATTTTATGTTTTTCAGAACAGAACAAACAGTCATTGGATGCACTGGTTTCCATGGGGACTGCCTTACCCTGACTAAAATTATTGAGGCCAGATTAAAGGTAACTACATATCTTACTGTATTTAGAAACTTAGATTCTTAATATTATACTTGAGACCAATAATATAATATGTTTTAAATATAACTTCTACTGTTTTTTTCAAGTGTTTGTATCATAACTGTTTTGCTAGGGAAGGATCTGGCAGGGAAAATTGGTGCTGTGTTATTAAATGTGACACCACAACTTTACAGAACAGAGGAGCTGGGGAGGGTGTTGTAAATGAGGCAACACCTATTAATTACAGAAATTTGAAGATGGGGTAATCTTCGGCTTGTAAAGAGGCTTTAGCTTTTAGACCAGCATGTTTTCACTAATTGTGCTGGTTAATAATTTTGCTTAGTGTCAGATTCTTCTGAATCTTGTAGTGAGAAATTACAAAAAATGTAATCTGATTGGATGTCAACTTTTGTGTTTGACTTTCTTCTTGGATGTGCTCTACCACTGGCAGATGTACAAGCATTCCAACAACAAGACCATGACTACAGGGGCTATTGCAGCAATGCTCTCTACAATCCTGTATTCTCGACGTTTCTTTCCCTACTACGTTTACAATATAATTGGTGGACTTGATGAAGAAGGTAAGATTTTAAACAGAAAAAGAAAAAAAAAGAGCTTCCATTTCTGCAGGGTGTACTGATTGAATAACAAAGTTTGTGTTCCTATTCCTAACACCTACCTTTAGGCATTATGGTACTTAGACAGATCAAATACATATTAAGTATCTGGCTTGTTTCTGAGTTTTTGTTATTCACTTGATTTTTCATTTCTGATGATCTGAAAGTCTAAAAGCTATGTTATAATTATTTGATTACAAATAAAATCTCTAAAGTGAAATAACTCATACTTTGGGCTGGAAAATTTTACAACTGTTTTGCTGGATTTTTAATTGCATCTTTGAAGTAGATGTCACCAGTAAAATTGTATATGTTTCACTCAGACCTGTGAGTGTGGTAAAGACTATTTAATATGAAGACTTACTACAGAGACAGGTTTCTACAAAGTTATTTCTAAATGTTAACTAACCTTTAATGAAAATCATGACTTCTACATAGAAGCTGTAGTTTAATGTGCAGCCCTTCCAGAACTTACTGGGCTCCTGTCCAGTAATTTGGTTGAGTTGCTGAAATACTGTGTTCTCTGGCTTTGAGAAAGAGCTCAGGGGTGGTCTTGTTTGGATAGTTTTAGCCATTCCCTGCAGTTTGTTTTTACCATTTAGTTATACTGCTTTCCCAGTCTTGCTAAGACATGTCTGTGATTTGTGGGATCTGGCAGGGGATTAGTCTGCCCTGCATAATGGTAAATCTCGGATTATAAGGGTGCTGTAGCAGCTGATAAGAATCAGAGTGCAGGTTTGCTTGCATGGACTAAATTTGGGTCCCACTAGATTGATTTTTCATTTGTCTGGCTTTCAGGGCTGTTCAGCTCCTGTGCTCTGCTCCCAAGGGCACTGGCCAGGTAATTGAATTGGATGTAGCTGCTGCATTCTGACTGTCATGTCCTGGTCTAACCCAGGTGCTTCAGAGCCACAGTTTATCTGTATCTCTGATGTTGGTGCAACTCGTTAAACTTTGCACCACCTGGTCTGGCTGCAGAGGGAAGTGTACAAGAGACCAGAGCATCATCCTGGTTCTGGGAGTGATGCAGAGGCATCCAAGCATGCTTTCTGGAGATAGTTCAAGAAATGTATCATTCAGAACAATGTCTGAGCTGCTTGTTTGTGTTAGCCTTGGAACCCCTGGGGCTCTTGGTGCCGCACTACACTCTAGCACATTTTCTGCTTTGATTATTTTGCATCAGCACTTTTTCTGTGGTAAGTACTGTAGGAAACATCTGTTGAAGCATGGTTGTGGCTTAAATAAAGAAAATAACCTTGGATATTGTACCAGACTGCAGCAATAGCGAGTCTTCTGTAAAAAAAAAGTAATCTGAATATACTCAGTGTTGTTTGGTAAGGGTTTACTGGGATCTGCAGTATTCCAGACACTGCTTTGCTTATCCAGAGAGCTGGTTTTGTTGAAAATGCTTGTCAGTATTGAGCATCCTTCTGAATTGTGATTCTATACTCTTTTTTTCTTTTTCAGGGAAGGGAGCAGTTTATAGCTTTGATCCAGTGGGCTCCTATGAGAGAGATCCTTTCAAAGCAGGTGGATCAGCAAGTGCCATGTTGCAGCCTTTGCTGGATAACCAGGTAAAATAGCTTGTTGGCTTTTGGTTTGTATTTTTTTACTTATCTCAGTAAACATTTGTGCCATTCAAATTAGTGTAGCTTTACTTCCATGGAATATTACTTTTTGAGAGAAGTTTTAAATCTATTTTCCAGATAGGATCTGGTAATCCATACCTTTAAAAATTATGTGGCTTTACTTTCTCAGGAGAAATCAAAGTTTTGCTTTGGGATCTGTTCAGGTTTTTAATAATTATTAATAGTGCAGTACCTGTTTAAAAGACAGAAATGTTTTAATTGAGGAGTTATGTTTATCCTAGACGTTTGAAGGTTTTTTCTCTGCATTTTGGGAGTTTTTTCTTGGCTGATAACATAAATATGCCTGTTACTTAGTATGAAATAACACCAAATTAAGAAGATGGAATTAATACATACATTTTATCATTTAACATACCCTTGTTTAAGTCTTCAGTTTTGTACAACTTAGATACCATTTTTCATTAAGAGTGTTTTTACATAAAGCTGCTGGAAATTTATTCAGCTAAATCTGTCTGAAGTACTTGAAGAATATTTTCGTATTTAGATGAAGCTGTTAATAATTGAATGGGAGAAATACCAAACAGTGTTTTACTCATTTTAATTTTTTGACATTGGTGTTGGCATTTAGTCAGTTGAACCTGGTATCAACACCAACTTTTGTGCTTAGAAAAGTGGTAAGCATTCTTGACTCTTTCCAGATGAGAAAGAAATAGAATATTTACTTTTTTTTTTTTTTACCCCTAAACTTTATTAACTGAAGGAAATACATTCTTCGAAAACCAAGTTGTCATAAGTAATTTTTTATTGCTTATGGGTTTCAGGCAAAACATGGGACTCTTGTCCTTTACCTGTTGTGATGCTTAAGTTGACACTTATATTTATGAGCTAACTTACACTATTTAGTAGGACCAGATGTGCTCCAATATAAAGTTAGTTTTGAAGTCTAGGTATCTTCGAGAATATTTACTTTTAAGAAATGTTCCTAACGACAAGTGACCAGAGAAAAAAAGGCTCATGTGCAGTTCTGGTACTGCCAACTTTGTGAGAAGTTTGTGAAAAATTAGATCAGATCCAAATGTTCATTGTGATCCTGTACATGCTGAATGAGCAGGAGGAGCTATATGGAGCTGGCTGTATATTGGACCTGCTTCTAGTTAATTTTCTAAGAGTATCAGTATTGGCAAAGCGCTCAACTATTAACTGTGTGGAGGGATACTTTTTCAGCTTCAGGGTTTTTGAAAATAGACAAGCCATTTCTTCTTTTTAATTCATCTAAATCTGTTCATTCTAGTGCAGAGACTGAAACAGTTTTCATAGATGGATAAAATGCATTTTCATCTTTTCTTAGATTGCCTTCAAGAACATGCAAAATGTGGAACATGTACCTCTGACCCTGGAAAAGGCTTTGCAGCTGGTTAAGGATGTCTTCATTTCTGCTGCTGAGAGAGATGTGTACACTGGGGATGCACTAAAGATTTGCATTGTTACAAAAGAAGGAATTAAAGAGCAAACTCTCCAGTTACGAAAAGACTAATTCAGTTCATGTGTAAGCAAGTTATCTGTGATGTACAATTTACCTGTGTTCTGAAGACATTTGTCTTATTAAATTTTTTCTGAGTTCAACTACTGTGGTACTGAATATTTTCCGTCTTTGTTAGCAGTTGTGTTTTTTAGAAACCAGAGCAGTTTGTGGTAAGGAAACAGCTAGAAGTTCCAAGTGAGTTTCCTTCATCTTGTCTTAATCTATCAATCAGTCCAATTCTAATGCAAGTTTAATCCCCTTCTCACAATTCCTTATGCTGCAATATGGGGCAGTATTAAAATTTAGGTTGACAGGCTATTCTGATAATTCTTTCAATTCAGCCTTAGTTTAGTGGGTAAAAAGTATTTGCTCTGTTCGTGCTGCCTTCTCTGCACTTCATAGCTTACTTTTCTTATCTTTATTTCTCTGACATGCTGTTCTGACATTTGACTTTGTGTACTTACTTGCAAAGACTGTATGAGTCATCTGAAACCACTATCACTGTGTTAGAGGGAAGAATGTTAAATGGAATCTTTCAGAGTTTAGTCCTGGACTCTGCATCTGGGCTCACCTCTGCATGTTTCTGTTTGGTTAATGCCCAGGATTTGAAGCATTGTCTCCTTGTGGCTACTGTTGGAAAATAGAATGGAGATTCCCGAGTGCCTTTTAATGCCTGGGTCCTTTGTTAGCCGTACTGCTGATTTTGATTCTTGGGAAATTGCATCAAGTGCAGTTTGGTGTGCTGTATCACACTCCTGGAAATTGGCTTCAATATTAGGACCTTTAGAAAAACAGCTGCATCAGCAAGGGCAAGATAATTTTCTCTTGTCCAAGAGTCCTTTCACTGTCTGTAGCTCTTCAAAAAAGAACATATAGAATATCTTGTTGCTTCAGGTGGCATACTAGTTCCTTAAAAGAACAATTTTGCTGACATAAATTGACCCTACTGTTAACATAATTTATATGTGATTGGCTGATTTCAGTGCAGCATTTTGGGTGCTGTGCTTTATGCTCTGGCTGGTCTTCTCCGGAGATGGCAGTCTCAGGCCTTTTAGACGGTTTAGAAAGTCGGTAGCATTTTGCACCTCAGTAATCAAACAACTAGTGCTTTTTAACAGACTGGCTGTGTTCAGGAAGTCTACCAACTTTGTCAAAGTGTTGGTGAAGGCAGTTGACCACTGGGTGCCAGTGTTGGACCGGGTAAGGAGGGAACAGCTCATTCCTGGGTGTTTGGGCAGTGGGAAAGGCACGCAGCCTCTCAGTCTGAATAGCGTTGTGGCTGAAATCACTTGGTCACGCAAGTCAGAACTTCCAGACGTATTCAGGTATTAAGGGGATATTTAACATTTTCAAAAGTCATCTTAGATGGACAAGGTTGATTGTATAAATGACTGTAGCTGTATGCTGTCTGTACTGAGCAAATGGCACACAATGCAATAATTCTGAGAACAGAAAGCCTGTGCCTATTTAAAATACAAATCAGCAATAGTGAATTAAATACCTGCTCTGTTACATCTGTAAAATTAAAACACCTTAAACTCAGCTCTCTTTGATATCAACAACAGGTACCTTTGACATCAACAGATTGACGTTTAATTGCTCAAGTGTTTCACAATAGGCTGTGAAAGCTTAGAGCTTTACACAAAGTTGTTTAAATCTACTGAAACTAAATAGTGTTTCAGTTGCAAAGAAAAGTAGAAGAGGGCAACAAATTAACAATTGACCTGACTTTGGGACAGGTCTTTTTGCAATATATAAGGTCTAAACAGCGAAGAGCAACAAACAAGGGAAGCTATCTAATTTCTACATGAACTAATTTATTGTTCTTGCAGGATGCCGACGTGTAGGAGAGTTGCAGTGATTTAACTCAAAAGCGTTGATAAATTTGGTTGCTCTTATATTTAAGGGTAGTTTTTACATCCAACATAAATGCATATTGACAGATTTTCAGAATTACTGGCTTTAGTTTGATGTGTCTCTGTAAGTTCTTTCAGAAGAAACACAAGGTGATTAGAATTTTCAGGTGTCATTTGCACCTCAGAAGAGGAATAAGAGCAGGTACCTGTTTTCTTGACGCTGTGTGTCAGTGCCATCCTGTTGGTGCACTTGCACTGATGCAAGATGCACATTTTGTCTCCTTTTCAGACTTCCCTGCAGAGTACATCTAGGTGAAGAGCCAGCAGGGAAGGGAAGCTTTTTCACTGGCCCATTGGACTGAAAATACCACGTTTCTTTCACCAAAGAATGTAGCACTATGCTCACTCCCTTTGTGGAGGGGTTTGGAACCAGTGAGATGGGAAGGTTTGTTTCCCACATTTTTCACTTTCCAGTTATGCCCTGGCCTGATGCCATCACTTCTTGTGCTCTGAGTGAGGAGTTAGTTGTGGGAGTGACAGGAGATGTGTGAGTACAAAAGTATTCACAGGCCGTTCAACTAGAAGTTACTTGCTTATTAGTATTAAAACATCCCAAATGTCGGATGTACATTATGGATGAAAGGCATTTGTTGTTTTTTTTTTTAAATCCACCACGTTCTCTAGCTTTGTTTGTGAAGATTGTCATCACCTCGGGATGAAAAGTGGGAAGGCCCTGACTGTCTGCAGCTCTCTTTAGTTCCACGCCTGTACTTCCCATGTGTAAATCAGCTTAGTGTTCATCTAGCACTGTGTCTACAATGTAAATAAACAGATTATGAAGCATTCTGAGTCTTACTTGGTTACAGAACTGTCTGGGCAGGCTACAGAGGTGCAGCTAGGCAAAACAATTGTAACAATGCCACTTAGAGGTGCTAGAAGCAAAGGGCTGGGTTTGGCAGATCAACTTGGACGGGGATTAGACATCTTTAATACCACTTTATGTAAGAGAAAGGAGGGAGGGCAAAAATGTTCATCTTGGAAACCTTTTATTAATTTTAAACATGTGTGCAGCTTGACAGAGAGGTATGCTGCAGGATTGGAATAGCGCTTTTAGCCCTAAGGGTGTACAACAAGAGCAGGAGCAGGCAGCTCCACTTGCGCGTCACCTGCAGCAGTACTAAGGGCTGCCCTAAGGTGGCAATAGCTGCTTGCTGTGTCGCAGGCTTCGGCACAATTCCCCGCGGGGCGGGTGGAAATAGCCATACATACTTCGAGTGTCCAACTGAAATGTGCTTTTTGGCACTGTTTGTTGAGGAGATGGGAGGCTTTATTTTGATCTCAGCCTAATGGCTGCGTACCCTTGCTTGTGTAAGGGACTGTACAAGGTCGGTCGCAATCAGCCTTAAAAGCTAGGTTTGTAAAGCAGAGTCTTTACTAATTTTGGACGTTTTTTCAGCAATATTGTTTATGCATCAAATCCATTGTATGTACCAAAGAGGGGGCTTGTTACTACAGAAAGTGTTTGACAGGACATAAATATTGCATATATGCTTCTAAAAGCTTAGTTCACTGTATCAGTCAGGAATAAGTTTAATTTTCTTTTAACTAAAACCAAGACTTTCTTGAGGCTGAATCATAAGATGTTGTTATATAAACCAAATACCAAGCCTTCTCACTCTAGACTGACTTTTTTCCTTTTACACTGAGATATGCCTGTAACATTACACATGCCTTAGTGTGATGGGAGCCAGGACTAGGCTGCTGACTAGAGAAAACCATTTAAATGGAAATTTTAAAACATTATATGAAGTACAGTAGTTTGAAGTGATCCTACAGCATCTTAGTCCTTTATATTCTTAAGTATTTATTTACTTAGGGGAGAAAGTTGTAATTTTCCACATTTGATAAACCTTTTTTGGTACCTTATAATCGTACAGCCTAGAAAGCTGCTTTCTCAATTTTTTTCTCTCTGTTTAGTGGTTCGGGATTTTACAAACCTAGACTTGCACAAAGGTGGCAGGAGCAAGTGGGGCTGATTAAAGCAGCATTCACGTGAATCCATGCAAAATAAAGTATTCCTGCTTCTCTCCACTCTTGCTGAAGATACTTTTTAGGAGCATAAAGTACCTGCTGCCTTATTCAGGGTTCCTTATCGAAAGTCAGGAACCAGCTTTTGAGTAGAAGGGATTTGGAAATGACAACTTTCAAATTCCTCTTTTTTCTTTCTTTCAGCCATTGCTTTTGTTTAGTGTGAATGTCCTTTGCTTTTAGGCCATTTGGGGCAGTCGTAAACCAGACAATAAGGCACATGGGCCTGAAGTTAACTAAGATTTGTCTCCAGATCTCTCTTCTCAAGCCAAATTCCTTCTGAGAAGGGGTTTTGCCTGTGAGAGTGCAACGGAGTGAGACGTTTTATATTCTTTCAACACTAATATGTAGTTAGTTTAATTGTATGGACCATTTTTCTGTGTACTTCCTTTTCCAAGCAATTTCAACAAAGTATTCATAATTACAAAAACATGGTTTAGCAGAAAAAACAAACAAAAAATCCTGAGTATCTTTCCTCTTAGGCTGTTCTTGGCCCCTTTCCTAACAGTTGCTGGCAAAGTTCAACTTCGCTGTTCATTTCAGAGGCTCAAGTGGGGGTAGGGATGGACTTCACTGTAGCCTACAATAATTAATATTCTTTGGCACAAGACACAGATTAAAGGGCTACTGGCAAGAGAGTAGTCACGGTACCAGAAATTTAACCAGTCCTTTGTACTTAACCTCAAAGAACCATAAAAGGAAAGTTAAAAAACAGGATTCCCTTTTGTGCTGAGGAAAAGGAACAAGGTGTCAAAGTTTGTGGTGTTTCATAGATACTTCATGGTTGAGGTAAAGTGCTATTGACTTTCCTGAGACTTGGCTTCTCTGAAATGTAGGTATTTCTGTTGCTTAGCTTTCTGCAGCTGCACAGGTTTGGTGATCTTGATGGTTCTACAAGAAGTCACCAATGTGCTGATTCACCTAGGTGCCCACTCAGGTGTGGGTATGTGACACTCACAGTGCCTGGCCCACTGAGCTGGCTCAGGACTGCAGCTTTTCTGGACCAATCCTTTGTGGAACTGGCTGTGAGGATCTTGGCAGTCAGGCTGGGTGGATGATCGAGCTGGTCATTGCTCTTTGAAGGCTGCACTCCCACACTGGAGCCCCTGGGTGGCTCAGCTGAGCACCTCCTCACCAGCCTGGGCAGCTGATTGAGGTATAACCAGCTGGGGGTACCTGGCAGGTGAGAGATGCTGGAGAATGCTGTGGAAGCTGGTCCCCTACCAGGAGCCCATCCTCAAACATCCCAGTAGGAAACACACTTCTGTTTGTAGCTTGCTTATGCAGCCTTTGCAGAGAACCTTTGTGCACTATACCAGAAAGTCGAGAGTGCTGATGGGGAAATGCTCCCCACACGAAACAAAAACCATGACTTGAGGTGGAGGCTTTTTTTTCAGGGTTTATATAAGTGACTGTTCTGGAGAAAGCTGCATTCCAGTGTCACTGCCTTGTGCTTGATCTGAACTTTTCTTGACATGTACCCTTGAATGCAGAACGGTTCACACAATCTCCCCTTAGTCCCATGGCAAACAAACATTTTGGTGCGGCTGGTATGTGTTTGCTAGTTGCAGACAAGCCAATCTCATTAGAACTGCATTTACAACTTTTGCCAAGCGTTTTGAAACTGGTTGACATGCACAACAGCTGCCTGAGCTGGAATGGCATTCCATTCTCTGCCTCCATCTTATTAGCAAAGGGGATGGCTTGAGTAATGACAATTCGATGGGATTTTTAAAAATTAAAGATAATTTGTCTCTGGAAGGGCCATGCAATGTGTTTTCATTCTCTGATTTAAAATAAGTCACAAAGTCTAGGTTTTTATGGCTTCTCTCAAAAGCCAAGAGAAGTGCTTACCCTGAGCTAACCCACAAAATTTGAAGTGAAAACATTTTAAAGGGTGATGCAAAGTGTTTTCAGCTGGTAGGCAGCTCAATTGCAGACAAAAGCATTTCCACAGGAACCAAAGGACCTCATTTCCCCCTTGTTTCTCCAGGCCCTCAGCGCAGAGCTGTTGAGCTTACAACCTTGAATAGAGAAACTCTTGAATCAGTGCAGACTCTTACATCTAAACCACTCAATGTATTTTGTTTGGCTCTACAGCCTTTAAAGTCAGTGGCTTTGCTGCCCTTCACCTCTGTTGAGATGCTTCTCTGTCAAAGGGACACTCTCCATCAAACACAGCGAAGCGCCAAACAGACAAGATGCTCTTCCCTGAGGAGCTGGGGAGTTACAGTGGCCAAAGCAGTATCTATATGCTGGCATTCACATGCCTAATTTAACCCATAAAACTCCTGGACAAACCAGGAGTTCCTGGTTGGTTTAGTTTAAGCCCAGTGCTTAGTTTAAGCCCAGTATTAGTAGAAAAGCTACACTGATATTCATTCTCTGCACAAACCTAGAACTCTGAACTCCAATTCGTGCTCTCAGATACATTCATTTATGCTGCCAGAAGTCATCATTGAAATTTAAATTAAAAAAGGACAGTGAAATCCTGAAGTAAGTGAAGTCCTTTTGACTAGTTGGCTCAGATTGAAAATAAAATAAAAAATAGACTTCTCATAAGAGAATGCACTTGCAGTGCTTTAACTAATATTTTGACCTGCACAGGTAGAGGGTTGTTTTCATGAATGTTTCCATTTGAAGCCAAAATGCATTTTGGAACTACTCCAAAAATTTAGTTTCTATCAGAGACTATACTAATCTACCCTTTTCTTGCACAATTTTCTCCTCACACTCTTGCCGACAAAAGAATATCCAACAGTCCAAGCTATCCAACAGCAACAAATGGATGGCCCTTGAATGTTCCATTTGAGATCCCAGCAGTCTTGGCTCTGAACTGGAGATTAAAAACCACCTGTTTGTTGATTTTAAGTGAATTCCTCCAGCTAGTCTCACTACAGAGAAGGTGAAGTCAGAGGTGGTCTGGAACATTCAAGCTTTATCTTAGGAGCTGTGGGATGAGTTCACGAGAGACACAGTTTTCCATCCACATCCCAAAACCCACATGCAAACGCTTGGTCAGCCAGTGTGGCTCCAGCTACAGTGTTGGACTACAGGACTGCTGCCTTGTAAATGCCAATTGTAAGTTTTAATGAGACAAACCAATTAGATGGCTTGACAGACCATCACAACAGTGACGCAACCGCCCTCAGCCCCCATTACAGGAGCAGCAGAATTTCAAAGAACTGCTATTAAAGAAAAGTCACAGAATAGCTCGCACACAGCCCTGCAAACAACAACATCACCCACAGGCTGTGGAGCCAGGGGAAGGATGGTGGGAGCAAAGCAGAAAGAAGGGAAGGGAATTAATCCAAATACTGATTTTTCCCTTTCTAACACTCAGCATGGGTACAGCTTGGGTTTCAAGTAGATACCATCTATGAAATACAACTGCTGTGCATAACTCCCACTGTGTTATTGGTCCAACAGAGCCTACAGAGAGTTATAGCATGGCCTTTGCAAAAATGCACATATATAAAATCACTTGTGCCAGGCAGTGCGTTACATTGTCCCACAGATACCAACTGATACACAGGTATTCTCTGATCCACCTACACCCACAAGACATTTCCTTCCTGAAACCCAGAGGAAATTTTATCACTCCGCACCCTGACTTGTGGATGTGTTCACTGCAGAGGATAAAGGCATATGGATTTTGGAATTTTATCTCTTCATCCTCCCTTGGGTACCAGTTCATACCTCACCTGCTGTCCCTCCTGGTTTGAACTAGGAGTCTGGCCATCACCACAGCTTGCTACAGGCAAGGTCTCACTTGTCTTCAGCACTTGTTGAGGCCAAAACCTTAAATGTCACTAGGACACAATCCAATCAACGGAGTATTTGGGTGATCTCTTGAGATAAAACTTCCTTTGCAGAGTGTGCATTGAGCAGTTCTCAGTGTTTACAGTCCTCTCCTGCTGACACTGAAAGAGACATCAAATAAACAGGTCCCACCGGCCTGCCAAAGTCCTACTTGTCAAACCAGAGAGCATTTTACAAAGCTCTTCTTTGCAAAGGGGCCACTTTGCCTTATTTTTACATATGTGTCAAGGAGAATCCAAGACTAACAGAGTAATGAAAGTTGCTAGCTACAGAATTCACTGTGGCTTGTCAAAGTTATTTTCCCTAAATTGAAGACCCATAAACACACCCCTCTTGGACTGCATGACACACAGATTACAACAGGAAATCTCAAGACCTGAGCTGATGCTGAGAGGACACTTTGTTCCTGTAACTCATGAGAGTGAAGGGGACCCCTGTGATGCTGTATCACACTGAGAGGGTTGCAGGCAGCAGGGGCTCGTGTGACTGTGTGGAACATCTGTTCTACCCCATATATGCTGTCCAAGTCTCTCTTCCCAGCCTACTGCTAGTAGTTATTCAAGGAGATGTTACACAGAGCCACCTCCTTTGCCATCAGCCCTGTCACAGTAAGCTGTTGGTGGGGAGCAGCCACCAAGCACTGAGGCACCATGCTGTGGTTGCATTCTCAGACCGAGTAACCATAACATAGCTGGAGCTGTAATGCAGGCCACCACAGGCTGAAAACTCTCTGCCTGCTGTTCATGTTAGTATAAATCACTTGACACCATGTGAAGCACCTCTGCCAGCTCTTGACAGCCTCTCAATAAGATACAACAGACCACAACATGTCAGAGTGGGAATTTTGCCTTACAAGTCCAAACTGAGCTACCCCAACCCTTGTGAGCAAAGAGCAACACTTAACATGTCTGTATTTGTTTCTGTGGGGTAAAATATTCTGTCAAGCAGCAGGTCATTAACACATAACTAGGTAGTTTTGAATAAACTGGTGCCAAGGTACTGTGGCACTAAATGATAGCCCAGTGCCTGGTAGCACCAGAGAAGCCAAAGGATGTGCCATTCCTGGCCATAGCTCTGATTCTGATATGCACAGCAGAAAATGATGCACTTCAGAAAGAGGGAAGACAAGGCAGAACAACTTGGCACAGAGTAGAAAAGCTGCTCTGCAGTCAGCAAGCTCTCTGTAGGTGCAAAAGGTTGGCAGGGTGGGAGACACACACACACCCTGGAGCTGCTCTTTGTCCCAACCCCAGAGAAAGGGATGTTCTTGGGAACGCATCCCCTACACATGTGTGTCACAGACACCAGTGAGGAGGTGCTGTTGCAGGGATGTGGTGGGCAGCACGCACAATGACTGCTTCCCAGGGATGTGGGCTTAACAAAGGGAGACAGCTGAGTGCTGCACAACAACTGCCTCCTTTCCACACCCATCCACAGCACCGGAGCCACTAGTGACAGGTTAGACCTCTGCAGACTTATCTCAAGGGTTAAACAAAAGCAAAGCTGCTGTCAGCAGCAAAGTGAGCCTGCAACTGTATGCCAAAACATGGATGCAGTTTCTGCAGCGTGCTTCTCTTGCACAGCACCCTGACACACTTCTCAGGAGGCAGAAAATCAAGCCAAAACAAACAAACAGAAGTGAGATAGAAGGAAACTATTACATATGGCTTACAAGGCCATTAGCTGCAAGATGGAAGTCTCACATGCAGTGACTTCACGGTTAGTCCAGTCAGTGAAACTCAGAGCAGGGGACAGCAATGCCATTTAGGAGGAGCCGAGCAAAACTGCTGTTTCCAAGATTTTGCCCGGCCACAACTTTGATCTTTACGTTGCACAGTGAAATGACTGAAATATGAACTTGAGATAACATACAGGCACAGTGCCCTCAGCAGTTCCCTTCCCATTAGCTCAGGCACCTGTGCAGCAGTGTCACAAGCTGTCAGAACACAGCATCAGTGCCTCATGCCTATGTCCCCTCTGCCCCCCAAAACCAGCCCGAATTTGTCACAAAGGCTCAAGAGGGAGTGAGGCTGGCTCTCCTCCGCTGGCCCCCTCCCTGACAATAGAGGATTGCCCTATTTGTGTGTGAAGGAGAGGGGCTGCTGCCCCAGCCCTCGCATCTGTAAGGGCTGGAGACAAGCCGCACAGATAGGCAGAAATCAATAAGCTGGCGGATCAGAGGGCCCGGCGGTGGAGCCGCTCCTTGCACACGCACAGGGGCCGAACATCTGTCAGGCAAACAAAAAGCAACCCAAGCGGAACAAAAGAGAGGATTATTTTAACTCAAGTTCTTCTTCGGTCTCAGCAGGCAACGTTCAAGCCGTCCTCGTATTCAGACACTGAGGCCTTATGGAGTACGGGCTGTCCGGGAAATGCCAAACGCTGTTACCACAAGACAAAAGAGGGGGGAAAGAAAAAAAAAAAAAAAAGATAGATATGGAAAATTCAGAATGTCTTGTTGAGTGCGATTGAGCAGGGGGAAGGTGGAGGGACACCAATAAGGGGGCAGAGGGCAGGGAGGGGAGGAGGACAGAGTGACGATGCAATGAAGAAGTTGATGACAAATCTCCACAGCAGTACTCGAAAACAAAGCTGATCGTATCAAATCTGCCAGAGAAGCATAAAATATTGTCACACAGCTATGGATTGACAAGCACTGAGGCTGCACCCCCTAGCCCCCTCCCTCGTGTGAAAGGGCAGGCTTGCTGCAGCCCTTCTGCTTGTGCAGATGAACCCTGGGGAACTGGCAGAGCTGGCCCCACATCCCAGTGCCCTCCTCACCTGGAAGAAGCCCAGCTTTCACCACAAGCCCTTGGCACTTCTCGGGGAGCAAAGGATTTAGGATAAGCTCAGAAACAAGCTGCCATGGCTCTCCCTTGTGCCTGGTGGTAGCCAGTGTGCACAGTTACTTGGCACACTGGTTTCTCCAGCACAGCTGTCTCTTCTAATTGGCATGCCATATATGTGCTAGAAATAGGTGCAAAGCAATGAATGTGAGATAAAACAGATCCAGTAAAATCAAATTTGGGCTTAAAATGCCAGAAACCTTTAACCCTTTAACCTTTCTGAAAAAGAGGCTATCATGTCATAGCTTAGAATGCCCTGTACCGCATTCACATGCCACTGCTTTGTGCCCTTATGCTGCTGCAAGCTTGGTGCATTTTTGAACAGAAGTATTATTAGGGAGAAAAAACCTAGGTTTTTGGTTTCCTTCAGCAGTTTCACAGTATATAAGCTGCCTTCACTGCTGAGAGCAGAAGCTGCTCTGGATAAAGGTGGACTTACTTAGTTGAAGATGCTGAATCTGCAGTTCTGTGGTCTGGGATGAACCCACCATCAAATACTAGCCCACAGAATCCCAGAAAACAGATCTACATCTCGGCCTTGAAAGTGCCTTGCCATAGAAGACACGGGTTCTTAATGGCACTTTAGGAAGCATCACAAAGGTATTTTGACCCAGATTCATTTTATTAAATTCTGTTTGGGGTGGGGGAGGGATGTGAATTAAAAGAGATTTTGACTTAGAGAAAATTGGCTCATTTCATAAAAAAATTAAAACGAAGTATTGATTTGAAAACAAACAAACAAACAAAAAAATCAGAACAAAACATATGCTTAGCTGCTGCCTTATCTTAGAAGGTTCTAAATTTCCTTAGCCTTATTTACTGTACCAGACACAACTGGGCTGGCTGTCTTAACAGACATGACCCTTAAAAACAAGTAATCCCTGTTTTTTTGTTTTGCTTGAGAGAGAAAAGGAGAAGGAAGGCCTTCCTTATCCCTGGGGAGGGTCTGGGCAGAAAGTCCCATCTGGCCAAGATAACTTCCTGGATCTCTTCAACTCAGCCTCTACACATCAAGGAGGAGCAAGTGAGACTTTGAGGGACTTAAGCCACTTGCAGACATGTATTTTGCTGACATGTACCACCTACCAGAGAGGAACCAGAGGCAGCAGAATAGGGGCTCGGTCAGCGGCTGGAGGCAGGCACAGCAGCCTGGTGCTGGCAGCATGCTCCTTCATCACTAGCAAACAAGGGCATCTGCCACAAATACAGCACCTCTCTTTCTCAGAAGCCTGGTGAGCTGTACTGTGAGCATTTCATAACCCACGGGCAGGACAGTAGCCTCTACTGGCCCCTACAGACCTGGGTACCTTCACCCCATCTACCCTGGAGACTCCCCAGCATTCACAGAGGACAAGCTGAGGTTCAAGCAGCAGCAGACACACCCTGCATACTGCACTGCAGGTTTGTGCAGGGAGAGCACATCCAGCCCCCTGCACACGCCCTACACACACCATGCACATGGGCTGTCTGCCCAAACACTGAATGAGTTCACAGGGCCAGAAAGATCCAACTCTCCTCCTAAAATACACTAACTCAGATGCCAGCCTTTCTCCTTATCCAAGCTTCACTGGTCCTGAGCCTTCACCTCTGCTACAGGGACTCTCATCCAGCTTCCCCCTGTGAAGAAACGCAAACCCAGAAGCAGAGTCTATTGCCCACTGCTGTTTCTGGCCTATCCAGGTTGTTGTTGACTTTTCTTCATCATCATTTACTCAACTCAGCTGCAGTCTTTCCTGGATGCCTCACTTCACCTGGGCTGCAGTTTTTGTAAGAAGTGTTTCCAGCTGACTACTTGGTCATGTCTCAGGAATTTCAGGGGTCTCCTGTTATCCTTTTGCAAGCAGTTCTCATACAGTAGCAAATAAATACCTTCTTATCTCACTGTTAGGATATTATAATATTTGTCCATAGTCAATGTTTTTCCTTACAGCCAAAGTTCTCAGGTTTCTTTTGGTCTTTTGGGTTATTTTTTGTAGATCTTGAACCACATGCAAGTCCTTTGTTAAGCCATACAAGCAAATGCTTCTGTAGAGCTGGTCTTTAGGTAGAGGCTGTTAAAACAGAGGATTTGATGTTGTGCTGATTAATAATAAAAAAAAAATACAAAGCTGAACATTTACAGGAGAGAAAACTTTTAATGTGAGGAACAGTTATGGTAAGGGAACAGTATTGTACATTGTACTCTAATGAAACAGGGGAGATGTACATCAGCATCCATCACAGACAGAAGCATGCTCCTGATTCTCCTCGTGTACTGGTTCCTCCAGAACCTGGATAAGGACCAAAGGAAAAAACAAGTAGAAAAATTTATAAAAATAATATACATATTTTTTATGAAATTTTGCAAATTTATCTTTGGAAAATAAGTTTGTTTGATATGTTTAATTTTGTCATTGTCCATCCGCAATGGAAGAGAAGTCATCTCGTCAGTAGGATCTTTTTTTTGAAGGGGATTAGGCCTGAGTCAATTTGGCTGTGAGAAACCCTTGGATTAGGGTCTTTCTTGCACACAGTCTGGCACGGTGGTATCCTTAGAAAGACAGGCTTTGGGATTGTTTTGATGCCTGTGAGGTTGCTCCACAGGCAAAGTATGTACCTGGAACACGCAAACCAGGAACAGGGAACCTGGACAGAAGACAGCACTGGTCACTTGTGAATGGAGACTGACAGACACCTGCTCTGAGAGCAAATGTGATCTGTCAGTGTGGTCCCCATTTCCTCAGGAGCCACTGAGCACTGCAGTCCATCCTTGCTCCTTCTCAAAGCAGGAGAGGCACAATGCAGATGTGGGATAGAATGCACTTGATGTATGTTAGAACGGCTTTGCAGATGAGTTGATGTGATCCATGAAACTGCACCTTGGGCACTCCTGCTCCAAGAGCCTAAAAGAGAGAGAGGACTAACCAGCAACTCTCAGACAAGCAGCTGTGACCTGTGATCACAATAAATTGATGGTGGCCACAGTTTTGATGGCTAAAGTCAAAACAACTGAACAATCAGAGCAAGTTTTTGTCTTGTGGCTGCAATGAATTCCCTGGTGGCTGCATGCAGCCACTATTATTGTCTTTGAGAGTCACTGCCCTAAGAGATGAGTTCTTTAACAAGTGAACAAATAGCTCAATTAGAAATTGAAACTGCATTCCTGAGAGGAGTTCAGCAGCCTCTTCTCCCATTAGCAACAGTGGGAGTTGCCATGCTCTGCACATCACCCAGTGATCTTCTCCCTCCTTCAGCAGACAATTCTGCTGTAACTGATTGCTTCACAATGTCATCCCAGTTTTCCTCTTTTGGGTACCAGTTGCTGATATGCGTGAATGTGCTGATTTTTGGGCAAGTTTCAGCCTAGAAAAAAATCCTATTACATAAAGCAAAATGGAAAGAGCAGGGAATTAGACATTAGATTTATGAGCTGATAAGCAAAAGTTTGAAAAGTACTTACTGAGTACTCATTTTGTGGATAAGCTTGCTCTATCAAGAAGAAAGGAAAATAAGTCATTCTAGGATCTAAAGCCATTCAAGAAATCAAACTTAGGCAGTTTGAGGATGATAGATAAGTCATTCTATACATTTTGTGAGAAGTATAGATATATTAATTTTTCCCCAAGGTAGGAATGAGAGAGAAAAGTATTTTTATTAAATGTATTCAGTGGGCGTGGGAAGCCTCCTGCAAGGAATCGAATGTCCTTTGAATCTATGTCGTGGTAGTGTGGTACTGAAAAACAGAAGGGGTGAAGGAATTGTGAACAGCTGGTGAGTGGCAGTCCTATACCAAAAGAATGAAGTGTGGAGGAGGGGAGAAAGCAATTAAAAACCCAAAACAACAACAAAAAAGAGCCAAAATCCTAACGACAGTAAAATAAAACCCAAACAGAAAAACAAAACCGAAGTGTTGGGAGTGTACTGTCAAGCACCAGCTTCCCATGGGCTGTAAGAGCAACAGAAGCCATTGTCCTCTGTTGGGGATGGGAACCATAAAAAATAAACTGGGCTGGGAACATAGCTGCTGTGTGCTCTCAATCACATCTCTCAACTAAGCCAAACACAACTCCGACTTTTCAATGTGCGGGATGCCCCACGGAGGATGAGTGCACCCCTGCCTAGCTGGGGAGATGATCCGTGAGCGTTCACCTCCCTTAAAAAAAAAAAAAAAAAAAAAAAAAAGAAAAAAAAAACAAAAAAAAAAACCAAAGCCATCAGTTAGAATGTAATTACTTCATTAAGGCTCTCAGGTGAGAAAGCAGTAATTGCTCCGCGGCAGGGCGGTGGGGATGTGGGGCAGGGGCTGGCGGCCAAACGCGTGGCCAGCTCCGGGCGAGGTTGGGCTGCGGCGGGGCGGGCGGCAGCTCGCCCGGCCCCGGGAGCGCAGCTGGCACACGGCTGGCACACGGCTCTGCCCGGGGCTCCTGAACCCACAGCTGGCACACGGCTCTGCCCCGGGCTCCTCAGCTCGCAGCTGCACTCCTTCCCGACAAGAGCAAGGCAGAGGTTTATGCCCAGCCCCAGGCGATGTGCGCTGGCTTTCCTGGCAAGCTGTCCCCGTGGCGCAGCGTTGCACAAATTTGTCCTTGCGTGCTTCCACCTGGCACGGCAGGATTCCAGGGCTTTGGCACTTACTTACCTCTGCAGGAGAGGCTGGGAGGAGCTGCCGGCTCCCATCCGCTTGCCGGGGACTGCTCGTGGCTCAGGCAAGCCCGGCACTTGCACCCTGCTTCCCACCCCAGCCGCATCGGGAATTGGGTGAAACACCGCATGGAGATGCTGGAAAGCACAGCTGATTTTGGAACTAAGCACACAGACTCTAGCTGAGCAGCAGCAGTGGTGTACAGCACCGTGACAGACGCAACCACCAAGGTTTCGCTGCTTCTCGCAGTAAAAGTATTAATGGACTTCACCTGAAACAAAGAGACAGCAAGGTCAAAGCAAACGAAGAATGTTATCTCTTCCTGCATAGTATCAATTATAAACACAAAGAAACAAAGCTAGGTAAGAATGGCCCGTAAATGCAATTCAACACAAAGATGTGGATACAACATGAACTCAGAAATTCTTAAATCGCAGAATCCAGATAGGAGGATAGATAGGAAGAGTTGTCTCCCTTTGCAAGCCCTGTTCTTGCAGAGTTCTCCTGACCACTGCTGGAGGCTGGAAAGATCTTTACTGAACACAAGTCTTGTTTTTCTTAGACTTTTCATTTCTCCTTTAAAACTTGACATAGTAATTAAAAAAGAACCTGTCTTTGAAATAAATATATTCAAATCACGTGTATCCAAAGTCCTATGTTAACCTTACTGCAACATGTTTTGACATTCAGTATTTTTAAAACTTTTTAAAAGGCTTCTGCTCAGGGATGGGCTCATCTTTTTTCAGGGCATGATTGACAGGGGTCTATTTCAAAATACCTCCCATTAAGGAAAAAAAAAAGAAAAGAAAACTACCTTAATGGTGAAGCAGGGAATGACAGCAGCAGACAAAAGGTCGTTGCTTCTTTGTTCTTGAAATCTGAAGAAAATACACAGAACTCTATTGTATGACTTTTTCACGCACAACATTGTCTCCCTTGACCCCATGCACATCTGCAGCCTGAAGTCCTCTGTTATCTCTGGATAACAGCTGTTGCATCACTGATTATTCATCAGTTCCACTTTAGTCTGCCTAAGGTGCTGTGAAAAGACCACAAGTTGCTGAGTTTACTAAGTGAATTCAAGATAAAACCTACAATTGCTGGGGAAAAAATAAGAATAACAATGGATAACTCTTACTTAACATTTTTTCTGGTTGTCTGTAGCACATAGGCCTATACTTTAACATATTGGAATTGAAGGATCTTTTAAAAATTGCATAGAATCCTCTAATTTTCTCACCTAATTCTTTTATACTTTTCATTTGGCTTTGGAGAGCAAAAGGCAAGGGCAAGGAACATATGCAGTCAGTACCGAGAAACAAGCAAGCCCTTCAGTTATATGATGTGCAGAAGCAGAATTTGCAGAGGGATTAATTAGTGAGGATTTCCAGTTAAAAGAAGGGGGACGAAGGGGTATGTGCACACCCCAACCCCTTGGAATGCAAATACTCCTTGATCTTTATTTGGGGCAGAGGAAGTAATTTCTCTCCTGTCCTCTCACACTTGCTATGGAGACCACAATTCAGTATTCACCTCCTCCCCAGGTAATTCATCTTCTGGGCTCTTCCATCACCACCTCCCCCAATCATTTTCCACCCCTGCCACTCCCCAGTTACCAAAGCTCATATTCCCACATGGGTGCTAAATCCCATCAGTTTTTCTGTCCCAAGGATAAGGATGGAAGAGGGTTTCTTTGATCTCCAAGACTCTTTCATGGGTCATTTGAGAGGTGAGGATAGAAGAAGGTGAAGATTTTGAGTTTATCAGCAAAGCATTGATGACCACCAGATTGCTGGGAACATAGTAGTGGATATTCCTGAAAAAAAAAAAAAAGTTGCTTTGCAGCCCAACATTAAGTTGTTAATGAGCTCCTGGCGTAAATTCATGGGGTGCAGGGACTGACCCTAAGCAGGTGGCTCTGCAGTGACGTGCAGCCTCCAGTTATTTACTCACAAGTAAGTTGCACAGCTCCTGTCACTGAAATATCTGCATACTAAACATGTGAGTTTAGATTAGTATTATGGAGTCCACAATATGCTAGGCCTATTTCCAGAAATATAAACCCACCTTGCAGACTGTAAACCAGAGAAAACAGTTTCTGTAGGACCCCCAGAGGAGGCATGGGCTGTATTGTGAGGTGGCCCTGAGTCCTGGTGGCTCATTTGCCTTGTGGCCGTCAGTAAAGCAGAAAGTTTGGAAGTCACCAGTCTTTGATCTCTCCAAACATGAAGGTACTGCACACGAACAAGCGTTGCAGGTAGCTGCAGTTTGTCTGTGGGAGTTATGAGCTCTGTAGTTCAGGTACAGGATGTCAACACCTAAGTCTACTGCAATGACACAGAGGGACTGAGCCAAAGGTGCATATGCAACCTTTCTTCTAAATTCCCTAATTTGATTGCAAAATTACTTTTTTCATGTTCTCAACTTGTCTTTTGTCTCCTCTGGTTCATCCGCATCACATCCCTTGCAATTATATCACACTCCTTTGTCCGTACGCCAAGAATTTGCCAAGGACTTGCAAAATCCTCATTCCTGATTGTTTACCTGTTTGGTACAGCGTTTCTGCCTTTCTTCAGAAAGCAGTTCTGCCATAGCCTCCTTCTGTTGGGCAAAATTATGCAAATTGCATAGATTAAATTGCTGTATAATGGTTGATCAGCTTTTCCTTATTGTTTGCCATTTGCTACACAGGATTTGCGTGCATTTAAGAGTTTTATGTGTTTAATAGTTATTTAAGAGGCTTAGCATAGCTAATACCTTCAAGCAGTTCTGCCCCTGCAGGCTGGAGAGAAGTAAAGGCTACCTCTGGCATCGGTGGGTTTGACTGGAGGAGTTTTAAAAACTGCTTTAAAGCTTGAGCAGTGAAGATGCTAGAGGGGAAGATGCAGTGGCTGTTGACATTGTTTGGAGAGAGTGTTGCTGTTTACCAAACCTCCCTTCTGTCTCTCTTTGATAAAAGGAGCTACGAAGCAGACCCAGCTCCCACTGGAGGAATGGGTCCAGCGGGATGCAGGTCTCCAAATTCTGTGTTTTCTATTGCAGCCTGTTTCCATTCATGTACATGCAAATGCTTGGATTCATTTTGGCACGAGCATGGGCTCCTATTCCGGCTCAAGGCTGGTTGCAAGAGAACACATAGGCATTTCCTCTCAGTTGCCAGATCCTGTTCTCATTAACATTTTGCCAAAGCATTAATCATACCCCAAATCCCACGTGCCCCTGAGCAGACTCTCCCTCCCAGCTGCCTCATCCCCATTCCTTGATAGACAGACTTTCATCTCTCTCCCACTCCTTATGCACCCCCGATTTTTTCCAAGAGCTGCAGCCCCACCAGGGCAGGCAGGACAGGAACAATGAGTGCTTTGCTGCCATCGAGCTGGCTTTTAGGCATCCTCGCCGGCAGCATAGCGGAGCCACTCCAGCGCACTCAGCAAAGCACACAGAATCCAAGCAATACCTACGGCTTTTCTGCAAGCAATTAACTGAAGAAGTCAGGTTTGGCTTTCTTAAACAAATTAGCCTTTTAGTATTGAGTTATATACACCGTTGAGAAAACAGAGAGTAAAGTAAATACGTCCTTGAAAAGCAGCCCTTCTCCCACGCAGCCCCAGAGAGTACTACTCACACATTTGCCCACTGCAAACAGATGGGCCATTTTCTTGTGTCTCTATTAGGTAATAGGCTCAAGCTGTGAACAAATAAAGCCGAAAACACCCAATATGCCAATGTATTAATTTTGTCTTCCTGTAGGTGTCCCTGTCGATTGCAAAATTGAGGCAGCCCCAACTTTTTAATTTCTTTTTTTTTTTTTTTCCAACAAAGACAAGTCATAACCTTGTTTCCTGGGCAAAATAAATTCTGAGCATTTTTCACAGTAACAGATAAATAAAAGTTGTCGAATACAAAACTAACTCTCACAACTTGATGGTCTGTCTATAGCTGTGTTATTTATTTAGATAGCTGGAGTCTCCGTTAAAGTTTACATCTCTATACACATTCTTTACCAACCCACAAAGCTTTAATGCTATGCCCAGAACCATCGTATCCAATGTGCCCATGAATACACACCGAATATATAAATATTTGTCACTTGCATGTGCTACATGATGCACTTCACTGGGGTGTAGGTCAGGGCAGCATCTGGTTCATGCTCCACAGATCCTAAAAACTGGTAATGTGTGAATTGTTCATCATTACTTTTATGCACAGACTGTCCCCATGCTTGCACTGGAACTGCCAGAAGGTTTCCACTGTGAACAAAATGAAAGATAAGAACTCCTAAAGAGGTCTAGATATCGACTAAAAAAACCCCCAAAACCTCAATATTCTTTTTCCAAAGTACTCAGTCCTGCAGTTTTACTTATTTTGCCTAGAAAGCCTTTCTCCTTGCAGAGTCGAATTCTTCAGCCCAAGGAGGAGCAAGTGCTGAGTGCCACAGGGATTTGTGTACTTCCCAACACAAATTCAACAGATCTTAATGCACTCAGGCCTGTACCCAAAAGATACAAAGGTGCTTCTCTTTCTTTAAAGCTTAACCTGATTAGAGTCACTCCTATGACTCTTAATTTACCACTATCAAACTGCCTCTCCTATTGTTACAACCTTTCTCTCTTTCACGAGGGCTCTTTGGAAGCTTTTCACATACTTGTTAAATGCTCTTGGTCACAAAGCCTGCTCAAAGTTCCCTTGATCATGTCATTGCTATGGTGTAAAATTGAATTACTTTTACAATGCGTGCTGTACCCTGGCAAAGAGAAGCCTTTCCCACAGTTAACAGAGGTGGAAGGCCTCAAAAATAAATGAGTAAGGGAGGACCAAAAAAGGTGAATTTTCATTAAAAGGGGAAAATAACTTTTTCTTGAAATGCAGGAAAGGTAAGCTCAAGTAGCTCTTTAGTGAGTGTCTGCCACACACATTATATCACTGTTTCAAAACAGAAATGGACTGCTGGGGAGGGGTTAATAAGAGGGGAAAGTAAACCATTTAAAATCTGCTTAATTGGGTTTTTGTGTGATGGTTATACACAACATCTTGTCTCTCAATAAGAATCAAGAACATGAACATTTTGTTTTGGAAAATGGCTGTGGGATATTGTAGGGCTGTGGATCACAAAGTTAGTTCTCATCCTTGTGTCTTTTTTACAGGATTTATAAGACATCAAATGAATGAGGTTATCCAAACCAGAAATAATAATTAAAACTAAGCAAACATACACTGAAAGTATACTCCCCATACTCCCAAAAGAAACCCTCTTACACATCCCTTCCTGCAAAGTAAGCCAGGCTTTGTTACTTGTGTCACCTAAATGAAGGATTTTGATTAGACTGCTTGTTACAGATCCACATTACACTGTACAACAGCAAGGCCAGCCCATTACTTCCTGCTGGGGACAGCAGAGTGTCCCTTGGAAGGCAGGGCTCTCTTTGGGGGAACCCCGTGGTGTTGCACTGTCTACAGGGTGTGAAACACCCACAGCAGAGCACAGGCACATGGCCAGCATCTTCCTCCAGCTCAGCACAGTCCTCCCGTGACCCCACTGATCAACTACTTCACCTGGTGTCACGAGCTCAGGATAATTTTCCTTTCCCTTCTGTTTTTGGTGCCTGGCCTGTTCATTGCCATCATACTGGGAAGCTCACAGTCCCTTCTGTGGCTTCCTTCACCTTCAGGTTTTCACTTACTTAGCAGCACATTCAGTCCTCCAGCAGGAGCTCATGGCCAGGGGTGCAGCAGTCATGGCCAAGGCCCTAACTGGAGAGGATCTAGATAAACTCACTCTTATCTTTGGCAGCCGTCTCAGGAGTCCACAAAGTTCATGACAGTCCTGAGTGGCTTCAGTCCTGCCTTTTCTGTAAAAGGTGCCATGCTGCCATATCGTGGGGTAAGTCATCTTCCCCAGGTGGTGTCCTTGCAGGTATATATTCTGCTAAAAACATGCTTTTGTGAGAGCTTGGTCCTGCCAAGGAGGGTGAATTCATTATTCTGTTACCATGAAAGGTGTTTGTGTGGAGCTGCTTCCACAGGGCCCTGCCCTCTGATGCAGGCACAGCACATCTGGACATATGTGACCCCTTTGCTGCTCAAAGGGATTCCCAGTTAACCAAGCAGCAAGGAGAACAATGGGAGCAACACCCTTTTGACTTGCATGGTTTTCATCTTTCTTTTGCTTCCCCTGGATTTTCTAAGGCAGGCTGTGAATACTGAAGTGTCACCACTTGCACTTAAAGCCTTTGCAGGTGATAGTGTGATGCTTGTTCACACCAATATGAGAGGAACCCCCCAGCAGGAAGTCAGTTCTTTCAGACCTCTTTAGAAATGTGTGATAATCTTATAGTGTATCAACACTTTCTCCCTCCCTCTTTTCTTGCCTCTAATTTCTCTTAAACAAGGCTGTGCTAGTCTCTACGTTTTGATGCTGCTGCTGACTTAGCTCTCCTTTCTTTAAATTTTTTTGTTTCACACCTCACTACTCAGTGCTTTGAGGACAGGTTTATGCATTCAGTCTACACCTACCCTGCTGTGTTGCACTCTCCATGATACTTTTTTCCCCCATGCTTTGGAAAAGACACATTTGGTGATAGATATGCAGGCCTTTTTGTGTTCTCTTCTTTTTTTTTTTTTTTTTTTTCTTTTCCCCTTGTGCTTTGCCTTCTTTCTAAGTGTTGGTCCATATTTTAAATTTGCATGTATGAATCACATTCCTCCTATTCTTACTATGTTCAGATCAAATCAGATTTATTTTTTTTTCTTAACATAATCAGCTTTTATTATGTACCATAATTCTGTAGTTTCCAGGAAAGGAAAGCTGAGGTTCAAGACTCTCTCTGGAGTCAATGGCAATTTGAATGTGGATCCACATCCCATAGGAAGACACTGTCAAAATGATGTTTGTTCTATGTATGTATTTGTTTCAATTACCAATCCACCAAATAACCTTTGAAAGATTGTTTTATCTTGATGTGCAATAAAGTTGAAGAGTTTCAGAAGAGCTTCCTGGCCAGCTCTATTTATCTCACTGTAGTCTCTGAGTTTCTCTGAGAGGTTGATTAATTTGCTCATGCAATTCAGCAAACAAGGCAGCAACTTGAGTTTAAATTTGGGAAACAATGACACAGAGGACAGGTTAAGCAGTATTGCCAAGGTCACACTCCAAACAGGAATGTGCTCTGCCACAAGACTGATTGGGAACATGTCATGCCAGGCACCACATGTGCCCTGATTGTCATCACCACAAACCTGAGAGAGGTTTGAGAGATGAGAGATGAAGGGCTTCAGAACCTAGACCTTGGCTTGGTTGCACTCATTGCTACTGTTTTGTTTGATGCAGATGAGAAGCAGCTCAGGAGGAGCTTACGTGTGAGCAGGTAAGTGTGTGGCTAAACCATCACCTCTGGGAGCTGAAGGGGACACCTCTGCTCGCTGCTGACCTGTAAAACAGAGTGAGTAACTCAGATTAGGTTTGAAGTGTCTCCCTGATGACAGGAGATAAGGTCCCTGGGGCTTGTTTAGGGAAAGACAAATTATGTACAGTGAAAGGCCTGGAGGGAGGGAGGGGGAACTATAATGAGAAAGACAATACATTCAGTATTGCCCCGACCCTGTAAAAGAGAAAGGGGCAGAGACCAAAGCCCTGATCTAGATTAGATCCAGAGATCTGGTTGAGTCTGCAATAAAATCATCTTCAAAGCTTAAGTCCTGACTTCAATATTTGTTTTCTCATCTTGGGTAAGACCTGGTTTGAGGACGCTGCTTCAGGCACACCTTGAATACAAAATAGTGTGAAATTCAAAAAGATAAAATAAACAGATGGAAATAAGCCACTTGGAAGATGAGAACTTTAACCAACACTGAATGAAATTATGCTTAGAAATTCCAAGGTCAGTCAAGTAGGGTATCTTTACATATTTTATCATGGTTAAATGCCTGTTAGCGTGGGCCTTTCCAGCAACTGTCCTTTGGTGCATTAGAAAGAATCAGCTAATGAGCACTTTTCATGGCTCTTTGAAAAAACTCTTGATTTTTAAAAACTTAGCTAAGAGTTGGATTTCTGCCTGAAATCCTGTATCACAGATTGTCTCTCCCAGGGTGAAACTCTGTGTTCAAACATGTGCACATCTTTGCTATATCCAAGCCCTTTATTGTTATGGATTATTCTTTTTAGAGGTCCCTGAGGACTTTTAAGTAATTTTCTTGTAATTAGGGGTACATGGTGAAGCATGCACAACAGCACACAAAATGGAAATGCTCCTCACACTGCATTATCTGGCACACTCCTTCTGAGGGGTGTCTGGTTTGGGCTATAGGGGCTTTTAGTTTAGTGTTTGTAGAATTTGTCTTACATCAAAAGAAAACCAAAAGAAAAGGGAACAAAATGTTGAACTCACTCTGTTTCCTCTGCCACTACAGTGAAATATGCTCTCAAGAATGGGAACAAGAACGAACACAAGTCAAGTTATGCAGCGTTGGTATATAAGTGCTCTGGGAAGGGTTACCAGGGCATTTCCATTATTTGCTGTGGTTGTTCAGTGGTTGTGACATTTAGAGGGTACTTTGAAGAAAATAGCCTGGCTGGTAAATGACAGCAGAGAAAGGGGAAGGCAAGCAAATAGAGAGGAGGGAAGTTCACAGAGATTTCCTGACAAGATGAAAGGGGAAAGAAAACTCAGTGAGTTTTTATTCAAAAACCATTTTGGTGGCCTCTGTTTGAATGACAGAATTGTTTCTCAGCACGCTTAACAACTACTTGGTCCTGTCCAGGAGTACACTTCACCAAATGTCTGCTGTGTTTAACACCACAGTCAGCTTTGTAATGTGTGATGTGAATTATTTTTACAGCTGAGCTTCTTAAGACAGGCCCACATGTGTGTAAATCCTGGTGGGTTTTAACACACCTCTGCTGCACTGAAGAGAGAAGTGCTGATCTTCACCAGGATTTATAAGGTACACAAAAGTATTAACACCTGATATTTAAGCCAAATGAAAAGCAGCCTGACAACCCGGTGTGCTCTACAGGGAACACAGAGTGTGCATGTGTTGAGATGAGCATGATGACAACACTTTCCCTGCTTATTCTCAGCACAGTTTTGGTCATGTTACATCCAAATCCTTACACAGACTATGGCAATGATAATTGATGCCAATGAGAAGAAATCCTCTGTCCTTTGCTTATAACAATAAGCCAACAGTGAAAAGCGTTGGCTTTCCTGAAACAATGGTGAAATGGGCAGTGCAGTTTGAAGGGAACAGCGCCTCTGTGCCCTGGGCAATCTGGCCTCCTCTGTTTTCATTGCAGGCTCTTGGTCCAAGTGGAGCTCTTCACTCAACCATCAATACACTGAAGGTCATAATTTCCTAACCAGCCCTGTTGGCTTCCCCATGGGATTTACTGGCTCCCTCCTTCTGGTGATCTCATTTCCATGTGTATAGGGTGAGGTGAGAGCATGGCCATTTCAAAGCCTCGGAAATGGACCTCCAGCACTGGGGTGCTGAAGGAGGACAGGGGAATCAGCATGAGAATGTTATCCTAACACCTTGGCAAGAATGGGAGCCCTCACACAAATGTTTATTCAGAGGTAGAGGGATGGCCCTGCTGCAAAAATAAAATCCTGGCAGCATTTTATTTTTCACTCTTAGAAGTGTGAAAGGGGCACGGGTAAAGAAATTTACAACTTTTAATTCCCCCCCTGAGACCTACAAGATGCTAGAGTTGTGGAAAAGCAAAAGGGTTTTAAGATGTGAGAGGGAATTCACTGCATATGGTGAGCTTAAACCTGCAGCTTGCTCTTCTGACTGTGCTTGGAAAGAATTCAGACATAAAGTTGATGTCAGCAGAAGATGGATCAGAAAAGAGCAATGGGATTTTGCCCAAGTCGTGGCTTTCAAAATCAAGCAAGATCATTCTTGTTTGTGGCTGGAAATGCTCAGCAGCCTGATACAATCTGGCCACAGAGCTGTGTCAGGGGTGAGGTATCTGCCAGGAGATCAGCAAATCTGGTAAGGTAATGAAAGTTATCCTCTACCTAGCAAAAGCTGTGAGGTGCTCCCAAAAGAGCACAGGGCTATTTAATGTTGGACACTAATGAAAGGTTAGCATGGTGATTGCTGCTGAACCAAAGCGTTGCTGCTCCTGCTGCTGCTCAGTGCAAGGTGCAGGAGAATATAGAGAAAAGGTCTTGTGCCCTGAACCAGCCCATCCTACTCTCAGCTGTGTCCTGGGAGCTGCCTTCAGCTTCCAATAGTTCTCTCTTATCTTCCATCT
This sequence comes from Catharus ustulatus, assembly GCF_009819885.2. NCBI lineage: Eukaryota > Metazoa > Chordata > Aves > Passeriformes > Turdidae > Catharus > Catharus ustulatus. The sequence continues at coordinate 43,537,024 of NC_046223.1, read as the reverse complement.
ATAACAAGAGCAGGACACATGGTTTTCCACATATTAACATATCCCACCTTTCTCCTGGATGAGTGCACATGTGTGATATTTCTAAACATTTTGCCCAATTTTAGGAGAGTTTTGCAAAAAAAACAAGCCTTGTCTGCCCCCCATATCCCTTGATGCCTCCCAACATCCCTTGGGAGACTAACCTGTAAGTATATTTGACATGCATGGAGCAACAGCAAAATATAATCAGAACATACTGCAGACAGGTGTATTTCAAACCCAGAAAGTCCACGAGATTTTTCTGACCTGAACGCTTCTGTCCCAAGATCTTCAGCCATGGAACTTCAGCCCACTCTTCTGTACTGAGAAGGGCTTTGACTTGGGGAGGATGATAAATTGTGGTGCCCTGAAGGAGATTAAAGCAGGTTAACAGAGAGCATGGCCCTATTTCTCACAGAATTCACACGGGTTAGTTCACCCAATTTCTAAGGTTTACCTGCCTGTCAATGATAAGCAGTTTTTGCATTAGTTTCCTGTTTTAACCACTTGCCTCTAGCTACCTTGTGTTACAGGGTCATCCCTCTGCTCCTGACCAGTGACTCCATCCCATGTCCAAAGCCTGACCAGCTGAGGAGGAACTGAAGTGATAAGCCTGGCATAGTAGCTTGATCTTATTGACCAACCATTCCAGACAACTGAAAGAAATTACCACATTTATCTGTACATCAGAAGACAGTGGCACAGGCTTCTAACTTGTGTTAATGTGACCAGGACTAACATGAGCAAGGCCACTTCTATGGAGCAATCTATTGACAAGTTCCAATTTTTCATTGTGTTTAGCTTTTAAAACAAAAGCAGGCCATTTAATTAAATGTGCAGGCATGAATGTGTTGTGCTCAGATGTCATAGCAGACTATTTTCTAATCAATATAGCATGTATTTTCACTTAATGAAGTCCAAAGCTTTTGATATGGCATTTTTGTCCCATAGATGTTAACACTTAGTCTTTGAGAGCAACAGGTTCCAGAGATTTCCAGAGAACCAAAAGAGCTTCCAAGTTCTGTAAAAAGTCCTCTATCCCTCTACTCTGGTATAAGACTTCAGGAAAACAATCTGGTTTCACCCCAATGCTATCCGAGCTGCCCATTTCCAATAGTCAAAGGAGAAGCAGCACTTCCCAAGAACAGATTTGGGTCTCAAGTGAACTGAATAACTCTGCAAGAGGCTGGCTTTCCCCTAGCTTGAGCAGAAGCAAAGAAACCATGGGGCTGACTGGAATAACACATCTCAGGGAACCAAGCCACCACCACCAAGCCACCAGGCTTCTAGTTTGTGTCAGCACTGCAGGCTCCCTTTACAGTCAGGGACAAAACAGGCACAGTCAGGTGACTGTAGGAGAATATTTTCCCACCTATTTTAGGAGAGGCTCTGAAAATACTTGCTATGTCCTGGACTGGCAAGTGAAGAAAAACAGACTACCAGTTTGGATCTGCAGCTTTCAGCCAGCCAGTACTGGAAGAGTGCCCTTAAGTACCATAGGTTAGATGCCTCTACTCAGTTGATGGGAATCTGGGCAAAATATTTTTGTCAGCCTCAGAGAGGAGCTTCAAATTTTCTGAACTGAAACCCTTAAAAAAAGAATCAGAAAAAAGTAGCAGAAGAGATAAATTCACGTTGCAGACTACTTGTTGGACACTTATGTCTTCAAATTGAATCACCTTCAGCTATGTGACAGCAAAACAAGAGCAACCAGAAACAGCTGCAGTGATTTTTGCTGAAGGACAAAGCCTTCCAGCCTGGGCTGAGATCTTGCACACAGCCTGGTCACTCTGGCTAGTGCTAATCTCACCAGCATCTTGGAAGGTCAGATGATAAGATTGCACATCCACATGGAATTTTCCACAACAGCCACAGGCATAAGTTATTTTCAGTGATCCAACCTCAAACTCCCTATCAAGGCATTTCAATTCCCATATAACTGAAGACAGAGCACAGCTGGCTACTGCTTTTAGGGGTAGTAAACCCGTATGGAAAATTGAGGTTGTCGATTTAAACCACTCAAATAATTATAATTAGACTCAGGACACTCTGAGTTTCATGCCTGATGTGGAAGAATCATGCAAACAATTGATAGTGAACCAAATAAGTGTTATACATTCTTTACAAAGCTATGAAGAGGCATTCCTGACTTCCTTATAATTTATCAGGCTCAGTCCATATCTGAAGATAGTGTCAGGCAAAGCGAACTGATGGTCTGATCTGGTGTAGCAAATCCCACTTTATTTTGATTTCAGCCCCCTTTTTTAGCAGTAATAGTTAATGTTTGATATGCAGGGCACAGGGATAATTATCACCACATCTGTTTTCTCTGTTACAGACTGCATTTTTAGCCATGTAATCACTTACAATTGGATGGAGGATTCTCAGAATATGTTTATCAAAGATGAATATTGAGAGGCATCTGTTTAATTTAGTCTGGAAAGAAAAGAAAAAAAAAGTCAAAATTGAATACTTACCCTGGAGCAATGCTGAAATTATGCTACACACTAAAGTCCAAGCTACTGCTCTATTAAATCAACTTTTAATACCTCCTTGTTAAATCTACTAACCTTTCCTGCTCCAGACATGCCCAGATTTCATGAGCATCTTTGCCAATACTAGGAAGCAACTGATGGTAACCAAGAATAGAACGCAGCAAAATTTAATTCCCAGAGTCAAACCAGCTTGTATTTTCCACTGTTATAATAAGCAAACTCTAATTAAGTGTACTAAGCAAAGGCCTGGCTTGCAGAAGCTCTGCACAGACTGCAAAAACTCTGAAGGGCAGGACATGCTTTATTTGACAACTTCTGCTAGAGAAAATAAAAATAAATACTTACAAGGAACGTTCACATAACCCCTTGCTCATTTCAGAGTCTGTGGTTTGCAGATCATTGCAGACAAACTGAAATTGCAGTGCTTGGCTAAGTGAATTCCCACATATCTGTCTCAAAGTCTTGTTGTTCTTTGAAGACAGAGGAAGTCTCAAGTATTAAAATCATCTTTGAGATCTTTATGAGGCAGTGTGACAGAGTTGCTTGTAGGGAGATGAAAAACTGAAGATCTGTGATTTTTTCCCAGCTATTCTTATGTTACTGGTAAAACACCCTGGTACAGGGAGATAGTCTCTTCTTACCCATCTTTTCTCCTCTCATCCCTCATCTACCAGAGTTTCTGGTAGAGAATCTTGGGCTGCAGAGCAGAGACATCCATTGTTTGAGAGTTGACATTTCCCAGGTCTCAGTCGTGCCTCAGCTGTGCCCCACTTGACACCACTTAGTGGCCTGTAGAGGTGTCGAGGTCCCCAGATCCAAACACTGAAGAATCAGGTGGGATAAACTAAAAACATCTCTTCCACTATGGAAGATCTGAAGTTGCTTTGCATGAGATTGTTGTCTGCATTAAAACTCTTAGATGTATGGTGACTTGCAACAGGATCTGGAACCATCCATCCATCCATCCATCCATCCATCCATCCATCCATCCATCCATCCATCCATCCATCCATCCCTATCAGTGTTAACTGGTGTTAACAAACCACTGCACAGTATTTCAGTATTTAGAACACCCAGTAGCACGAGGTCAGACTTAAATAGAAGCACACATTTCAAATTCACGAAAATGACCACCAAAGGTTGACTTCATGCCAGTATCTCAGCTGGCTGCTGTCAGTGTGATGAACTAAGCAATTCCATTTTTTAATGCCATGTAAATGATAGCACCATGTTGTGATACATCAATTAAGTTCTTTGAATAAATTAATCAGAAAATTCTGTAAGGATGCTTCTTTGCTTTCTAAAGGGAAAAAATACTAAGCCCAAACACAACCCCAGGCTTTGTGTTTATCTGCTGGTTTGTTTTCCTCTGCAGTTAATTCATGGTTTGAAATGTCCATGCATGTATATTCACACATGTAAATAAGGAATGAAAGGCTTCACATTCTGTGTGAAAGGCCTCAAAACACTTCTCATAATTTAACTTAATAGATGTTAGCAACATGCCAACTAAATAAAGTGCCTTAGACACATTTAGATGAAGCATCGGTTTTGCAGCTGACTGACTACTGCTCCATTATTTCTACTAATTACATATTTATCTGCCTTAAGGAGCAGTTTTAACTATTGATTCAACTAGAAACAGCTTGCACAAAGCCAAAAATAAAGCAGCATTATGAAGCCGGACTTTTACATGCAAATACAGGATCCAGTTCGCAGGGTATAAGGCAGCAGTCATGTATCTTCAGAAAGACCTGCACTACCTAGTGTGACAACTAAAAGTGTTTCATCTCAGGTTTTAACATAAAACCACAGAAGCTGGTTATAATCAGAGGAACTTACAAATGACACAATACGTGTGAATGTCCTGTGGTCAATGTAAATGCATCAGTGCTACACAAAAGATCAAGAGTCAGATTCATAAATGCTGAGTATTGCTCAATGCAATATGAAGAGCTTGGGGCCTTCAAAAGTGAGCAATGCTGTGTTCTGAACAGCCCCTAACCTCTCAAAAATTAATAGACTCTTCTTTTTGCTTAAGTACTTCCAGAATGATCTGAATTAAAATCTTGGTTATGCTCAACCTCTGTACATACATTACAAGAGTGGACGCTCTTCCTACCTATGTTTGGATTGCAGCATCAAGCTTAAACCTTCATGTATAATTTAAATACTGATTTCCAATTATAGAAATTAAATCACGATTTTCAGTGCTTACAGCTCCTCAGCAGTGGCTCTGGCCATCTGAGGAAATAAGTGCAATGTTTATCTGTTGCACAGAATTCTCAGATGCTGACTTTGCTCACCCATCTCCTGTCATAATACACTTTCATTAGCTCATAAAAAGTGCATCCTATCCCTTGTCTTCCACAAACAACTGTACAAACAAAAAAAAAAGCAAGCATTATAAAATGTCATGGATCTAAATTTCACTGGCATGGGCCAAGACACTAATGCTGAGAGTCTATGGAGTTGCACTGATTTATGCCAAACAAAGACACTAGATGCTGAACTGCTGCAGTTTTGAAATATGTCCCTGTAATGTTCTCCAAGACTCAAAGCCCTTAAGTGAACACCACAACCAGCATCAGGGAGCAAAAGTCAAGGTCTTACTGATGACAAGGCTTTGGGAGGCCGTCTTGTAATCTTTCTTTTTCTTTCTTTCTTTCTTTCTTTCTTTCTTTCTTTCTTTCTTTCTTTCTTTCTTTCTTTCTTTCTTTCTTTCTTTCTTTCTTCTTTCTTTCTTCTTTCTTTCTTTCTTTCTTTCTTTCTTTCTTTCTTTCCTTTTTCTTTCTTTCTTTCTTTTTTCTTCCTTTCTTTCTTTCTTTCTTTTTTTTCTCTTTCTTTCTTATTCTTTCTTTCTTGTCTTCTTTCTTTCTTTCTTTCTTTCTTTCTTTCTTTTCTTTCTTTCTTTCTTTTCTTTCTTTTCTTTCTTTTTCTTCCTTCTTTCTTTCTTTCTTTCTTTCTTCCTTTCTTTCTTTCTTTCTTTCTTTCTTTCTTTCCTTTCTTTCTTCTTTCTTTTCTTTCTTTCTTTCTTTCTTTCTTCTTTCTTCTTTCCTCTTTTTTATTTTTTAATAATTAATGTATATGTTTAGGGATTTTGACATCTAACATATGTAAGGAGATCACCTTATATACAGCGATGTGATCACTATGTGTAAAAGGAGAAAAGGTGTATATTGTATATAGTGCTGAAAGTGTACTCATGCATGTGTTAATGTCCATATATACTATGTATTTTCAAGGGACCACAGGAGTGCTTCTTCTGGAATAATGAAGGGAGCAATAGATGATTGGGGCGGGTGGAAAAGTCACCCCATCCCCTTGCAAAACCAAGCATAGTCTGAACTGCAGGCTGGCAAATAACAAGCATTAATGCCCTTAAACAATGTGTGCTTGAAGAAAAAGGGATGGATGTATTGAGGGAGGGGAGATTTGTAAATATTGCCCACAAATCATTCAGTGCTGCTTTCACAGTGCAGTACTAAAGACAGACTAAATTAGCAGTCCACTTCCCCCGCTGTCCTTCCCACTCAAGTCATGTCTGTTTACCCTCAGTAATGACAAAACGTAGACAACTGTCTGCTAGGACTGTGGTGACATTGGCACACACATACCAGACAAGCAGAATGTTGTGGGAAACAGAGATTGAAGCATCTTGATATACGAGAAACAATTATCATGGGAATTGTTGTTTCTCAATGCAACAGCTATAATAAATAGTTGCCATATGCTAAGCACAGATGCCTCCTTAAAAGCAGCCTTGTGATGGCACAGCCCATGTTCTCCAGAGTCTGGGTCTTTGATGAAATGTCTGGATTTTTACAAGAACTGCTGTCCCAAAGAAAGGTATCTCAAGCTATTGGAGACCTTAAGGATAAAAAAAAAAAAAATAAACAAAAACGGCAAAGTAGCAGCTTTGTGTTTTGCTCCTGGGTTTTGCAGGGGAACCTGAGGCTGATTCCTTCAGTCAGGTGAGAGAGCTGGGATGCCTCTGTAACATGATTTTCACCTCTGCTTGCTTCTCAGAAAACCAGGTAAACAGAGGGGCACAGAAAACCTTTCTGAGGAAGAAGTACTGCCTGCATTATGCACGTATCAGATCTGCAAGAGGATTTGGTGCACAGTGGGGGTCTCAGGCTTTGTTTGATTTCAGGACTTATGGGTGGAGCTCTTCATGCACATGTATGCATGCACACACACACACAGGCACGTATGCACACATGCATGCATGCAGCCTGCAGCCATCTGCACCCACGTACCACAGGACTGTTCTGTCAATCTAGACAGGAAAATGTTATTTTTGTAGCAGAGGAAGATAAAGAAGCAAACAGAAGAGGATGATGTTCTTCCACCCTAATGCATAACAGGAGATTTGTGCTGTTCAATACAGAAAGCAAAGCAAACCAAAAAACTAACAGGTCCAAATAAACCAGGTAGTCTAATTTTCACAGTGCCCTGTTGAAGCTGTCAGAACTGATGCTATTTTATCACCACTCCTGACTGCATCTTTCTAGATCCCAGGTTCTTTAAAACCCCATCTTCCTGGCATTCACAAAACCCTGCAGGCACATTCCCAGCCTTTCCCCCAGCACAGTGCAAAAGCTAGATTGTTTAGGTGCCTAAGAAGAGCCCAGTCCCTGGGCTTCAGTGTCTGAAGGCAGCTAGCTACCCGGTTATACTGGCAGTTAGAAGGTTAGAGTCTTCTGGGGAAAAAAAAAATCTTATCTTTATCATTAGGCATCAAAAACTTACAAATAACCCCTGCTTCTGTATTCTTCAGATTTTACAGCACTCAGCAGTCTCAACCCTTGCAGGGTGCTACATACAGCTACTGGAAATTTCTACTTCACTTTTGCTAAAACGGAATTACAGCCTCATTCTGGGCATCCAGGTGTTATTGCAACAGAAACATCTGGTTAACTCTTGGGTCTTCCCTGCCAGGACACACAAGACCTGACTCTCCAAGAAACGTGGATGAAAATTTAAACCTGACAATGAAGCGGGGTTAGTGTGTGTTTTTGTGTGTGTCACTTTAAGAACATGGCGGGGCATATATTTGGAAAGCCAGCTGTAAACCCCTTAGATAGGCTTTGGAAAAAGCCAACCCATCGTGCACAGCAGATGCTGGCTTCATAAATGTCACAGAAGGCAATGATGTAACCTGCTGTACTGTTTGGCTGACATAATTTATGTGTGCTATCATACAGAATACTAATAGTATTTAAAATATATTTTTTAAAGTGTCAACCAAACGAAGAAACATGTTGCAAAAATGTCAGCTAGTTTTTAATTTCTCATATGATTAACACAACAGTGTTTTACAGCTATGAGGAATTTCCAATAACTTTTCACATTTTTCATTCATGCAGTCCCATTTAATCAGAAACTTTCTTTTATCTGAATTCAGTTGTATGCTTTGCTAAGAACTGTTACTTCAACAATACCAGGAACTTCCTTATTATTATCCTATTTATGCCAAGGATTCTGATTGCTACCCCCCACTCCCATCTCAAATTTAAAGGAAAATGGAAAACTGTTAAGGAAAATTAAACCCTGCCGAGTGGTTGCTATGCATTTTGAATAGCCCTTTTGTGCATGTATTATACATACATACATACTACATGAACCTTTTATTGGCTAAATTTGTATCTAGTGTATGTTTATTAAACAGCCAAAAAAAAAAAAAAGGCACTGTGAAGAGGCTGCCTGTTTTCAGCTCTTACTGGATTTGCAACAACACAAGATAGCTGAATAAAGAACAAATGCTGAAGTGTTAAACATCCTTTTTTTTTAGCATATCAAGACTTTACAGCTTCACACTTGAAGTTCTCAGAAGTGCCTCTGTTTCCAGGATCTTTTTGAGCTCTTAAACCTTTGTTTTTTTTCTTTTTTTTAAGCTGACCAATTGGTCAGTAAGTAAAAAAAAAAAAACCAAAACCAAAAACAACCCCAAAAAATAAACACCAGGATTTTTCCCATCAGCTTTTCTATTAGCCTATTAAAGCTATCATACAATGATGACAGCATCAATGCACAGGGTATTTTAACTCTGAATTCCACAGTGCTGTTATTTGTGAGGGACATACAGACTCAGATCCCACGTCTGCACTTGGCTGGTGACAGAGCAGGCTTTTCAGTCTCTCAGGGCTGAAGAGAAGGAATTAAGTTCAACACTGGTACTAGAGTCTGCTTCACTTTATACCTAGGGCTGGAGGTATTTTGCAGTTCTCACCTTAACCTTCTCCTCACAACATTTCTATTGAAAGCCAGAGAAACAGCAGCTGGAGTAAGAACCCCATCGCATTCAGCCTGTAGGTAATGCCTCGCAAAACAAGCTTTTTGCTGGAATGAGGTTGCTCCTGACAAGTGTGGCACAAGGAAGCAGTTTAGCCTGTGAAGTGCTACCCAACATTTCAGGGCAACACCTGCAAGAGAGAACAGAAAACACGTGGATAAGATGAAGTTTGGTTTCTCCAAATTTAGCTGGAATTTAGCTGCAATATGCGAGTTGGCACTTGCCAGCTGTGAACAGCAACAAAAGAATGAGTCGGGACCCTGCCTTTGCAGTCTGTTTGAAGGAGAAGTTCAGGCACATCAAACAGTATCTATGATGGACCAACTGTGTTCGTAGAAGGCAGGAAGCATTCCTCCTCTTTTAGCCCATGCTCATTAAGGAGGGTAATTTCCTTCTGCTTCCTCTGGATGAGAAGGCTTGCTCTGGAGATATTTGCAAGTGAAAAATCTGACACTCAGATGAAGGGAAGGGTTAGAAAACCAGTAGCTGGTGGAGTTAATGACAAGAGGTATCTGCCATTATGGTGTGTCTGTGAGGAGTGACACAAAGCACTCTGCAGGACAGATCCCGTTGGACAGGACACTCACCTGCTGAGTTACACATCTCACCAAGCCCTGCTAGCAGGAGCCCTGCCCAGCCTCCCTGAACAGATCTGCTAGCTGAACACACTGATCAGTCAGCAACATGTAGTGCTACCAATACATGACCTCAGGACCTAAGGGTTGCAGCTTTTGGAAAAGATACCATTTCCTAAACTATTCCCTTATCCATCTCTAAACCCTTTCCTCATTTCTTCTTATGAGCTCAGGTGGAAGTATGATTACAAGTAGTTTTATGGCACACTGTCTGCAAGAAATTCTCCATGAATGCCCTGAGCTTGAACTCTAAATGTAAAGCAATGCCTCCACCATCCCTCAACCCCTGCAATGGCTTGCAGCACACCCTGCTCCAAGTGTTTCCCGAGCTGCAGCAACTGTGGGCCAAGAGAGCCATCACTCCTATGTCTCATCAGCCACTGGTTGCCATGAAAGGGATGAGTATGAGTGGCACCAACATGTCCCACTATGGTCTGAATGCCACCACAATGCAAATACTGATGGAACAAAGGACTGGAAAAAGACAAGTGCAAAATGTTACTCTCCTGCCATAGTGCTTCTCCACAGCCAAACAATTTTGACATTTATCCCATCATCTCTAAGCAGCTCAGAGGATTTATTTCAGCAACATCTGTATATTTTGTGCCAGACCAGATTTCAAATATTGTTGCACACCTGTTGCCAGCATTACCCCATAGCCCTGTCCTGAATAGGGGCTATTGCAGCAATCCCGAGGGACACCTCCCGCCCCTGTTGTCCACCCGACTTGCTCCAACCAAGCAGGGCTCCCTTTCTTTCACCTCCTCTGTCCCAGACTAATTTCTGATGGGCAGGGAGACCTCTGGGGAGCAGGGATGAGCCTGTTGGGCACAGTGGCTTTTGTTAGCTCCCCGTTCTGACACCTTAAATTCGGACAGCTTCTTAAGCTTTCGGCTGGAGTGTCAAGAGTTCCTGTAGTGGGATCTTCTAATCTCCTCTGTGATAGTCTTAACTGCCTTGTTTTCCCTTTTCCTTTTCCTTGGGCATTGTTCTTTTTGGTTTGCATGTGGCTAAATTCTCAAGTTGACAACAGTTACTGAGAGTATGGAGGTAACTTCAATTACTTCTTTCATGGTGAGAAATCCCTCCTATTTTCCTCACCTCTGCTTTACATGGACTGAGTGGTTGCTTTGGCTAATTACCTTAATTGTCCTGCTCTAAGGCAGATATAATACCTGTGTTTGACTCTCAAGTTTTCAAAGGCATGGGGGAAAAGAAAAGGCAAGAATGGTTTCAAGCATGCAGAGAACGTTTGAAATAGGACAAAACCTCACATTTGTTCATTTTACCTTCCTAAATTTTCAAAGGAGAGGAGCTGTTAGCAAAAGTGACCTTCACATCAGATTCCTGATGGAATGGACACATCAGCAGATAAGAAAGTGCCCAAAGCATCAAGGATTCACAACTGCAGCAAAGGCATGAGGAGGATGGAATATTATTGCACAGAGATAAGAGCCTGATGTTTCACAACCATTTTAAACCAAGTTTACTAAAAAAGAGGTTTGTTCAATAATTTTTCTGCACATTTGCTTATATTCATGCACACTCAGCTCCCTTAATGGCCTTCAAGTTGACTGGCCACTCTCCACTAGGTTTGATGGACGTTGAAGTTACACTACAAGTTATTAAATTCCTACAAGTCTCATGCAAATAGACACTTGGGTTGAGGAAGGTGGTTCTGTTTGTGGCCTCATTGAAGACAAGTCCCTATCAAATGCTAAAGGTGCAGGGAATCTGTATGGGAGATAGTTCTCAGGCACAGGGGAAAACCTTGCCTAGAGCCAACATTCTATTAAATATCAGAGTATACAAACACAAAGGAAAAATCCTGCAGACATCATGCTCCTCTAGTGTCTCTACTCTTGCCATTAATTTCTTGCCTTAAATTTTTAATTAATTTGCTTAGGTGGATGATTCTCAAGTTTCCCTGCCTTGCTCATTGTGGGTCTTTTGAAACATCTAAATCAAAGTAAAAATACAAAGCGTTATACAGGCAGTCTATCTGCCTTATTAATCAGCTTATTTAGTCTTGCATGTTTGTCCACCCATTAAACCTACCATGCAAAGGCAGCTGATCCAAGAAAGGCTAACAGCTAACAGTGTTGTGCACAGGATGTTGCTTTCTGAGGGTAATATTTATTTCATTTATGGCACTACCAAATACTGCTCTGGGGCCTAATGAGGGCATTTGCAAACATATAATTTTTTGCTATATATGTCATTTTATTAAAGATTAAATTCTTCCCAGGAACATTTCCATTTCAACAATTTTCTGGTCCAGATCCCTCTAGTCACTTCTTATTACAGAAACAGTAAAGAATGAAAGGAAAGGTTTCAGTTTTCAAGACTGTGTACACGAAAATCCAGTAGCAGGGGAGTTCTCTATCTGATTCTAAAGGGGAGACAGAAAAATAATAGTAATATCAGAAATTTATGTGAGCCGAATAAAGCAAAGCTTTGAATGAAAGCAATTTGTTCTAATGGAAATCCATCTTTGAAATATTTTGCTGTTGTATCTTACTGAAGTTGTCAAATTCTGCCTTTTTGCTAAAATTTCACACTCTGTGATTAGGGGAAATCAGGGATAGTGTAAAGAATATTTGTGTTCCTCCTCCTATTCCTTTTTCAGTGTTCTCTGAGGTGAAAATGGAGCACTTTTCTTCTTAATCATTGACTCTGGTACTTAAATGGTATAATTCAAAAGGCCAAATTTTGAGTTAGTATGGATTTATTATATTTTATTTTTATATGAATCATCAGATTTTTCATTATCTCTTTGTTTTGGCTGTTGTTACAGAACTTATCAATGTGTTTTAGAAGTTTGATGAAAATCTGGTTAGCTTTTCCGAGATGGCAACCAAATAAATGAAACCAGAATGCCATGATGTCAGTTTCCATTATACATGTGCTCATTCTGCTTATGTTTACATGATGGCGAACTTTGCTGCTGGCTCCTGTACTCATCTTTTATTGCAAATTTGTTACATCCGTGAAAATAAGCAGTGGAGAGAGGAGGAGTCAACGTTTCTGAAACAACAGAGAGAGTGTGTGAGGGTCCAAACACTTCACACAATTTTGGAAAGCCAAGCTCTAAGCTAAAGAGCATTTGAAAATGCTCTTCTGAAAGCTGCCTAACTCTGCAGCCAGATTCTGTTTCAGGATGCTGCCTGAGGCTTGAACCAAAGGGAAGCATCACATATTCAAGATTATGAAAAGTATGAATAACCATGGCCAAAAATAGATCTTTTGGGGCGTCATTGGGTCAAAGGGTTAAAGCAGCAATGGCTGCATGGGAGACACTTCTAGAAAAACAAAACTCCAGGATCCTAGTAGTATGAATTTGTCTTCAAAAGGAAAAGAAGCACAAAACTTAAAACCCACAGCCCTCCAAAACACTTCCCCCACCTGAAATACCTGAGAAGACAGAGGAGTAGCAATTGCCTGTAAAGTGTAATACACCATGTGCATCAGCACAAGGAACACTGCAAAGAACCAGAGTCCTTGCCATTTTCATAGAGAAATTGTGGGTGCAAGAGTTTGCTAATTTCTGGTGGTATTGCTATTTTACTTTCAAGCAAAGGCAACCAAAGTAACAGCACTGAAAAATACCAAATGGATAATGGAATTTTTTTTATATTTCACAGGGAAAAACCCTTTTGCATAGCAAGCTATCTTTGCATTTTTCATGAAGTGTCTTTGTCAATCCAGATATGATGGCTTTCATCTCAAAGCAAGAGTGATTCTGTTGAAAGAGAAAAAATAGAAACCAATAAATAATAGTTCAGCTGAGAAAATAAAACCTTTGGAGCCCAAAAGACCAGGTTTGAAGGAGACACTAGGTACGTATCAGCTGGGGTGACAAAGGAAAAACAAATCACGTATCCAGACAACTTGTTGATGGATATGCTTGCCAAAGATAATTTAGTGCTGAACACAGAGCTGAAAGCAACCAAGTAAAAATCAATAGCATCCAAGTGGTGCTGTGTAGAGCAGTTTTACAGAGGACAGCAGACATCAAAGTACGCAGTGAGAGTGAGCTGTGGCCTTTTCAGTCCTCAGAGCCGAATTAAGTCGAACGCACATGGCTTCTTCATACAATGCTAACAGGATAGAAGGAACACTTAAGCCCATCAGCAAGAACAGAGCAACGGATAAACCTCTTTGACTAAGACTTAGTTTATTTAGTCAGATGGGGGAAAAAAAAAGCAATCCACCAAAGCCCCCCTGAAACCATCACTATCCCATCTGTCTGTGTTATTAACAAAGACTTGTCCAAAGGCAGAGTGGTGTTAACAAGGCATCTCTGCTCATTTGAACTATACTAAGGTGCAGAAAGTCATAAAGTTAAAACATTGTTAAGCATCTTCCAGACAATAACAACAAAAGGTACTGAGAAATCCAAGAGGATCCACTACCAGCAAATATTTCAAGGACACAACTGCAAAACATGAAATCCAAATTAGAGACAAGTTGTTCTCTTGTCCCATCAGCAAGTCAAACCTCATAAAATTCTTTCTTTAACGATGGGGTGTGTGGAGGGGGCGTATGTGTGTGTGTGTGTGTGTGTGTGTGTGTGTGTTTAAATCACAACAGTAAAGTACGTCTCAATTCCACTGTGATCTGTGGTCCTCTCTTTCTTCCTAGTCAGACACCACCACAAGAACGCAGGACTTGTCAGAGAAGGAAGATGCCTGTTATGCTGCATGCTCAAACAATGGGCACAACCCAGCAGAATTATAGATCTTGGCTAATGCATGAGAAAGTCAGAAAACAGCCACAAAGCATCACTCACTGACAGAAATATAATAGCGTGCTCCCCTGGGACTGATGCATGCAGGGCACTGATTGGCCTGCATGTCTTCTGGGGATGCAATGCTGTTGCTGTTTTTTTCAGACAAAGGAAAACTGGGAGCCCTAGAACTCATGCAAAGAAAATGTCATTATCAATATAAATTCTCAGTGTTTAGACAACCCTGGGAGCTTTCATCAGGCGTCTTTCAGAAATTACAAGAATTCACATGCCATCTGTTTGTCCCTAAAAGTGCAACAACTGATGCCATTATCAATCCTTCTCTGCCAAAAGGGATGAAATCGACTCCAGCCAGCTTCCCCCATGCAAAGATTGCTTATTCCAGCATGAACTGCATGCAAACCATTAAGCAGGCATTTGGAGATGATTCCTGCAATGTGAACCCACTCTGCTGGATCCAGCAAGTTATGGCTGGACAACTGATGCCAAAGGGAATTTGGACATTCAGTGGATGCCTGAATCATCATCACCAAAAACTGTCTTGTGGCTTATGAATTACAGATGTGTAGTGTCCATTCCTGCCAAACTGATGAATGCTTGTGCATTAGTAATGGATTCAAATGCACAGAGATATGCAAATTCCAAGCTGTATCAAGTAAAAGACTGAAAGGAACAGTTTGCAAGATCACTTCAGTAAAGATTTGACAGAAAGATTAAAAAGAGAATGTTATACAACACCTGTGAAGCAAATATCTGACATGATTCCACAGGGGAAAATATAATATTGTTTATTAGGGTATATTTAAAATTATCAGTTCCCTACTTGCATTCAGAGTCTCTTTTTTTACCCAAAACCTATGTACTCTGATAAAGAGAAGGCTGTTAACAAATACATGCTTAGCAGCTCTGAACTACCCTGCCGAGGAAGCTCGCACATCTAAACAAAGTCTAGAGGTAGCAATACCTTCAAGGAGCTTCAGAAGAATTTTGACCACAGGAACCATGAGCAAGAGGAATGCCTGACCTTGGCTCACCAGCTGTTGGCTGGACAAGACACTTGTGCCTTGTAAGATCTCAACTCTCTTCTTTTGAAAGGTGATCCTTTCAAAGCTGCTAAGAATGGGAAACTGTCCTTGTTTAGTGGAAATTAAATAAACTTCAGTGGAGACAATAAGATAGTGCTAACATAGGGAAAAAGTAGCCCTGCTCTCTCCATGTCCTGGCTGTCACTGTCCATCCTGGTGGTACCTTGTCCTCCCTACTGAAATGTGGGCTTGTATTCATGCAATGAATTAGACTGGGGAAAGCAGATTCAGGTACACTCTTGTCCTCTCCCAGCTCCAGCTGAATCTGCTCCAGTTCACCATTCAGCTAGTAAAAGTACTGTGAAAGGAAGAGAATAGCACAGGGTGAGAACAAGTAGTCAGAAGCAGAGGAAGTGTGGATCTACTGCTTTTATCAATACTGACAACTTATGCCATCTTAAATTATTTGTCTGACTACAATCCTGAGATCTTCCAAATAGCTTCTCATTCCAGCTTCTATATTACCACTCCATAATCCTGTCATCACCGCCTGAAGCTGGTCAAAACACTGCAAGGGAAGAGTTTTATGAAAAAGAAAGTTTCTTTTTAAAAAACTAAGCTCCAAGTTTTCTTCATGTGTGAAAAGGACTGAATACCTGAAGACTACTCCTGCACATGTAGATCACCCCAAACCCCACTTTGTCTCATTGTCCTTGACAATCACTACTGCCTGATTACTGAGCACTGAAAGTTTAAAGTAGTAATCATCCTACTGCAATGATGATTGAAGAGACTGAGGAAGAAAACCAAAACCCAAAAGCTAAAGCTGAATGAATTGCTCACACTCAGAGACCAGCCTAACCTAGCTTGAGCACTTCCCTCCCAAGTTATGGAAACAAAACCATCCCTCTATTTCCCTCTTTTCTTGCATGCCACACACAGTTTCTTGTTGAGCTCTGATAGTGTGCAAACCCCATGAAGGTCTCTCATCTTCAGTGGGAAAAGCAAGCATTATTCACATGGCTCTGCCTCACTAACATTTCTGTTCACAAACAGTGTCAGCAACAAGTGCCAGCTTGAAAGCTCCAGGTCAGGATTTTATGGTCAGGATTTTATTAGAGTCCCCATCTCCAGGATGCTTTGATTTTTACATTGCTATGAAAAGAAAATCCTTATACATTTAATTTTATTAATTTTGTCACAACTTCTTAGCTTCAATTCACCTGTTATTACAGTTAATTGGCTTTTGTAATGAAATAATTTTAAACACATTTTAATAAATATTTTGTTTTACAAACTTACTATAATCTGCCATATTTTATCATAAATTAATATCCCTTTTAATATTGCATTTTTGAGTGCTTTAATATAAGGAGCATAAAGGAAATGACATGACTGAAATAAGAATTTCAGCCTTAATAAAGACATTAAATTAATCTGAAAGAGTAAAAAGTCTCTTCTTTGACCTAGATAAACACTTTTTTCCTATGCTTTCTCCTTTTACATCAATTTGGAGAAAAAGCATCCCTGACATCCATGCCCCATGTATTCCCACCCCTGGCTGCGCTGGCTCACTCAGTGGAACAGCGGCTGCTGCTGCCTCTCCTTTGCACAAAGCACAGCTCCCAGTGCTCTCCCTGAGCTCCAGCTCACTACCAACAGCTTTTTTTTTGTGAAACTGATTGTTAGGCCAAGCTTCTGCAATCCAGCACCTGCACTACTCTTGATATCTGTGTACTCATGCTATAAATTTCTCACCACAATTGGGTAGGTCAATTAATAAGGCAATTTATTAGATCGTTAAGGAACAGGCAGGCAGCGCTGGGGATGTGGGGAGTCTGTGCTCTACCAACAAATCCATCCCACCTTTGGTCACTGCCCCTTTTATAGGCAGCTTCTTGGTGGGCTGTGACATGCCCACCCTGTGGGGGTACAAGTCCAAACAAGCCCTAACATGTTGGCCAGCACTCAAGCAGCAGTGGCTACAAGCACCCACCAGGTCTGGACAAGGCTCAAACATGTTCTCAGGTTGCAGTCCTAGCAAGCAGGTAACAGCAGGGACATGTTTGCTCATGTCTACACAAGCCCACGTTTTTCTGATACATAAAAGTGGATACAATTCATAAATAAAAATACATAAAAACAAAAGCCAACAATTCACAGCAATGTGATGAAAACAAATATATTGAAATCATTATATTTTCCTGTGTCTCATGTCCGTGCTTTAATCTGAGTCCAGTATTCTTGCTTATATTGATCCCATGGTGTATTTCCATAATGACACAAATCACTATGCAACATCTCACACTCATTTGCTTCATTGCTGAAAATAATACCAGAAAGAACTAGAAATTCCTCCTAGAATGCTGGGAGGGCAGCAGGTAACGCAGTTCCCTCTTGTCCCCAGCAGATCCAGCCCTGGACGGGAGCGCACACGGGAGCGTTTATGAAGTGCCATATGTCTAATTGGCTGAAAGGTAATATTCAAAGGCCCGCCGCTGCTCCCCGAGCTCAGGGACTGCAGCTGGCAGAGTGTTAAATCAGTGAACAGTTGGGCCCTTTGCGCTGCACCACTGCTGCTGCTGCTGCGGCTCCCGGGGCTGCTGCCCAGTTTGGCTCATTGAGCTCCCCAGTCAATGGAGAAGGCATCTCTATTGTGCACCTCAAAGCATGCTCACAGCCCCTGAAAGAGAAACAGGCCCCAAACTACTGGGGCAGATCGTATGACAGGATTACTTGCTTGTTGTTCCTCTTTCTTTCTTTTTTTCTTCTTTAAAGGACTTCTATTGGACTACAGGAAGGAATTACGTGAGGGGGAGACCGTATTACATAGTGACAGCTGGAAAACTGGGGATTGCAGGCTAGTAACGGAGCTGGGTTCCTTCTGTGCCGGCTGGACACCTACCTAAGGCATCTTTTAATTAATTTGTGCAGGGAGTGATCTCCAGATCAGGCAGTGCAGGGCAAATCCTCGCATGGCTGGTATCAGTGGCAGCCTGCCCCGGCACTGCAGTGAGGATGGGATTTTTTCCCAAAAACACACACAGCAGCTCCTCATTGCCAACCCTAGAGCACAGAAATGCAAGCATTTATTGTTCTTACAGGATCCAGACATCCAGATCCAGAAAATGTGTTTAAGCAGAGCTCTGAGTGCCTGACACTTCAGGCACAGCAGATATCAAGTTCTTGACTGGCAAAAATCAGTATTTCTCTAATGGTGTCAATAAACATTGCCTGGCTGATGAGCTTCCCCAGCACTGCTTCTGTAACTGGCTCTGACACACCTACCCTAGCAACATCCGACAGACAATTTGTGAGCACCCTTCTGCTTTCTGCAGGCTGAGGCTGTGTGTGCCCTCAGACCCCTGCACCTGTGCTTCCAGTAAGATGCCTACAATTTACCTTCCAGTGCTGTAAACAGGCACGGCACCAGGCACCTGGTGCATTGCTCAAGAGGAGGACAGTAATCATTCCATAGCTGTCCATGATGGCAGCAAGGGAATTGCTGTCTGGAGTTTCAACATCACCCTTGGCCCCTGTGCTTTCCCAGAAATACACAAACATTACCCATTTTTGGTAAATTATATGTGTATGCCTCATCTCACCTTGCTGGTAGCATCTCAAGGCTTCAAAGCTCTTTAATTCACCATTCTCACTGTTCAAATTGCACTCAGTTAAGACACAGCCTAATTTATCTTCTTGGCACATGTAGCAAGCAGTGCCACTGTTTAATCTAGGCCTAAAAACTGCATAAAATGTGCAGTCCTGCCCTGGGTAAAAATAGCACTTTCAGTTGGGAACTACAAATCCTGCTGGAGGCTGGACTTACAATGGCACATATCAGTTTTCCTTCACATTTTTGGACTGAGGGAAAATCAAGTTGTCAAATCATGCTTTGTTTTGATTCAAAATGCAGAGTTTTCTCGGTCTGTAAAGATACCACAGCTCCCAAGCTCTATGGCATTCTTGGAGAGAAGATTGGCCCAATTTTCTTCTACATGCTTGCACATTTGCACCATTCAACAAGCAAGGACACCACAGTGGATTTAAAAGCAGACTGGCATGAAACAAGTTGCCACAAGAGAGGGTTTGAATTGAGAGTGCTCAGGCTCCATTGTGGTAACTGTGATAAGCTGCAGATAAATGCTTTTATCATAACCACAATAAAGGCAAGGTAAGAGACTCAGCATGCGGCTTGACACAAGCAGAGGGCACTACCCACGTGCCACAGAGTAAGACCCAATACTCAGGCACTCACCACAAAGCAGATGAGGCAATGTAAATCCCCACCCTTGCTGGCTTTGTGGCAATTTGTTCATGTGCTTGTCCCCAGGGTGAGTAAAACCAGCCTGCTCTGCCAGAACAGCCTGAAATAGCAACATTTGCTGAAATTGTACATTATTATTAACACCTAGCATTACGTCAGAATGGATCATATCTTATCCAGCTCTACCACACGTCATGTAGTCTCTGAGCACACAACATTATTATACTATTCAGTCATTTAATTAAAACAATAATTGGTGCACAGGATGAAAAATAAAGAGCCTTTTTTTTTTCTGAAAAACTTACAACTTAGCCTTACAAAAAGATGGTAGAGATACCTGATAAAAATGAGAAGAGGATTTTTGTACTAGAAAAGGGGATTTCAGAAGCAAGAGAAGTAAGGGGAGCTGGTAGAAAGGCCAGGCAGAGTAGAGCTGACTGGCCAGGCTACAGGAATTACTGGATTGAGGTAGGAAACAGAAAGGACAGATAAAAAGTTTGCTTTTGCAAGCTAGGGACTGCAAAGGGAAAATATAGCTGATAAAAAATTTTCAGAAAACTTGAAAGGGGAAAGGCTGGGGGGAAGGGAAGTGAGAGAAATGTAAAGATGATGGGATAGAGTTCAGTTCCAAAGTTGGGACAAAGAGATTAAGTAAATGACTGCTGTCTTCCAGGAACCAAAACCCCAGGCTCAGTGAGGGAAACAATGAGGAATACCAACACAGAAAGTGAAAGACCAAGACATTTCACAACTTCAGAGCATTTACCATTCCCAAGCATCCAGACTTTCTGTATCCTGACAGCTGTCACATTTTACCCTACCTATCGCGCTCAGCTTCACCAACAGCATTCATTGATCAGGTGCTGCTCCATTCCCTTCACATATAGGATGGAAGGAGATACAGGGCAGAGTCCTCTCAGCCCTGGTGTCTGGAATGCAGCTCCTCTTGGCACCGTGGCAGGGCTGGGTGGGTAATGAGGGGCAATCTGGTCTAGTGATCTCAGCAGGCGAGGCTGGGAGGTGGGCATGCCGCGCGTCTCGTGCCAGCTCCCACACTCGCTTCTCCCTCTGGAAAGTGGGAACGCCACCTGCCAGCCCCACAGGCTTGTCACGAGGATTGATTAATGTTTGTAGACATTTTTAAGAGAGGGGGAAAGCTCACCAGACAGAGCTGCTAAAAGGCTGTGTGTGGGAAAATGGTTTTATCACCGCTATGGCTTAAACTGGGGCCCGCAGCATAAAAAAATTGTTACATTTGGATTCAGTTACGTCCAAAGGATCTGTGGCTGTCAGGCACAACTACAACATGCAAAAGTCTCAGAACAAGTGACTCTTTACCAAGGGAAAAATAGCCCATCCCTTGCCTTTTGCTTTTCTCTAAAAATCCCTCTGTAGCCTTGCATGTCTTCGGGGCTATGGGTGTTTCTGCATGATGCCAGTCCCAGTCCCATCACAAAAACTTTCTAACCACTACCAGACATGCTCCCTCCACCCTGGGCTCCCACTGCCTGGCACGGGGAAAAAGCATGCCTGGCCCTGCGTCCTAGCTGTAATGCCAGCAGTTAATTCACAGGCACATTAGCTCTGCTGCAGCCTTTTAGTAGCTTGCCCCAAAACTCGCATCCTGAATTTTGACTGCGCTCCCCGCCCAGGCCGAGGGAAGACGCAGGGATGGGGTAACCCCTGCCATGGCGGAGCTGCCATTCCAGAGCACAGATAAAAGTGAAACCTGAGCAGAAAATGTTTGTGGTGCCACTGGCAATCAAGGGCCGGGTTGTCCCAGCAACGGGAACACTTCATCAGCTCAGCTAACAGATGGTCAGTGAGCAACAGGCAGCATATGTTCCAATAAGCACTGACATCAGCACAGATGGAGGGTGGGCAGGAGGCTGGCCCTGAAACATAACCTGACATTTCCTTCTCATTTGGTGCTGCATTGTTATAACTCACACAGGAAGATTAGCAGGGAAAAGTGAATAGCATTAGGGAATCTGCTCAGGAACCGATTACTAACACTTCACTGCAGTTTTAGATTTTTACTTAACCAGAGTGCAACATTGTTAACAACATTCAGGGGCAGAAAAGGAAAATGCACTGGTTTTAACGATGGGGCTTTATTTTCATCACAGACAGGTTTTCCCAAGAACACTAATTAACAGATTGCCACCTTCTAGGAGTCTAGATCTCCAGTTCCACTATTTCTACAGCTTTTTCTTTTACTCCTTCCATCCCTTTCCCAACAAAATGCACCCAAATACCCCACAGGATTAAATAAAACTCCACAACACATTGTTACAAAGGGCATAACTTTCCTCAGCCCAAAATAGACTTTAATGCTTGCTACAAAAGACAGAAGAACAGCCACAAAAGGGAAAAAAAATAAAATAAAACATTAATTCCTGCTGACGAACATTCAACAAAAAATAGGTTTAAAGGAGACTGTAGTCCTTGGAATCAACAACAGATCAATCTGGGGCCCAGAGGATCAGTGTACAAACAGGTTACATATAAATACACAAGTTGTGTATTTATATGCACTGTGGATAATGGGCAAGCATGCTGCATGTCTCCAAAGTGCCTCTGTGACAGACAGCAAGATGTCACGTAGATACACACAAATGGTGTAAGTGTACAGCTGTATCACAGGCAGATATTAAAGAGAGGCAGCGTGTGCAGCCACAGCCTTCTGTTACCTCGTGAGATACCTTTAGAAGCCTTTTCCTCCGCCAGCGCGTGGGAAAGTTTAGCAGGCACCTCCCTTCAATGCTAATGGGACTTGTATGTACATCCATCTCTTGTGTCAGCAGAACAGACCCTCCAGTGAAGCCTGTCTGCAGTCCTGGGGGACTGCCAAGCTGTTTTGGAAATGGCAAGTGCTTCCATTTCTGTTCCTTGTGGCTTTCTTTGGAGAGCCTGAATTTGGTCAGAGATTTGCAGCCTGGATAACCCCCTGTGCATCCTCCCGTTTATTCACAGTTTCTTCTCTGGGGCTTTACCCAGATGCTCAGCCCAATTCACACAAGGATCTCCTGCCCTTTCTCAAACTACAATATCTCTGAGAGGTGAATACAGCTCTTTAGCAAACAACTGCACAGGCAATCATCTGCTGATATTTTCAAATGGCTCCTAGTTTTGTACAGCTCAGTATCTGGCCTCAGCATTACAGAATTATTGGGATAATACTCCACACATTTAGTGGCCACGCACTGCAGCAATCATTTCCCATATGTCTCAGCTTCCTAGGAACTTCTGAAGATGGATCTGTGCTCCAGCTGATGACAAATGTCACAAGAATCTGTAATATCTTGAGCAAGGTCACTGAGTTAGTAAATGACAGATCTAGGAAGGTGCAGGGAAATCAATCAGGTTTCCTAGCTCTGACCCCCATTAGACAGAATCCTCTCACAGCAGAACAAATTAGATACTCATCAACTCTGAACACATGCGTTCAGTGAGAACTCCCTAATGAACCAGCCATGTGTGTCAGAGAGGACAGACACAAACTGCAGATCACTGCATTGTTGCTAACTGCAACTCCAGCAAAGCCACTTGAGAACACTTCTAACCTGAAAAGTCTGAGTAGCTGAGCCATTTTGGATAAATTTCAAGGATGCCAAGCTGCTGAGAGATGCTCACTTTTTGCTCTGGGCTGTGTTATGCTTTATACCATCAATGACTGTCAGTATCAAAAAGGTAATCTGCAAGGTAATCTGGGACCGTGCTCTTGGAAATCCACCTCTTTTTGTGCTGTTTGGGGAACAGTCACAGGGGGTGCTTTGTTCCCTTCCTCCACTGCATGTACAAGCAAAGCTGGTACATACTTACTAGTTTGGTGCAGCCTCACTGTCCCAGTTACACCAAAGACTTTATTTCAGTCATCTCCATTTAGTCCTCTGGCAAATCTTCACTGATGTTAAAGCAGTGTAGATCCTTTATGGTGAATGGTCTTCTTAAATGGAAGTTGGAGATGGTCAATGATAGCCAAAGTCAAAACGAAAAATCCAAAGCATATGTTTTAATTGCAGCAATAATGCTGACTGTTTACAAAACAGCTGCAGGGTGAGCACATACAGCCAATATCTGCCAGTTAAGAACATTTGGAATTACATTTAACAAATGAAGTCTTTCATGATTCAGAAGAATTGGTTTGGTTTCATATAATGTGTTTTTTGTGAGTTAAAAAATTTTCTGTATCTCTGTTTGGACTACATGTGTTCCAAAACATGAGGCAAGTGGGACATTGGGAATATTTATCCAACAAAAAAGGCTCTGAGTGTGCTATTTCTGGACAGAGGGAGTTTTTCTAGGAAAACCAGCAGCCAAAGGATGTTAACATTGCTTAGATCTCCAGAAGTTCCTGCTTCCACATCCATCAGTTAATGAATCAACCTGGCCAAGATATCTGAACATTCCCTTCTAGTGAGTCCCTCAGTTCTCTGAAGCAGTATGGATAATTTGATGGGTAAGCATATGGGCAATCTGAGTAAGAAAGAGAAAGAGGGAAGATTGCTTCCACCTCTCCTTCACTCTCCAACTTCCTGATCCTTAGAATGAGCAGGATATTCATGTTTACTGAAAAAAAGAAGACAAGGGGCAAGGGGTACAAGTTGCATCAGGAAATATTTATATAAATAAATCACAGTATCACAAAAATCACAATTTATAGTAAATAAATCACTGTATTTACAATATAGTAAATAAATTCTTTACAATGAGAACAATAATTCACTGGAACAACCTCTGCAGGGATGTGGTAAAACCTCATCACTGCAGGTTTTCAAGATGTGATCAGACAGGGTGCTAAATAATCTCATCTGGGCTCCTTCTCCCATGGAAGGTTGGGTCAGGTGATTTTACAAGGCCCCTTCAAACCTGGGCTGTTCTATGATTCTATATCTCCCACTGCTTAAAAAGAAAAACCAAACAAGTTTTACAAAATGCTTGTGGGAAGTGAGACCGGTTTCACCTTAAGGTGGAGCAAGTCCTTCTCCTAAAGGGAAGGGAAGGTTCTGTGTTCCCTCACCTACTTCCAGCTCCCAGTGTCTGTCCCTTCTTTGTGCTGGCCACAAGAGACAGGTCAACTGGTCAAAAACTAGTCTGTTGTTGGTTTCTTGGGTTAGAGAGTTGCAAATAGAGGGATCCCAGCAAAACTTGCTCTGAAGCAGCATAAACAGAGCAGTTCTAACAAGGCTCATGCAATGTCAGGAGCATATTTGTGCAGGGACTGGCAGTGTCTTACAAGCAATTGCAGGTGCCTGATCTTAATGCTAGCAACTGCTTCTTTTTGTCTGTACTGTAGGCAGGACTTGTGAGCGTGAGAGAGATTGAATGCTTTGTAATGAAGGTATATTGTAACATTTCTCTCCAGGTGGCACTTTGTTAACAACAATTAGATCCTGATTCATCTTTGAAGGGCTAATTCTTATGTGGTTTGCAAGGGTCCTACAAGGAGCAAGTGTTGAGTGGGGGCACTTTAAAAGTATTAGTGAGGGGGGGAAAAAAAAGAATAGTGCCATAAGAAATTTGCAATACAATGCCCAAGCCTCCTTTGCACCCCACAGTAATTTGTTCTTATTCCTGTTATTATCCCCTCGGGCACTAATGGTCACTTTATTAATTAGTTGAAAATTGCATTCTAGGTCAAATGGCAGCTTTTTTCCCTCCCATTGTTGCAAATTGCTACTGGTATGGCCCAGTAAATGGCAGTGTTACTGCAAAATGGGAAAGATCCTTTGCTTTTCAAGATAAAGCCTATGGACCAGCTGCACTTTCCATGACATTTCTAAGCAGAGCATTTCCCCAGGCCTGCTTTTAAGCAGTTAGGAATTAAACAGAACTCACTGTCATTGTTAAGATTTCTAATCATAGGCTGTTACTGTATTTGCTCTCACTCTCCTCACCCTCCCCCCCATTTTAATTCTAGCTGAGCCTGTTTTCTAAGGTGCATCTCTGCAGTGCTTAGCCCCATTTTCCAGCAAAGTAGGCAGTGTATTTAGGTGCCTTCATTTCTGGTGCTCTGCTTTGGAGACATCTGCTTTTGCAGAAGAGGACAGATGCTTAGCTTATTTCTGAGAAATAAGGCCATGTCTGTGCCTCTGAAGTTAGAGACTCGAAAATTACAAATCACTCTTGAAAATATTTGCTGGCTACTGAATGTAGAAATAGAGCAAACCACAGTCTCAGAAAACAAAATGGAAATTACAGATTTTGAGAAAGTTTTTTCATAAAGAAAACTCCTACTGGGGACAATAGATGTTTAGCCTTTAAACCAGAGGATCAGCCCACCAGAAGTGAACATCAAAGCAGTCTATTTTCCATTAACTACTTTCTGCAGCCTACTGTGCTGGATGCAATCTGTCATGCCAGTTTGTAGTCCAGCAGTCAGGGAAACTACCAGAAGTCAGAAGGCTTGGGCTAATTTCTCAGCACTGTCAGCCTAACACATCTAAGAGGATGCAGCTCATATGAAGTAAGTTGCACAAGCCAAGAGAAAGCACAGCCTTTATTTTTTTTTGTTTTTCAACTATCCTGGCCTCCTAGCTGCTGAATTTTCTTCTGTAAAATTACTTTTAAACTTCTGTTCTGGTAATCTCTATTTAAAACCAACAGAATTCAGAAAACAAACAAATATTCAGGGCTCCCTCTGGCCCTTCAGGGATTTTACTGAAGTCATATAAAGAGCAAGAAAACTTTTCGTATGGGAGAAGCATGCTACAGAGTGTCTTACAGGAACTTCACACAGGCTACCCTCACATACCTAAGAGCACAACTGTTTTGGATAGATCATATCCTGCCCACAGAGAGGCATCTTATCCTTCAGCAGGCTGGGCACTCATCCTCTCAGAATCTAAATGCTTGATCTGGCACCAGCTGTAGTTCCTAGTGAGCATCACACAGAGCAGTCAACAACCCCCTGAAACACCGCTCTCCTCCATCATAAGGACAGCAGAAAAGCTTTATTTATCTTTTCTCTTTTTGCCCTCTCCTCTCCCTGCTCCCTTCCTAATTTCTAACATCATAAAGGATCAGCCTTGCTTAGTTGGACTCTTTCTACAGGCAGATGGGGGTGTTTATGAGGGAGAGGGATGGTGGAGTGATTAAGCAATAACACGTTAGTGTAAACAAATGCACAGTGACAAATTTGGGATTTCTTTCCTGCTCCCAACAAGGAAGTGTTAAGACATGCAACTGACTCCTGTTAGCACTTAATATTTTTGCTTTGATGCTATTTTTTAACTTGCTTGGAGCAAAAGTTTCTTACAGCACTATTTGTTGCCAAGAATTAGTATAGTAACCAGCAATGCAAAGAAGTAAAAGAATTCCCTCCTCAAAAAAAAGAAGACTGAATTTGCAGGTTGGTATTTATTTTGTTCAAAAACTTCAGGAAATCATTAAAATCTAATCTTTATTTAAAGCATAAACCACAATCAGTGCCTAGATTTGCACTGATGTCACACAGTTACAAGATAAGCCTCGATATGCAGGTAGTCAATAAAAACACAAACAAATCTGCATTAAGTGTATTCCAAAGCAGTATATACTCAAGGTTTCTGATTTGTTTTTAAACAGTTGCTGTTTTGTAAAACAGTTGAAGTTTTGGTCTAGATGCACTGGCCAGCTTCCAAACGCCCTGTGCTACCATACATCAACTGTTTAGCTGCTCTCCCTCTTCTGTTTGGAAACGCAATTTCGTAGTGGATTTGTTTGAAATTGTCCTATTTGCTCCTTTGTGAAATCCCCCCTCTGCAGAGGAAAAGTGGGGTAGAAATTAAATCACACTCACAAAATGAAGGCTTTGTTAAAGGAAGGAGTATTGCAAGCTGTTCAAAGATGGTGAAGATTTGGGAGTAGCCTTATCACCCTGTTTAAATGTGGTGATCTTTCATATGTGTATTACGTAACAAGAGGTTCAGCTTTGTCACCAGCACCCAGCCTCACACCTCCATAAATTTCACTGGTACTGAAAACCCTCCAGAGAATGTAGATCAGAAGGACTGAAGGTCCTGATGGGTAATTGAACTACAGGACAAAGATGATTATCAAAAGGCAGCACATGACACACTTACATCTCTGTTAAATGAGCTGCATCATGATCACAAAATGAAATACAGAGCCTGCTAGTCTTCTGCTATTAACAAACAACCTCTTGCTTAAAATAAAGCTGAGTGTGATGAAAGTAACTCCTGAATTATTACCTTGACCTAAGTTTTCCAAATACCGTAAATGCCTTGCAAGTTTCTCATCACTTTTCTGAAAACTATGATTGCTTTCACTGATTAATGAATTTTAAGCCACCTAAAGCTTAAACATATTTAGGAAAAACATCTGATATCAGAACAGCTCTCACAGTACAGTTTTGCTCTTTAATATGAGTCAAAAAACCAGCTGCAGACTTGGCTACCTAATTTTTAAGACAGGGTGCACTATTTTCTATTAAAATAACTGCAGCTATCAGTCATTTTCAGAGAGCTTGGTTTCTGTGCCTAGTATTTCTTGTGTCTTCTAGCATGAAAAAGAGAAGCTTGATACATTTGATATATCAATGTATTAATATAAAAGAGACCATGCCTAGATTAACTATATTAACAATTAATATATCCCTGTTTATCCATGCGACCACTGCTAATAAAAGATCATTTGATAAGTGATCTAATGTGTAACTGGGAAAATAAGAACCAATTGAAAGACAAAAGCCTCAAAATACTAAATTGATGGGTTCTGTGCACCTTGCATTGTCTTGTCCTTGCTTCCCTGGCCTGTGTAACTTTCAGGTTTGTGCTTGTGTCTGATCACCAAATCAAATCTCCAAAGGAATGGTAAATAGTTGTACAAATATCACCACTGAGGAGAGTCTTTTGGTGATGTTTATAGGCGAGATACAATTTTTATATCAAACATGAACACCCAGTGCAGAAAACAACTCTGTGTGACCGCAATTCTGCACTCAGAGCAGTTCTTTGCCCTGAAGAAATGCCTGTCTTCCTGTCTCACAGAATCACACAGAATCACAATATATGCCCAGTTGGATCGTTGAGTCCAACCCCTGGCCTTGCCCATCATCATCCCCAGGAGTCACACCACATGCCTGAGAGCATTGTCCAAACCCTTCTTGAACTGTGTCAGGCTTAGTGCTGCATATTTGTATTTGTAGTTTTTAGAGGTATGGGAGACAGCAGCTGCAATTGCTAGAGCTGATGTCCTGCCTGCACTCTGATTTCGGGCGTGTTGGGGAGTTGCAAGCTGTGCACCACCATAGCTGCTACCCAGGCAATGAGCAGCACCAGTACAGCATCAGGGTCAGTAACTGGCTTGGATTCCTTACCTGAACAAATATTCCAGACTGTAAGGTCGAGGGGTTTTAATAAAATAAAGATGTATTTTCCCAGCTGGCACAGCAAAACCAAATATTAGACCTTAATTTGGTAGTAAGATTAAATAAATTCAGGCTGGCGAGCATTCAGAAAGAATACCCTGCCAGTTGCCCCTGTCTTTTACAAACAACTCTTCAACTCATCATGCACTGTCTCAATGCCACACTTGTAGCTAAAAACTGTAGGCTAAATTAATGTCTGATCACCAGCCTAGGGCTCCAAAAGCAGTACAAGGCTGAAAGCTCTAAGAGTATCAGTCTCAAGAACAGAATCTTTAACAAATGAGATTCTGAAGCTGAACCAGCTTCACATTTGTGGTGGGCACAGTTGAAACACAGTGTACCCATCAGCCTGGCTATGGGTGAGAAAGGTCTGTGTGTCAGCTGCAAGGTCTAGAAAAGCAATGAAAGCAAGATGCTAATTCTGTAGGCATACACAAAGACATTTGGCTGTAACCATTTTCAGTCTTTCCAGCTGTTTTCAGCCCACAGGCCATATCTATTGTTTTGACAATATCAATGTACTGTGGTAATTTCAGCCAAACTTCCTGACCCCCTGTGCTGTCAGGGTCTTAAAGCTGTCATGGAGCAGCAAGGGGGGCCTGCTTCACCAGGGAAAGCAAGCCAGCAGTGGAGGGGCAACGTAGGGCAGTGAGCTCACTGCTGAGGGTACAGTCCCACAGCACCTGAAGAACAGCAGAGCAGGCCTGATGGTAGGAACCAGCTTCATCCAGCAGTCCTGTGATCACTAGACAAGTCCATGGGGATGGGGATGTCTCCATGTTGCACAAGGAAGTCAAATCATGAAGGCAAAGGCAGAATCAGACAGGCACAGGACTTAATTCCTGCAAGTAGATTAGGCAAGCACCAAGGGCAAGGACCTGGACTTAGACACTGTTCTTGAGTCAAGGGTCTCAGGAGACTCCCAGGAGACTTCCCACAGCTCTCTCACACAGGTCTTCCTCACTGACCAGCTGGATCCAAAGTCACCCATCTGCAGGTGTCAAACCCCTCTGCGGACCAGGAGGAGAGCCTGGCAGTGCTTTCAGGATGCAGGCATGGAGCTGTCAGTCACCTCTGCACCAGGGGCACCAGGAAGCACTGGCACTTGTAATCATCACCATCTCCTAGCCCATCCTGAACAACCTCAGCCATCCTGAATGACCTGCACTGAGGAGTTTACCAGGCCATCAGCGTGTACCCAAGGGCAGCCTCACCAAACTCACAAATCCTCTGGCGTTTCTGGGCTCTCAAACATCATATGCCTTTATGCCAGAAACACACCAAGGTTTCTGGATATTTACTGAGCTGACCATGTTTCCATAGAGCCAAAAGATACTACGGAAGAGGCTCTGCACCACAGAGGAATATCCCATCAAACTTCCAAGTGAAGGAGCATATACTAGCCTGTGTCTCAGTTTAGCTGCCAATGGGGAGTCTGTTTAAATGTGAACATGTGAACTTCTGGTTTTCCTCCCCAGCATTTAAATAAAGACCACCTTTGCAATATAATACCATATGTTGGACCATCCCTATAATTTTGCTCAGACAGCATGGCACAGAAAGATCTGTAGAGCTTTAGGACTGCTGTCCCCTCCATCTCAGCACAGCACTTGCTAAGAGCAGAGCAATTACAACTGTAGTCTCCTGTTTTATAAAAGAGGTGCAAACTATACGTTTTAATAATTGCAGTGCCATAGCACCCTCAGATTAACTCGTTGTTTCGTTGTTTCTTCAGTCCAGATTTGGATTCCCAGTGTGATGGTATCACAAATGAGCACAGCAATTTGAGAGGAAGGATATATAAAGAGAAAGTTGATAGGTGCGCTCCCATCAGTCACTTTCACAATGACCATGTCACAATTTCTGCTGAGTCACTGCTGACTAAATTATTGGTGTTACAGAATGTTGTCTGGATCCCCATCCAGAAGGGGAACACATAAAGCTAATAAATCAATCCACAATTTCACTGAACACTAGACAAAAGACAGCTACCCAGTGCACAGGCTAGAGAAGACTAAGCAGTACAGCTGAACAAGAATGCTTTTCTTCACAAACACACGTTCCTTCACTTCAAATCTGCATGGCTGTTTTTTTTATGTTCTGTAACCATTCAAAACAACCCTGTAGTCCATATATTAAGGAAACTCTATTAAACTGGAACCTTTATGGTCATGTTCTCCAATTTGATTTCTTTCTAGAGTCCATAAGCTTTGTAGTATTGTGAACAATTCAAAGTTCAGTGAGATGGCAAAGAAGCACCTCTATGTTTCAACTTCATGCTTCTGCTTTCCCTTTACTATGCCTGGTGGAGAAAAAAAATTCTTTTGGCTTGGAAATAATAATAATAATAATAATAATAATAAGCAGCTTCTGCTTATGGCCTAACATTAGGAAGAAAAACAACCTCATAGAGACGCTATCAATTCTTCAGTAGTCCGGGTAATTATTACCAACAATTCATACCACAGCTAGCACAGCAAAACTCCCACTCTAACTGTATTTAACTTTGTTTATTGAGGACAACAGACATCTTTTCTCATATCAAAGCCTGAAGAGGGAATTACCAACAAATTCTGGCACACAATCACATTTTTTTAAAATACTCTATTATACATCATGAGATCCCTGAAACCAGAGAAGTTTCCATAAAATTCCGACCACATTATTTCAAAAGGTTTGGAGGGGAGGGATAAAAACAATAGTAAAAAAATGATAGTACAATTACAGTCAGTGGCAAATTATTGAAAAAGGAAGCAGGAATACCCCTATGATGACAGTGCATTTCCTGAAATGCAAATCAAGACACCATGTTATGTGAAATGGTGCCTGCTCACACTTTTAATAAAACAAGAAATCCTTATTGCTTGCTTATTTAGTTGGATTGTTGCTATATATAGAGTATGAAAAATATATTTACTGGGTTACAAACAGAAAAATACACATGAGGAAATTGAGTATGGAGTTATGGATGTGTGACAGTGCTACTCATTTTGACATAACCTGGATACTAAACAGGAATAAAGTCCCAATGATAGTTGACTCAAAGGAGTTACCTGCCCAAGGTCTAAGAAACAACATTAACTGAATAATCACAGAATCACAGAACAGGTCAGGCTGGCAGGGACCACAGGGGCTCATCTGGTCCAGCCTCCCTGCTCAAGCAGGGTCATCCCAGAGCACCTGGCACAGGATTGTGTCCAGATGGTTCTGGAGTATCTCCAGTGAGGGAGACTCCACAGCTCTCAGGACAACCTGCTCCAGTGCTCGGTCACCCGCACAGTGAAGTTCTTCCTCATATCCAGGTGGAACTTCCTGCGCATCAGTATCTGCCTCTTGCCCTATTGCTTGGCACCATAGAGAAGAGCCCAGCTCTTCTCTTGATACTCCCTTGATTTTAGGACTAAACAAATACATATATTTCTGAAACTGAATCACAAAGGGAAACATACAAATTTTTAAGAAATAATTTTGAAGGCAAGTGTTTAAATTAGACTTCTGGACAGAAAAGAAATATTGAGCTCTCATATGTATTATTCATTATAGAAGTAGAGCATGATAGATTCTTTCCTCAGTTGAAAAAATTATAAAAAGTTGCTTAACTAGAAGTATAAATCTGCTTAATTAAAAATAACAAATGTAAATGCAACTTTTTTACTTTATAAAAAAATGTTACATTTTACAAGAAGGTCACACTTTCACTGGCAGATGATGTCATGTTTCAAACTTTTCAGGGTTTCAGCAACAATGGGATAACCCTTAAGATACAGATACAATCAAAAATCAAGACATAAACCACAATACAGTATAGATATAACACATTATTCATGGTGAGGAAAGTATTGTGATATAAACAATTATTACAAAAATATGCCAAAATTACAGTTTAAGTCTTAAATTTACACGCAGGAATACCTCACAATGTTATAAAAAACAATTCAGACTTTCCTTTGTCAAATGGACAAAGCAATGTAGCTACACTGGGATGCTACTGTGCCTCAGGTACCTGTAACTTCAGTTTTAGTGATTCTGGTCTCATAACAAGCTTAGACCTAACATGGTAAGTGATTAACAAGCTGAACAGCCTCAGCTTTGTGTGATTTCTACCACAGTCACACCGTTCAGTCACTCTGCAAATTCATGAAAACAGGTTTTTGTAAACAAAAATTATCCCAATGGCACGATTCCACTGTCCCAGTTCGCCACTTGTAGACGTGAATTCTTTACTGAGGAGGAAGGTGATATCTCCTCCAGTGTGGATGTCCCGATGCTCTACCTGGAGGAGTAAGGCAGCAATTAAATACATTCCACGAACATTAAAGCAGGAAAATAAAGGCTTATTAAGATAGCCTGCAAGAAAAGTTACATTTATACATATCTTAAAAAAAATACATGTCCCTGTTCAGCTGGTGTGTAATTATGGCTTGTATTCTGAGATCTTGGAGTATAAAGTGCATGGTGGCTCTTCTTAAAACTCTTGGGTGACTGTAACTTTTAAACCTAGTCCAATTAATGGGCTGGGAGAGTGAATTTCATCTGTAGCTGTTAGATCTGACTGTATGAATTCAAGTAAGGATAATATGCAGTTCAGAACCAAACATAAGCCGTATTTACAAATATTTTCATATTGATTTAAGAGTGCCTGTGCACAACAGTGATTTAGTTAGAGAGTTTTAGCAAACCAGTACTCACAATGTAAATTAAATCTTTTCTCAGCACTGAAATTCTACTAGGTCCCATCTGCATTACAGTTCTCCCAAAATCCTATTAATCAGAAACATACTTGAAAGCTACACCAGTGTGGAATTCTTGACTAAGTACCTTGCAAATGAGAGGCTGCTTGTATTATCAGCAGTTATGTGTTTTACAGTGTGCTATGACTGAAGTGAATGTACTCTTTTGATGCAATTACATTCTGTGAAGAAACAGATAATTAACAGTGATTTCCATAGTTCTAAATGCTCAGTTTATTTTTAGGTTCTTATAGAATGAGTTAACATTGTGATGTAAAACAATGTATTAGTGGCCTTAACTTCTATTAATGAAGTTTGTCTACCAATAGGGTATATGGGCTGTGGTGTGGTATTGCAGCCACAAAGCTAAAATAAACTATCAAATAGTAAATATTAAGGGAAAATCTACTTTCCTGAGGCTTAGATGGCCTGCTCTGAGTAGCATGGATGTGCTTTTACCCATTTGTAACACACAGCCAAGAACTTTACAGAGAGAAGTTAAATGAATGAAATCAAACAAAAAAACCCCCAACCCTCCCAAAATGCAAAAAAAGTCACAGCTGAATTCCCTGCACTCAGAATACAGCTAGAGGACAGACTGCTTATTACAGCAGCTGAGTGGTTACTATTGACCATAGAATGAAGAATGCCTGAGTCCAGTTCTTGTACTGCCTGAGGGCATTCAAGCTATCCTCTCAGAGAAATACCACTGCTTCTTGGGTTGATGTTTTCTTGGTGGAGGCACTCTTTCCTCCACTGGTGAAGCTGAGACATTGTCACAGAATTCTTAAACATTAACTGATAAGAGAGAGCAAAGGCTGCTTAATCATTATGTACACTCGTGACACAGAAGATATGGGTCCCATGGTTACTCTTCCGTTACTTTTTACTGCATTTAATCCAATGATTTATATATTATATGCAACAGCAGGAGCCATAATAGTGTACAATGGTACATAAAGGTACATAGAAGATGGGATAGAGAGATATCAGTAATATTACTAGGGAGTTTTATCACATAATCTACCATGAACAGAAAATGGCTACTTTTTTGTTCTTTTTTTCCCCTCTGGTGAGACACACGTATAGCAGAGACAACAGCTACATAGAGAAGTAACCCAAATACCTGTGCTAATATTAGCAAACTTAGGACAAGAATTTTGTCAAAATAAGTCATGTTGGCAGATCACATTAAAAGGAGCTCTAAAACATTGCAGGGCTTTTTTATAAGGACAGATGTATTTTTCCAATGAACCTGTTTTACTTATAACACAGGTAATTAAACTCCAGTTATGGGATCATGTTTTAAGAGTGTCCTGAGGGTAAGAAATAGGGCTAGTGTAGAAGAAGCCAAGATGTTTAAATAATGCTACTGAAAGATATTTGTAAGACAGCAGCACAGTTACTGTGGAACATACTTTGTGGAATACACCTAGCTGGTCAGAGATTATCTGACCCCTGAATATCAGGTTTTTTCCAATGGTCAAGAACTGGTAACAATGACCAGTTTGGGTTTTGCTTATGGTCAGCATACATACTCTATATTTTAGCTTCATATTTTACATAGAGGATCAAAGAATATTATTTGTGAATCGAATTATATTATCTAACTCTGAAGCATTCAACAGTGGCAGCCGAAACACATTAAAGACTTCACTATGTCTATTTATTATTTATCTTTCCTAATCACATCAGTGATCTTATTTGAAAATCTCCCCTGGAAACATAAAAGAAATTCAGGCTTTGCAGACTTAATAAAATAACTGATGTTTCTTAGACACCTCTCTTCTTTTTGCTTATTTTCCTTAATCTATGTGTATTTGCTTCAACTCACACTAATGAGGTTGTAAAACTGAATTAAGTCAGCTCAACAGTGTTATCTACAGTGGCATTTCACTGAAATGTCTGTTCTTTTCAAGAAGTGAGACTGGTGAATGACTTAAGATTAATACCAAGGCAAGACAGAACTTGCATTTGTATCACTTAGGCAGTGACCTGGAATTGGAGACCCTGATCTAGAAAACCACTTAAGAATGTGTTTAACTTTATTCATAAGCTTGAGTGTTTTGTTGAAGTATGAACGAAGATCTGCAGCTAAAGACTTCAGACACATTTCTTTGTAGCTGTACCAATTTGTTTTAGAACTATTACAATTTTAAACACAGTTCAGCTGAGACCAAGCATGAAAATTACAAATACCACATGAAAGCTTATTTCCCAGAACACTGAGTAGAAGACGACTGCAGATTACAATGCTACACTCCACCTCACCCCGCAGAGTTAGTTTTTGAAAGTGGCAATACACAACTCATGCAAGTTTTGGTGCTGACTGCTGTAGGGTAACTGCACACATAAACATGAACTGCAGGTAGACACAGAGCTGTTACACTGGTGATAGGGACAATTCCAAACTCACAAACATATACACATTTTTTACCTTGGGATTGCAGATGTCTTTGTGTGAACCCTCTCATCTGGTTATGATATGGAGAAACAAAATGACTTCTGTGTTGCTGTTGGAACCTGGGATTAAAATCTCTTTGTTCTCTTCCTGAAAAACAATATTCACTAAGCAACTCTGACAGTATGTAAGCTTAAATAAAGAAAAAGAGAGATGGTGTATTCTTTTTCAGGAAACAGCATTTCTTAATTTTGTGCCAAAATATTCATGCACAATTACAATCTTTCCAAACTAAAGTCAGCCTAACAAGCATGGTTCTTGTCCTCATTTCCATCTATGCACATCATGATTACAGGCTGTTAACAAGTGTATTTAGAAACCAGATCAAAATTTTATGACACAGATTTGGAGACTGCAGTCATTAAAACAAACAGAAATCTCTCTCCAAATTGGAATCACAAATCATAATTAAAACGGTTAAATATAGCTCTCAAGGAAAAGCAGATGCTACCAAGGTCTGGTATTATAAATCATCAACAGATATCCTCAATTTTCAGTGTCCAGCATGAGCTTGTTGTAGTCACATCAGAAGTATTGCTGTCACATAATGTAAAGTACTTAAATAGCAGAAAATCATTCTGTCTGGTGTAATTTGCTCAAGGAATTCTGAAGAGGTAATTTTTATCCTCACAGATGTTATAACTGATCAGGTATTATGCAAATAATAAATATAATATGAGCATAAACACTGAGATTTAGAATAAATTATTTAAAAGTCTCAAAGCCTCAACATTCAGGCTGATCCATTAAAAAACTTTTAGATGTTTTTTTCCCTGAAAGTCAGGAAGATCAGGTAGGGAAAACAAATTTGTATACTGAGTTCTTTAGCAAACTGAGACATAAAGTTGGGGGAAAACAGCAAGATCTCAAACAGAAAAGCACAGTTCTTCAAATTGCCCAAAAGCTCTCTTCTATTTTGAAATATGTCAGCGAGTCCAATAAGAAGTATTTCATCTTCAATGCCTCACTCAGACCTTCAACTATCAATGTTAAATGCCTCCCCTGAGGCAATGAAAGAAAAGTCTGAGTCATTTAATTTCTCCTATAAAAATATCTTTATAACTGAATAAATAGTGATGTTTCTGTCGATGAATGATACTTAGTGCATTTATCTCACTATGTACCTAGATGGAAATATTATTCTATGTAAACTTGGGTAATCAAATTCACATAAATTGCTAAAAAGGGAAATATTTTCTTAGATGCATTAATTGCTTATTGGAGAAAGAACTGAAAATTTACTTAGCTTAATTGGCTGCCTATGTAATAGCTGCTGCTGTTGTAGGATAATTTAGCTCATCAATATATTAACTTTATTGACAAAATTCACAAAATGCCAACCTGTGTTAAATCTGTTCCCTCTTGGTCTGCTCAGTATTGTTCTTTTCTTTGCCAGGCAAACCTTGCAAATGAGAGATTTCAGATTCTGGAAGGGTGTGTACAAAGACTCCTGCAGAAAACACAGTTAAAAATCAATAGCTCTTCTGCTCTTCTTTATTCAGGCGTAGCACAAATTAAACACATACACAACTGTAGGTCTTGTCTTAGCCACAGCTGTGCATGCATGAAGGTGGTAGATCTGGTTCACACTTTTACAGGAAATAAAGTTTGAATATTTAGTATTAAATGTGGATACTTGGAAGGATGAGTAGGGGTGCATAAGAAATGCTTTTCCCTTTCTCAGTGAAGCATTTTTTCCTTCTCTGCCCACATCTGTAAATCCCTTGCTGTCCTATTCTATGACCTTGCACCTGTAGATACACTTAACTAGACTTCCATCTGCAATACCTCAGGAAGAGATGGTTAAAGCCTCCAGATAAGGACAGATGAACTCATGGAAAATACACCAGTTAAAATCAGTCTCTTAATCTCATACATTAGAAACAAAACTTAACCCAGCAGTAATACATCTGCTCCAAGTCCTGACTGAAAAAACATAACTAAGTCTAAAAAGAAATGGGGGGATTAAATTCAAGTGTTTACCTTGTGGTGTGATGAAAAATTCTACTGTCAAAAGACCAAGCTGAAGCTATTTAAGGATGCAATATTGAGAGATGTGATACATCCTTAACTTTCTCTGATTTCTGTGAGCTTTGAAAAAGTGACCGATATTAGAATGTATTTCTTTTTTCCCTGATTGGTACCAGGCATGTGTGACTTACTACACAATGAAGAGAATTAAGAAAACAGAGATTTTAGAACAATAGCATAATTTGTGACTTTCATAAAATGGAACTGATTTTTACAGGATGACATTTCCTTTTTTAGGAGCAGGAAGGAGAGAAGAAGATGACAGGATAAGCTAAAAAATCTAATAGGCAGCACGACTGAAGTAACTAGAGAGGTTTCTTAAATCAGAACGAGTCTGACTCCCCAAACCCTGCTGAGAACTTCCCTAATACATTTTTTAACAAACATTTTTAGAGAAAATTAACTAAAACCCACAGATTTTTTTAAAAAATATTTGTTTTACCATACAAACTGGGTCTAGCCTGTGAAGAAGACCCTCTAAAGGAAAAACTTTTCATTCAAATCCTGGGTGAATAAATTCAGAATGTATGGAGGTTGGATGAAAAGCAAGATCAGAAAAGAACAAAACATATCATGCTGACCCCATGATGCAATTTGGTTTTAATTTTAGTTTTAAAAAATTGATTATGTACATACTCATTAGTGAGAAGCACAATAACAAGGCTAATAAAGTGATAATATCATTGCCTCACTTCTTTATGAGACTATTATAGCCAATTTTCTGTGTGGATAAACAAACTAATATGATTACAGTTTTGAAAAACAGAACAAGCATAATATGACCTTAGCATAATTTTTTAAAAAACAACATGGCTCTATTTTTATTCTTATCAGAAGCTGTCCATTTTTTATATCTTTAACAGCTGTTAGGCTACAAAGAGCTGAGCTACACAAAAAGTTGCCCATAAAAATATCAACTGTATTTAATGTACACATTTTCTTCTTTTGGTATAAGAACCTGTAGGAAGCAAACCCTAAAATGTTCAAAAATTTTGATAGACATGTAAATATTTAACCAGGATTATATTTCCACTGTAATTGCCAGAAACCTATTACCTGTATTTATGCCTATCATATTCAAAACAACACTGATTCTGAGATTGCCTCAAGTCCCTGAAGTAATGCAACTGTCCAGATAATAGACAAGGGACTCTAGGAGTTAGGAGACAAGCACTGAACAACCAAAGGAATAATTTTTTCCTATTGTTTTTCTTTTCCATAACAAAACATCCCATGTAGAACAACTTTCTACTTTTTTTTTTCTGACTACAATACTGTCACTATCACCAGATTAGATTTATGGTGCTCAAGGTTAGATTGCTAACAAACAAGTGCTGAAAGATCTTGGCTTCCAGCAGTACATTAAGCTCTGCCAGGAACTAAGTACCATTTTTATTTATTAAAGCTGAACTTACAGTAAAGTTGAACTTATAATAATAGGAAAAACCAATCACAGATACTTGTTGCCTTGCCAGTGTTCCCAGCTAAACTGGCATCTCTTGGCAATTCTCCCCAAAACAGATTCTTGCCTCAGACTGATAAGCTGGAAAGCTATTTTATTAGTCTGGGTACATATCTCTGCCATATATGTACCATAAAATTGTACCTAAAAAAGAAAAAGGTATTTAAACTACTCTGAAAGTTCACATAGCCAGAGTATTTTTCTTCACAACAGAACAGTTTATCTGGGTTTTTTTAAAAGCAAAGCATCAGGCTCTTAAATACCCGAACCTAGATATTTCAGTTGACCAAGCATATTTCTAACTCTGTTCAAGAAAAGTAAGATCTTTCTTCATCTTTGTTATAAAACAGAGTAAAATAGAACTCCAAAACTAACACAAGATTTTTAAAATGTTAACTAAAACATACTACATAACACATTTAAAAATACCTGTATCAGTTAGTATAAAAGTTGTACAGATTTAAATTTTTATTGTCCAAGTTATCCACTAACCTGCATTCTACCCAAATGGAAAACAAGTATCAATTTCACACAGATCTGGATACTTTTACATTTTTCCATTTATTCTTTAAACCCTCTATTGTTTCGCAAAGTCCGGCATAAAATTCCTGGATGAACCATTAGCCCAATCCAAAATCTACTGAAATCAACAGACCAATTAATAGGAACCACAGGATTTGGATAGAGGTTATGGTCCTAATCATATGATTGAACACATATGGAAAGGATTATTCTCCTCCTTCATGCTAAAAACATGTTCATTCCACCCACCCACAAGAGCTGCACTCCTCACTCTGGACCAGCATGGTATGCAGCTGGACACAAAATCACAAAAGAAAACCAGTTATACAAAAAGAACTGGCATTGAATGCATGAGATCAAAATAAATCAAAACCAAAACCTTTTTTCTCTGTAATTACTTTACTTTAACCTCAAGTGATGCATTCAGTAGCAGGTAAAAGCATTTCAAAGGTAAGATTTTTCAAAAGTAGTTAAATGAGAAAGGTTTTTCAGACACATTAATTGAAAAAGACACATTAATTGAAGGTCATTAGATCTACCTTCCCAGATGGGTACAGACCCATCTGTACCCCAGCATCTCTCCACACATTCTGTGCTGGTGGGGCTGAAGGCAGGTCTGTTTTGAGGCTTCACCAGTGCATCAGTTCAGCCTTGCACTGTGTCTAGCAGACCCTGCCTCTGAGCCTGGACAATGCACAGTGCTCAGCAGGACCCTACACCTATTCTAAAAGAATGTACCTTCTGATTTCCAGTTCCTCTTTGACTTTGCCAAACATCTCAGAATTTGGGTTCCTTAATGCCTTTAAAAATATCACTCTTAAACATTTGTTTTTTAAAATGTATTCTTAATATGTTACTTAAAGTCTTATAGGAGAAAGTTCTCAATATCTCAGTACTAGGAAACTATTGTGAGCATTTTCATTTTTGAAATTGACAACTATTTTCCTTATTTTCTGAGTAGTGGGAACAAAAATAAAAGTAAAATCAGAGCATCCTTCATAAGCTCAGTATTTCTACTTACTTTTTTAAATTATTTTTTGTGGAGAGAATGAAAAAGGACTAAGAAAGAGAAGAAAAACTGAAAGAAAGGGGAACAGTGTAAGCATGAATATTAAAACAACAAACAAAATGGACAGGTACATTTTTACAAATAATGCAGAACTAAAAGAAAGTGATTGCTTACATTGCTTTCCAAAAGTTCTTCCACAGAGCAACCTCGATGTGACTTCTGGTACTTTTCTTGAAAAAGTTTTCCATCAAACACTGCCCAAGGCATCAGATCATCCATCCTGAACGGAAAGCCACAGGCACTGTTGGCCATGAGCAAAGTCGTAAGGCCACGGATAAGGACAGCACCCAGATGTACAGCCCTGGGGTCGACTTCTGCAAGCTGTGAACACACACACACATGCAAAGGCAGGTCTCACAAATCAGGAAATATGAGCCATCTTACCATCACATGTAAACATGCAAACAGCAGAGAAAATTATCAACTGTCCCTCTGCTCCATGATGGCCCTACTCCACACAGAATTTGTCTGAGGGTTCTGTACCTAGTTTTATTCAATAAAGTGAAAGAAGTGAAGTTTAACAAACACAGCATCTCATTCAAGTTTTTAAGACAAATACATCCAAAATGTAAATGGGAAGATAGAACAAACGGCTCCGTAGTATTTTTCAAGCACTAGCAGTTCTGCAGGAAAAAAGTTCTGTTAGTGGAATGCAAAACATGAACTGGGAGTACAAATTGATTTGTACAGTGATCCACTGACCTTCCAGAGTTTGCTTACCCCGGAAATGTTACAGCATTTAGAGATCATTTAAATTGCAGGATTTGATAGAACAAAGTTTATTGTAGCCAAGCTTTTATTTTAAACACTCTAGAATTTCCTTTGACTGTAATCTGAAAGTCAAATTATTTCACTTCAACCTGGATGTCTCCAGAAGAAATACTGGAATCGTGTGACAACATTTAGAAAATGCAAAATGAGAAACTCAACAAGACAATTAAAACTCACAGTCAAAATAAACTCCATGGGTGAATTTAACA
The DNA here is from genome assembly GCF_009819885.2 of Catharus ustulatus. Taxonomy (NCBI): domain Eukaryota; kingdom Metazoa; phylum Chordata; class Aves; order Passeriformes; family Turdidae; genus Catharus; species Catharus ustulatus. The sequence goes on along the minus strand of NC_046223.1, from coordinate 43,494,908 downwards.
TCCTGTTGTGGCAGAGGACAGCAAAATATAAAAACCTTGAATCCAGTATGGAGAAAACTCTGCTTTTAAGTATTGTTTAAACAGCAAAAAGCTTCTCAGTGGGCAATGCTTTTTCCAGTCTGTATCAAAGCAGTCTGTTAGGATCAGGAGAGATTGTGCAGCCATCAATACTGTAATCCCTGGTAGCTGATGTACCCTTACATTATAAATTATACCAGAAATAGAAGAGTATCCAAAACAGTCCAGCACAGAAAGGGCAAAAAGTGACTCAAATTGCCTTAGCCCTAGCTCCTAGGGCTGTGAACTGTTTATCTGAAATGAAATGGAAAGGGTTGGCCATTATTACTACATCTTACATCTTGAAAGATCTCCGAAAGACTTAAAGGTATGAACGTACACCATCAGTGCCTTATTTTTTAAAAATTAACAAGAAGTAACAAAATCCATTAAGTGCAGTACTGATGAATCACATTTTTTCCTTCCTAAGGTCCACATAACAAAATCAGGAAACCTTTGATAGCGATAAAGAGCTACAAAGCTTCTTCCAAAAATGAAAATCACAAATCATTTGGAGAATAGAGCTACACCCCAGTGAAGGAGTTAGGTTTTCTGCACTGTTATGCAATCAGCTGATTTGTTGCAAAATTTACCTAGGTGAAGCTGACTTCTGTGATGGGGTTTTCCCTAACCACAAACAAGGGGCAGTAGGGTTCTGTCAAGCTGACTTGAAGATACGAGGTGCATCTCCATGGGCTGCTTTCTGTAAAATGCAAATGCAAAAGAGGGCTCAGACATGAAGATGCAGGCAGGGAGATGCCAGGCAGGGAGGTTCAGAGCCCTCTGGGAAGAACTTCTTCTGTCTCCAGTGATTCCTGGAAAGGCATCAAGCTGGCCACCAGGGCACTGACCCAACATGACAGTCAGTAGTTGAAATTCATCCAGTGCAGACAACTGGAGACAACCACTGACATCCAGAAAAATGCAAACAACACAAGCTAATTTCACAGAATTATACAATGGTTTGAATTGAAAGGGACCTTAAGGTTCATCTAGCTTCAAGCCTCCTGCCATGGGCAGGGACACCTCCCACTAGAATTTGAGCAGTCATTTAGAAAACGAAAGGTTCATATTTTTCTGACACTTCATATTTGAGTAAGGAGACTCTCTTCTGCCCTCCTTTTAAAACTAATGCATTTTCAGTAGGGGACCAGGCCCTGAGTTTCAGGAAGTTATTGCCTCCAGATGTCAGCTACCATTTTGCCAGCTGAGACTAGTAACTATATGCATACTCATAACTCTCTTGGTCTGGCAAGTAAAGCAGGGGTTTGCAAACTGTTTAACAATGCTGAAGGGTACTCGAGAGAGGAATGTGGTTTAATGAACCAGTATTTGTACTAAACTAAACTGCTAGAGTGCACACAGTCACTTTTCATGTTGCAGCTGAGATTCTTACATTGCATTTACTAGATTGTTTCTGATCACCAGATCAAATCTTAAGACCTGCTAAGGAAGTGTGTCCACATAATCTACAACCCTAGCTGTGTTTTTTTTCAGTTAAACTTGAGACATATTGACCAAAAAGATATAATAATGTTGCTGGTGATAGGCTGTACAGTTAGACTCCTAAACTGATATCCCCAGACTTCATTGTCTAGGGATATCAGTCCAAAACTTTTCTAAAGCACTGTAATATTGGGGGGTGGAGGGTTTGTGTGTGAAGATATCAGGTAAGGCTTGGTGTTTTAATGGAAATTAATATGAGCAAGACCAAGGCAAGAGTTATCAACAGTGATTTATTTATTTTAATAGGACAGGAAATACATTCACTAAAGGGCAGTCTCTGTTTTCCATGTCTGGCAATGAAAGCAAAGAAAATGAAAGCACAGTGAGCCTGTAACAATGAGGCTGTGCACATGGCAAACCACAGAGTTGCCTTGCCATGGGAATGCTCACAACTGCTTGGTGCCTGCAATGTCAAGACGTCATGATGAGAAGTGGAAAATTCCAAAAGAAAAGAAGTCTTGTCTCGCAGGGTATTATACCCTAGAGAGTACTTCCTTTTGGAAATTGTGCTCTTTTTACCATTTCTATAAACTCAGGACCCCAGTGAACCATGTGAGATACAGCCCTGTGATCCTGCTGCTGCTACTCCTGCCACCAGCTGATGACATTTGTGTGAGAGACACAGGGAATGCGAGAACTGCTCCTCCTGCACCAGATGTTTGTGCTCCTGAACCTACCCTTGGTAGCTCCCCACTGTTCCAGCACCTGGGGAAAAATGCTACTTTTTCCTATTTGGCAGCATTAACTGAAGACTGAGAACTCAAAAGTTCACAGTCCTCTAGCATCACTGCAGCAGTGATTACTGATACCAGAGGCTTGATCTGAACTGGGTAAGCTACTTGAAAAGAGCAAGAGAAGTGCTACAGCATCCACAACACTATAAAGTTTTTTTCTAACAATTTCAGAAATGCCTTTGCTAGAAGAGTTATAGATTTATCTCATATCACTGAGTTCAGGCTGATCTCTGTGGCTGTGTGCATGTGCAGTGGTGACTGAAGGAGGACTGGCAGGCTGGAAGGCGTTTGCTCACAGCAGCACTTCGCGAGTCTAGACCAAGAGACTGCACATCCTGCTGAATTGTTTTAACTTACAGAAAGAGAAAATACATGGATCTTGTATATGAAGTGCAAATTTCCAGTTCAAATTTCATCTAATAAAATAATAATTTAAAAAAATAATCAAGATGTAAAAATACCCTTATGTTTTAAGGAAATACTATTAGTCCTCTGACTCTTCTTTGTAGATTCACATGGGATTTTTTCGATAGAGGTGTAAATCTTATACTATGCATTTTGAAAGCTGAACAAACTATTTCCAGGAGCATACAAAAAAAAAGTTTGCCCCTCAACTGATTGGAGTTTAAAGGCATCAAATTCTGTCAAAATGATAAATAGTTTCAATGACAGTTGAAATGTGAGGGTGAGTATCCAAATATGCCAGATGTCAGCAGATACAGCAAAGCCATCTCATGATCTGAATTTCTTGAAACCAAGGAGAAAATACATGATGACAATTTCACAGTTCTTTATTTGTGCTACTTTACATGTTCTCTGTATCTCAATGTACTAAATATAACATCTCATTTAAAAACAGGTTTGTTTAATAGGATTTTCAATAACATTCTGAGCATGCTCTTTTTCAATGGAAAAAGTTCATATTAATAATCGTTATTTAGGTTAGAGTTACTTTTTTCCTGCTCTGTTGCCTTCTTCCTATGGTGAAGTTGAATACAGAAGATATGACTACGGCTAACATTTTGATATGGAAATTTAAAAAGCAAAAGTTTTAAAATTACAAAAGGCATTTCTCCTACTCCTCCTTTTCCCACCTTCCTCAGGCATCTACAAAAGACCATACCTGTTTTTGTGACAAAAGGGAAAACATAACACTCAAGGAGAGGTTAGTATTTGATGATTTCTAGTTAAAATGAATCAATTCAATACCAATAGTTACAAATCAATGTAATTTGTCCCATGCAATAAACTGCTGTAATTAAAGTGGTAGTGATCAAAATCTGTGTACTTGTCTAGTTTAACCAGTTCCTTTTAGATTCATTTGAACTCAGTCGGTATATCATCAGTATTGCTGCTTCTTATATTAACTCCCCCAGCAGCCACCTGTATCTTAAATGATCAAATATTTAACCATAGGCAATTTGTGCTTGAGCAATAAAGGCAGCAGGTAGATCCTATCTCAGGAACTTGTCATTAAAACAGAAAGGCTTAGCTTTGCCTGAGAGCACTAAGGCACACTGTGTTCTAAATATAGAGAGATGCACGCTCCCTGATGACAAGTCTTTGCAACAGAAAGCATCACTAAAACACCTCAACCCAAGACAGAGACCAGCCTTCAGTCATTAGTATAAATTCCCAGTAAGAGCTGGAAAAGGATGCTAAAGCCCCTGCACACTGGAGCTCTATTCTCTGTTCTTGAGAAAAAGAAAACCTGAGCTGGTGCAATGTTGGTAAACTACAGGAGTGTCACTCTGCAGAGGTGGGCTGGTGAAATAGTGCACTTACTAGGCATCAGTCAGCTTTAAGCAGAAAGCTGCTGGGCCCTGTGAAACACAGCGGGGAGAGGAGCACCAGTATTTTGAAAACAGACTAAGGTTTATTCTGATAAAAGATTACGGCTTAAATTAAGCTCTTCCTGCTTAAACAAGGTGCGTGCAAAGGAAAACGGGAATTGAAAAGAGACCCTATGAGGGCATTGGCTGCAACAGAAACTAGAAAAACCAGTTTTTAAACACTTCTAAGACTTTGAAGTAAATATTTAGCTGTAAACAAACCAATTGTTTAGTATTTATATGTTCAGGAAAGTTTATTTACTGGGTTTTATCAGGACTTTGATGTAAAATGATACTTCTCTGTGGAACAACACTCATATTTACATTAAACCAAAACCACCCCTAAAGTAAACTTTTTAAAAAAAATTAAAGTTGCTTTTGCCATTAAGCACTCTACAAATAATAACACAAAAGTACTACTGCTAATCAATTTGCAACTAGAAAAAAATTTCCTTCAGTTCCAAAAAGATTACATCTCATTTTTTGTTTAATTTCCAGAAACAGTTGCATTTATCAGAACTCTTAATCATATCCAAAACAAATCCCAGCAGAAGTGACACTTCTGTGACAATGATTTTCACAATTAAAACGTTTAGTCCTCTCAGCTTATTTATTCAGTTCTGCAATGGACAGCACATTAACACCTGTAGAAAGACTGAAATAACATTACTTCTCTTATTTTAGCCACAACTGCTCAACTCTGATCTAAAGTGCTAGTGACAGTCCACAATATCTGTGACATCTGCAGAATGTCAACATCAATTTTGTATTATAGTCACAAGGCTAACCATCTGACTGTAGCCCAGCCAGCAGCCATGTCCCTTCTACAAAAGTGAATGGATTAATCTGGATTTTAATTCTTAGTGTCTTAAATATTTGCTCATGTTTTTGGTGACATATTTATCCTCGAATCTCTTCACCTTTCCATCATATAGATGATATTGAATTTAGTTAGTGGGAAAATGTATTTTATTTTTTGGGACTCTGAAAATTCATGTGGCCTGTAGCGATGTCTCCCTCTCACATGGACACCCTAATACAAGCAATGCCATAATAAACTTTCATTCTATTGGGCAACTTAGAGTGCCTTCTCCATCTTCCCTGCTGTCTATTTAAAACAACCAGCAGTAAGTACTGCTCTCCCAAACTCCTACATTTCTGTCAAATGCAGCTGAAATTGGCCAACACATTCAAACGTTATTAGGGGACACAGAGAAAAAAATTACAAAGCATGCAAAAGGTCACTTCTCTCCCAGTAACTTTCCACTGTAAGCCTTCAACCACCGAACTTTTTCCAATTTTTTACTTTCTGACACTCCCTATATATTTCTGAGTTCACACTGTCTAGCTCCATTACCAAAATCTTCAAAATGAGGGTGCTCATTTGCTGCTGCCTCATCCTGACCACTCTGCTGATCTAAAGCCCTTATCCGCACCTTAATCCAGTGCTATCCCTTTGTTTAATCCCTAGATTCAGAGTAGAAGTTCAAGATTTATTCAATTGTCCCAATGTAGGACCACCCCCTCTTTTAAGCTGTTTGAGTTTCTATTTCTTAAGGGTCTGATTTATTTCCCACTGAAACCAACAGAAAAATCAGTGAATATCAGCAGAATTAGACCAGGCAAAACTGCGCATGTCTGAAGCACTGCAGCTTCCAGAAACATTATCAGAACTGTTATTCATGTCATAAACTCTTCAAATAAAACTGTCATTGAACCAAGACACCTTGTGTAGAGAATTCCAGCAGAGTAAATATTGTTTGCCAGCGCAATATAGGTTTTGGTTTTTTTTTTTTTTTTTTTTTCTCCTTGGGTTTCTTTGTATTGCAAAGCAGCTGCACAATAAGATTGTTGATACTGCATTTCAGCCTTTGAAGTGATATGGTCCACAGTAAACACTTCTGGCTAAGGAATTTTCTAGGTGTTAAGTCCACAGGTTGAGGACGAAAAAGAACTTGTCTGCTTCTATTTCATGACAATACCAAGCTTCAAGACAAATCAATTGAGTCACATAGCAGCATTTCAGACAAGCTATGAAGGGAACTGACAAACTGTAACCTGTGATCAGGTATGTTCAAGATATCAGGATTTTATTTGTAACTAAGCTACAATAAAGTATCCACGTCCAGAACAGCTATTCCTTTCAAAATGGAAAACTGCCATACACAAGCTTGAAAGTTGCTGCCTTTTGGCACAAGAATGCCAGCCCTGTGCTATGGTTTAGACGAATACATACAGAAAAATGAGAGAATCCTGGTTTGGTGCACACAGCTGTTGCATAAAGATGGTCTTCTGAGCTACTCAAGAACTGACTATAAATTTAGGTTTTAAAGAAAATAAAATTATTTACAGGTAGTATTCTACATTTTCTTGTATTAGCACTATGTCAGAGCAAATTCAAAATAAACAGGGAAAGAGTTTAGGTGAGAGAAACTTGGCCATTTTTAAAGACTTATTGAATACAGAGAAGAATGCTGCTCTAAAGAAAATGCATGCTCTGTAATAAGCCAAACTTAACTTTGGCATGGCAGCCCTTCAGCCTGCATTGGACTCTGCAGACACTTTGCTGATAACATTTCAGCCCCAGGAACTGATCTGCAGCCATTTTAAAACAAAGGGTACCTTTTTTTTTTTTTTAAATGCAGAAGGTGGTGTGCCAAAATAAACTTCCTGCAGAACACCACTACACTTTCAGCCTCCTGTAATTGAAAAATACTACTTACCATTGCTCCTAGCCTGAACTATTCCTCTATTGTACTGAAGCCTCAGGGCACAAATACAACACACAATTGTATGATTTTGCTAGAAAGTTAAAAGTACTGAGCAGGTTGAGGGATGGATTTTTAAAAGTGCATTGGCATAGCTCTGCTTTTATTACATTCAAAAGTAAAGCCCTCATTGAGGAACTTACAGAACTTAAGTCCTAGCATAGTAACATTTTCTGCCAAGATGTGTTTGTGTATTCTAAACAGAGAGAGAATACAGAAAACTACTGTTAAATGGGAAAAGATACTTAGGTATGGATTATTTGTCCTTGCTAAAACCAGTACCTCTATAGCTTTGTACTTGGCAAGGAACTGAATATCTCTTCTTTTAAATTTATCAGGGTAATATACAGCAGCCTAGATGAATGCAATACACTTTTTTAGTTAATGAGCATAGTGCTGGTGACAATAGACATGCTGATGACATTACTAAACAATTAACTAAACCTCTCTGTAAATCACTAATTTTCTTTGGAGGTAATACACAACTACCTTTACACATTTGGTGTTTATTGTCCTTGTTTGTTCTTTCCTCATGTGTAACACTGGGATTACAATGTCTTAACAAGTGATGATGTTTTGAGATGCTAAAATATAGTGCTGGTAAGGGATATTATAATATACTTTTAATCACTTTTCTCTTAACACAGCTCCATTTCTTTATAAAAAGTTCCTTCAACTACATCTCAGTTGTTTCTCAGTGAACATTAAATGAAATAACCCCAAAACAAAGATGAAGGGAAGGAAAATATACGTATGACATCAATATTAATGTTAACCTATCAAAAATTCACATTTACACAGCACTTTTGGCAAAAAACTTATATTAGTGAGACTACTGGTGCATGACTGTTACAAGCAAGAACTAAAATACATGAAAGAATGAAACAATTTGAACAAAGTCATAGAAGAAACAACAGACAGAATCTGGGTACTGTCCGGACAGTGGCCATGTCAATCAAGAGTACATTTGAAGGGAAAAAAAGGGAACAAATCAGTTCTTGGTTAGCCTTGCTGTTTCTGCTATCTTCCAGATGAACATTTTCTACTACAGTAATTCGAAAACTTCCAGTACGCCCTCCAAAGCACTGCCTATAAATGCATCCACCTCCAAGTGGCTCAGTTCAGAAAACACTGGGCTTCTCTGAAGCTGCACACAGTCATCTGCTTCTGCAGGGAAAGCCCAGACAGATGTGCAGCTCGCATTCCTGCTCAGGCGTGGCAGAGGCGCGGGCAGGTGCTGGCGGTTCCCAGCAGATGCCGGGCAGGTGCGCGCGTGCCACCGCTTCCCAACAGCTCCATTCCCCCCTGCTCCAGCCCCTGCATGTCACCTGCCCCGGGGGACACAGGTCAACCCTCAAAGCAGTGGGGAGCAGCCCCACCTACGCCATGCAAACACCACTTCCAACCCTCATGCTCCTTCCAGCACACAAGGAACTATTCCCACATACAGTGGGACCAATTGAACTCAGGAGTAAACGTACACTTTGACCAACACAAACTTGGCAGGAAAATGTCAGTTGATACCAGAAATATTTATTTTCCCCTCTCTATAATAAGTTATCTCTGGCTTTTTCAAAGCTGTCAGTTTGCTTGATATTTTGGGAGAGCTTTATTACCCTCACTACTAATAACTATGTTTCACTTCCTGCAATTTTATTTCGCATGGCTTAAAAATTAACAGCAATTTTGTTATCTGAAATTCCAGACTGTCTTTTTCCTTAAACATCTTGAAATATTATTTAAGCTATACACAATCTAAAAGCAATTTATAACTGAAACATTGCTGTTATTTCCATGTTGTTGAAACCTTGTTAATTATGAGCAACAGGACTGTAAAGGGGAAAACACAGAAACGCTCAGCAAACTTACACAATTATGCAGAAAAATGCAAGACCATCTTCCAAAAAGGAATAAAAATCCTCTTTCTAAGGCCCTTGCTCAAAACCTTGCACAAGATTTTCTCCTGGGCAAACTGAATCCATCTAAATAAATGAATATTTTTTCACAAAATGGAAGAGATTACCTACAACTCAGCTCTCTACAGCTACCTGAAAGGAGGCTGCAGTGAGGTGGGGGTTGGCCTCTTCTGCCATGCTTCAAGTAAAAGGACAAGAGAAAAACAGCCTTAAGCTGCACCAGGAGACATAAAGATTAGATAACTGAATTTTTTTTCACTGCAAGAGTGGTTAGGCTCTGGAGTAAGTTGCCCAGGGAGGTGGTGAAGTCACCATCTCTGGAAGTGTTCAAGAAGCATCTGAAGGTAGCACTTGGGGATGTTGTTTAGGGGCGAATGTCGTGGTGCTGGGCTGATGGTAGGACTAGATCTTGGAGGTCTCTTCCAACCTTGACAATTCTGTGATCTGGTTAGGCTGTGGTTTGTATTTGTGCCAATTTTATATAATAGAATTTACACAGCTATGTGAATTCTGGTACTGGGGCTCACGTCAGCTGCAAAAAATGTTCAGGGAAATAGATTCTAATAATACTAAAAAATACACAAAATTTTGTCAAGAAGAACATGGGAAGAGTGGGGCAGAACGCCACTCTTGTCTGCAAGTTGAATAGGTTAGTTAAGCCTAGGATTTCTTTCTAATATGCTTATGAACCAGCAGTAGCAAAAAAGCTAAAGCTAGTTGTCAGTGGCCTAAAAAAACTTTCTTCAGAGATTCCAAAGATGCTTATGAAAATAGCCACAAATTTAGAGATGGGTCTGTGAAAAGTGCTGTAAGCAGTGAAGTAACAGCTCCCGAAACATAATTGTATTTGCACTAACGCTTGACCCATGTAAGTGCAGTGGAACTGCTCTATTTGGACTGCTTCATTTAAGACTGTCTTGAGTTTATGAAAAGAATATTTCTAATTTTAAACAGGGACTGAACCAATCCCAAGTTGAAATCACATCCCATACTGCTGCACTTTAGCTACAGATTAGCCCAGAACACTGAGGAAAACCTAAAGACTGCAGATGAGAAAATGGGCTGGGAAGCAATGCCAAGATCAGCAAACCACCACAATCCCCCCTGCCCTCCACCACCTGCCAGTTACAGTCTTGCCTAAAATATTTAAAACACTTTTGACAGATGCAAATTTTGAGGAAATATAAACCCTGATTCAGTAAAGCATCTGGGAATGCACTCAAATTCCATTTTAGTTAACACTAATGTACATCACAGAAGCAGGTCCTTTGTATATAAGAAAGGTTTATCCCTAAGATCTTTACAATATTCTTACTTTCATTTTATGTTTTAAATCCAATTAGACTTCAAGCAAATATTAATTAGGAAATAGTCACACAGACACAATAAACATATGCTCCCTGGGGGAAAAAAGGATTTTTTTCCAACAATCGTGTTTTTAAAAATACAGATAGGTCACAAAGGCTGTTTGGGATCTGTTTGAAAAATATCACACATAATGGTGTTGACAAACATAGTTTGTCTTGCCAACACACCAGGAGATTGAAATCATCAAGTGTTCAGAATCTGAGTATTATTTTTGCTTTTCTGTCTGCATGGCATAGAAGAAAAAACACAAACAGATATAGCAACATCCTTCTTTAAATCTGAGGGATCCCAACCAAGACACCTACACTACTCCTTATGACTCTAAAACATACTGCTATTTTAAATGGATGTGGCCAAATATCCCTCAGGAAAATATTCAGAGAAAAATACCTTGTGTAATACCAGTATAATACTGAAGTAAACCAAGGTATAAAATCAAGGTAATTTTGCTTCTGTGACATTTCACAATGAAAAATACTCAAAAGTTCTGTGCAACTAAAATTCTTACTAAAGCTATTTCCAGCTTTTAAGTTAGTTAACTAGCTTGCTGAGTACTTATTATTACTATTCCAAAAGCTAATTAAATAACACCTAATACATATTGTGTGAAAGTTCATTTGCAATCAAGTTGCAAAGACTCTCTGAATCCTATAATTTCTCTGAAGTGAATGTGCTCATTTCAAACCAGTAACAATTTTAAATAACAAAAATCTCTTAGAAAGATGAAGGAATATGTTTGGACCCTTCACTTTCTTATAGCCCATATGCAGCTAAACTGCTCCTTTTACAAGAGGTACAAAAGATGCCATTATTTTTAAGTAGATATTCTGGCATAATGGGATATTTTAAAGCAAAGCTATAAAGGGTTTGCAAATGCCCCAAATTCCAGCAGTGATGTGCATGCCCACCCACACACCTTCTATTAAACTTGATTTCCTATTTTCTGACATACATTTCACTTTTAAAATCATTTATCAAGACCCAAAATTAATCTACTAATTTCCAGTTCGTATTTCCTTTTTAACCAAATTTTTCCATCTCATCTTTGGTTATGACTTTCAGAAAAGATGTGATTCACAACTTTACGCTTCCAACACAATTTTTTCCATATAGTCATATATTTAGAGAAATCTTAAAAAAAATGTAATTGTGTTTGTAAGTCACTATGGTTTTTCCTGTTTGGGCAGTATTCTACATGCATTACTGGTGAAAGCTGACCTGTAATTGCACTTGTAAGCAATCAGGGCCAGCACAATGTAAGAAACAAGTTTGGAAGCACAACTGCTGGTGCCTCTTTTTCTCTGCAATGGCCTCAAAGTTAGAGTGATGGCTCTCCGGGCTTCGTGCCAACACTACACACCAGATGAAAATAGAAAGAAGGGAAATAGACAAACTGGGGTCCAAAATTTAATTCTGACCTTATGTATAAGCTCTATGGGAGGCTTGGGCAAAGTGGAATGCTAATCAACCATATAAGGGGGGCAGTACAAGAAAACTAGTAAAAATCTAACCAGAAAAATGTCTTCTCTATCATGCACACATTTTGGTATTTTGAAACCATCGATCTTGAAAAATAATCAAATCTTCATGTATAAACATTATGTTATTCTCAGAAAGTAATATTTAATGTACAATGTAGTTACATGTTCACAGCCCACTTTCTTTCAGCATGAGATAAACTAAATTTTTTATGGCTTTAACCTACTTTATTCAAACCATAGACTTTCTGTTTCATAGACTTGTGGGTTTATGGATCTCATTAACTATGAAATATGGATAGCATATTAGAAAGTAGATTTGAAAGTGAAGGCTGAAATGCTCCCTTCATTCCCTCAGAAAGGGCTCTATTTATATTTTCTCTTGTATTTCATCATGGAAGTTAAGTATTCTGCTAAAACATTTGCTAATGGACTTCTTTGCAGGAAGAGGGGTTTTTTTTTAACAAATTAGTGTTTTTCAACAGAACAAGAAATAAATATTTGTTCTACATTAAAATATTACTATAATGTTAAGTCCAAACTGGCAAAAGAGAAAATATCTTCATAAAATTTTGCAGATGCTGACTAAGTTTACCACAACTTCCTTGGAAGCTCTGTGATTAGGCTGTTTCTAGGGATCACTTTTAACTTTTCAATGGAAAATAAAAAGTATGGTAAACAGATTAAACTCTATTCCTGATTTCTTACTAGAAACTCCATTTATTAATCAATTACATGTTAGTGTAATTCATTGCACTTGGATCCTTTGATTTTAAACACAAGAAAAATTTAAAAACTAAGAAAACTTTAAAAATCTAGAAAATTAAGCTGTTAAATACCTATTCACTAACCTATTACCTTATACCTATTCACTAAATACCTTATTCACTAACTATTAAAATAACTCAATAACTATTGAGCATAACTCAATTTTGTGAAATGACTAAATAAACCCAGTAATGAGTAAAAATGGTTTAAGCTATTCTGAGATGGGATCTTAAAAGTTAGATGCTTGAGTGGTAATTCTCAGAAAGCTTGATTTATTGATCATTATTCTTAGAATATTTGTATAAGATACTCTATTTATTTAGTCTCCCGCCCTTTCAAGAGAGAATTCCCAGGATATATATTAAGTTCTCTGTTCTTGATACAGCTTGATAAGACACAGATACACATACAACTGAGAAACAGCAACTTTTTTCCACAGGGAAATTCAGGTCATCAAAACACAGGAAAAAAGGTTAATTTGAAGGCTAGGAGGGAAAGTTTTGAAACTATTATTTATGTATTCACAACCTCAGGAAAGAAAGAGACCGAAATCTTTCCTCACTATTCCCTTCAGAAGGATTTATTCTGGTGCAAACTATTATCAAAGGCACTGCCGTGAATTTTGATAGAGTAAGACAAAGAGCTGATCTACAAAGAGGCCTGATACAAAAAGTTTCAGCTACATTACATAAACCTTGTGTTGGTTTCTAGGACAGCAGAAGACATTGTGGGACAGTGCATGAAGAGCTTATGTAAGTAGCAGAGTGACAACTTTGGAAAGGACTTGCCAATGGCACGCAGAAGTCAGTTCCAACAACATTCTGTCCACTTCATAAAGGGATACCTGACACAGTGTAAGACCAGCCTCACACTTCATGCACTCCTGTGTGCACAGCTGAGCTGCCATCAGGTTTGTGGGTAAGTAACAAAATTTTGTGAACAACTTTCAGTCAGCGCAATGCTGGTAAGTAGCACACGTTGATTAATTTAATGTGTTTGGATGCGGATTTGTATTTTCCAAGAGTCACAACACAAAAGAATCACACAAAGACCTCGAATTCAAGCAGAATAAACTTCGAAGTACTTCAGAAACTTATGTAACAATCCCTGTAAGTGCATCTATAAACAAATTGTTTCAACACTTCCTGCTTGGGCTTGATTTCCTTTATGCTGCTGCTGAATGACTGCCACGCAGACTTGATGAAGTACTGATCCTCCCAATGTGGACTGCAACACTATGTGCAGTAATGTATCTGACAGAAATAAATCCTACATTTCTGCTGTATTCCATATTGCCTTTGCTCCACTGCTTCCTTTTTGTTACACAGGCAGCTACAAATCAAATTCGTGATGAGTTTGAAGAAACTTACAGGAGCCTGGACTTCAGCTGTTACAAGAAATCAAATAATGGAACTGGAAATCACACTGGTTTTATTATTTTGGTACTCGTGCACTAGAAACAAATGGATAGTAACAGGAGCATTACCTTGAGATCAACAAAAAGTGCTTTCCAAATACTTTCATGGACCAAATAGAAATAAGAAGAAAGAAAATAAATAAGAAATAGAAGAAATAACGAATTTATTGGAAATACAAGCTGGATTTACAGAAAGAAGATATGTTAAGGTTCTAACCCTTTCCCACTTACTTTTATGTAAATCCGCAACTCAAATAGCAATTGACATGTGGAGTTGGTGCTATACACTGCTAATACTTTGATTACAATTTCAGGCTATGAAATTGAAAATACTCTGGCATAATTTCATATGCAGGAAGAACTGTTTAAATGGTTCTTCTGCAATAAACATCTAGGAACATTCAATCCACATGTGGAAAGGCAGAAGATAAGAAAGGAAAAAACAGATTTGCATGGAGTGTATATAAAATATTTAAAGAACCTCCAAACAGTTACAGAACTGCAGTATAATCCAAATGGTTTTCACCACAGTGAGTCACATTAGGTAACTTTTTTCTGTTTAGGTTTGTACTGTTTATATTCTCCCTCAAGTAGTAATACCAAAATTTAATTTAATCTAGAGATTTTCATACAACCCATGTCCAAAACCAAAATCCTCCTCAGTTAAAAAAATTAAGCAATGTTGTAAGACAGGATTCACCGTTACCAACTTTTCATCAGATGGAAGTCTGGAAGCTAAGGAAGGAAAAAAACTGAGAATAATTTGCTCACTCTAGGACTGCAGCCACTACAAAATGTCCCTTCCATTTTAATTTTTTGTGTGATTAGCAAATATAAGTATTCACACAAAATACAGCACATGAAAAGCTTATATATTTACCCTGACTCTTACCTCCTGTATCTGTAAAAAAACTAACGTAGAATGATTTACCCCCAAAACATTTATTACAATGTTACCATGAGTATTTCATGCTACACGATTATTCCAGTCCATACCTGCAGGCCTATCAGTTGAGCTGCTGACTTCCCTTTGAGGCAGAGAACGAGTGCCAAAAATGCATTTAAGTCCTCCAGAGAGAGGCTACTGACCTAAAACAAAAAGATGAAGAAATGAAACATATCTGAGGGCTCTGAAGAGGAGCTTTCTGAAAATTGAATCCTCTTGCTCAAGCACACCAAACCTGGAACAGTGACCTCATGTAATGATGACCACCATGAATTTCCATCTAGGAGAACACACAGGGAACAAAATATCTTCTTTCACAGCTTGAATGAGATGGGTACCCCAACACTTGTGTATACACATGGATTTCCACTGTCCAAACAAAATGCCCACCCTTCATTTATTCCTTTCTCCACTTCCCTTGGAGTTTCTTAATAACAGGAAATTTCTCCCTCTCTGTAACATCAATTACAAAAAAAAAGATATTTAAAAAAAATTCCTTTATAATCAAGACATAGGATAAAAACCATCTCAATGAGTCATAGATATGATGACCATTAGGAATTTTAAAGATGCTTACACATTTATCTGTTAGAAATTTCTAAAATATTCTAAAATATTTCAATTACCTATTTTAACCAAAATTTCAGGATTTATCAAAACATATTTGATTTCTTTTAGATTTTATAGCTATATATGGAAGCAGGGAAAACTCAAAACGAAAACCTAAAGTGTTCAAGTGGGGAAATGGAAATTACGAATCTAGACTGATGTAACAGTTCACTTCTATCAGTGAAGGGGGAATGGGCACTTCTGCTGTGAAACTGTTTTGAGATTTTGCAGAGGCACATGATCAGCTCAGAAGAAAGACAGCACTTTGAGAGCAGCTGGCATGATTCCATGACAGTACCAGTTGAGTTCTAATCCTTTCCTTCCTCTTATAAAACACTATGTATTATACAAGTGCACCAAGACTACACATCTGTTACAGCAATTGAGGATATACAGAGAGCTACAAAGTGAGATCCAAAAAGCATTACAATTCCTTATCAATTGGAACTTGAGGAAAGTTTTCTCTTGCAAAATGTGGAAATGTGCATTGTGGGCAAACAGAACACTTAAGAGGCTGCCTAAAACTCTGCCGTGCCTTTCTTTTAATAGGATAAAAATCATTCAACCATTATTCAGAATTTTTTTTAATCAGATCCCACTGCTTGTCCCCATATAAAATATTTTCCCCTCTATGATGCCGTTAAATCTTGCATAAGGCACAAGAATGTGAGGGATATCAAACACATTTTAAGCTTTCAAAATACTCCTTGGTATTCATTAACTTCACCTGTCTGCTAAGATCTGATAATGGCTCTACTTTACCCTGTAATTCAAGTCAGGTGTCACCTTTGTGTAGCTGGCAACAAGAAAGGTTTACTAAACATACACATTTTATACACTGAAGTAACAGAAAAGGTGACTTTTATTTACAGAACAATTCTTAATGCTTGCACAATTTTGTCCTAAGAAAAGGAAATCAAAGATTGCTTGCAAGTACAACAGCAAGAAAATGCCCCAAACAGAGCAGATCAGCCAAAAATGCTTATGGATGTAAAAACACTTCTTTAGAGAAATATTTTATTCAGTAATCAGACTTCGTGAGTTATCACAATTCCACTGTCAGCTTTAATCCAAATCTGTTAGCGATTGAAAGAGAAAATTCCCCTTAGTCTGGAGGCTTCACTGTTTGATTTAAACTCATTCACTGCTTTGCCAGCTTGAAACACAAACCTAATATTTGGTAATTATTTCACTATTTTTGTTCTTAATTTAGAGAATATTTGAAAGGTATCCTTGAAAAAAAAAAAAAACATTTTTCATATCAACACTTCTTTTACATAGTTAAGATTTGTTAATTGGAATTGTTTTTCTTACTTCAAAAAATCTGTATCTGAGGTTTCCCTTAAATACTTGCACATACATTCTGAGGAACCTAGATGAGTTGGTCAGTATGCTGGTTCCTGCCAAACCCTCATTTTTATCTTGGATAAAATTATAAGTAATGAAATTTTTTAAAAATTTATTTTCCCTCATATGAGCTGAAGGAAGACTTCGGGCCTGCTTCAAGGCAACTTACAATTTTCTCAACTTAAATAATTTCTGAGGAAACAATTCACCTTCCTTCTCTAATAAAAACTTAAGACTGAAGTGTAAAGACAAGAGTTTGAACACGGCTAGACAAGCCTTGTTTTCTCAGCTATAAAACAAATGGAAGCAATATGGCCAGCTCAAAGCATG
Source organism: Catharus ustulatus (assembly GCF_009819885.2). NCBI lineage: Eukaryota > Metazoa > Chordata > Aves > Passeriformes > Turdidae > Catharus > Catharus ustulatus. The sequence continues at coordinate 43,477,832 of NC_046223.1, read as the reverse complement.
GCTACTGACACTCCTGCCCTCATGTTTTCCTCTCAAACATCCCAAGAGAACAAACAGACAAATAACCAAAGTTTAAAATAACTCAGCAATGAAAGACATTTCACTCCAAATCAACTCCCCAGTCTGTCTCCCAGGGCAGATTGTATCAGTGCAACTCCAAGGGCAGAAGAGAATCAGGAAAGTGGGGCAGCTCTTGAGAAATTGTCATTGCCATGAAAAACCTTCCATCGAGGTTTTGCATGATCTCTCTGCTGTTACTCCTGTTGAAAGCAAGAGCTGTAAATCTGATTTTGTCTCTGTTTATAACTGGCCATTGGATAATAAGTTCTGAAAACCATTTTCCTGACAAGCATTTTTTTTCTATTTTATTAATAGCCTGTGATTGTGGTTCAGTAAGTCTACATTTCTGTAGGTGTTCCATCCTATTACTCCTCCTCGTAAGCCCACTAAAGAAATCCTTCTCAAATAATTTAGTTATCATGCTATAAAAAGGTGCACAGAATAACTCAATAAGTAAGTGAAATAGTGATAAATTAAACGGCATTTTCATATTCTAATAGGAAAAACACTTCAAGTATGTTAAAAGGTAAGTACATCTATCTTGCTGACTTGAAACTGCAAGGCATGAAATTATGTTTAATAAGTATTATCTTTGAAAAAATTTCAATTTGTATTCTGTTATACAAAAATTAAAGAATAAAAGGACCTATACGGATCATCTGTGTAATTCCCGTATATACTTCCTCAATATGTCATCTATGATTGAGTAAACACATGAAGGAAATGAAAGGAAAAGTCAGGGAGAACTTGTTTTCATGTATCACACACTAGTACAAATCTGTTATTGAGGAAATTGAAGGCTAAAAAAGCAAAACAAAAGACAAAATGCAGTTCAGTTCAAGTACAAGTGAAGCTGAGCTTATCAGATTAGATAAATGTATAATTTGCTCATCCTCAGGGAGGAAAATCTGCTTGTGAGATCACCATTTGAAATGTGGCAAGTACAGACAATATATTAAATACCTAAGAGAAAAGTAAATAATGAAGCAATATTGTATTTAATCTTGTGTCCCTTTTTATTACAATTAAGGTAGTCTGTGAGCTGCCAAGTATTTGGAATTATAACTGAAGTACTACCTAATGATCCCCTATTACTCAGAATTTAATGAGAAGAGCCATATCCTCAATTCTGGCTTGAAAATTAGTAGACTGACAAGAAGGTATGAAAAAGTAGTGAGAGCTGACTAAATATTTATATTGTCTGTTTGCACAGTCTGCATAGTCACCTGAGGGAATGTCTCCTTTTGATGACACAAAGGAAACACAAAAGGAGCTGCTTTAATTTGCAAACAGGTCCCAAAGAGCAGGGGAAATCCCTCAGTTTATACTCTCTCTGCTAGACTGCCCGAGGGCTTTTGTCATGGGCATGTGAGAGTTATGATTAGCTACTAAAAACCCCAAGCATTTCTTCAACAGGATGGTGCATGTTAAGTGGAGTAATTAAAAATACTGTAATGCAGTATTATTATATTTGATCAGCTATGCCTACAGTAAGGATTAGGAGAAATGCCCAGCACAGGCTAGCAAAAACCAGTTTATTTGTCCTTTGCACTGATCAGGGGTGACAGCTGAGGAAAAAGCTACTATCCCTCTTACCTGCATCATTAGATAGGCCAGCAAGCAGCAGAATCCTGCAACAGGTGCTTCCAGAGCTTGGAGTTCTTCCATCTCATCTTGAAGGTGAAAGCATGCCAGAAATGTACTGTACCGTTGCTTCTCCACATCAGGCCCTTTGGCAAGCCACAGTGTTTTCAAATTAGGTGTTCCACCTACAAAAGAAATCCATTATTTTATTCTGGCAGCAACAAGATAAAACATGTCTACCTCATTACAATCTGAAAGGAAATGACTGCTCTGGCAGGAAAGGAAATTAAATGCTCTTGGCACTTGCCAGGACCACAGAGTCAAAAATAAAATGTATTTGACAAAACTTGCATTTGAAAAAAAAAAATTAACCAAAAAAAGAGCCTGTAATTTAAACAAAATTTATTGAATACAGGCATGTTTCAGCAGAGTGGACTGAATTCAACCCCTACAATAACATAGACAGCCTTGAGACAGCAAACATTTAACCTCTGCAAGGGCAAAGTTTGCCTGCAAGTGTGTCCTTTTCCTTGGGGATGCACAGCATTAAATGAGTCTCACTTCACCATAAAACAGCGATTCAGCAGAGAATCACTAGGTCTGTTTTTTTCTCTTTCTGCTAGAGTTAACATATCAGGGGTCCCTGCAGGATGCTCTCATTGTCTCCCTGGTGATCACCTGTTTTAATGAACACCTAAGCCATTTGGTGGTGAGCAGGCATTCCCCACAAGGCACTGTGTGGGTTGGACTCCTCTGCAGCACGTTCCAGTTTGGGAACGAAACCCAAGGCGATCTGGTATTTTTCACTTCCTAGGCTACTGTATGAAACACACAGTTGCAAGCACACACAAAAGAACTGTCATCAGTTATGAATAATGGACCTTTCCAGACTTTCTCTAGTACAATTCATGCTGGTCTCTAAATCCTTAATATTTACCCCATGCTGCCATCTCCCAGTCTGTGACACGTGTGGGCTAATGCAAAATTTGCTTCTCATTTAAATTACATTTAATCTGTTATCAAAATAAACACTAATGCACGTGAAATAACAGAACAGCTAACTGGTTATGCCCGAGAATCTCAATAAAAGCCAGAATCGTACCATAAAGTACGGCTGCTTCTGTAGTTAAATAAAACGAGGTGTGAATTTTAAATGTGGACTAATTAAGCTACATTTGGTAACACCTCTTCCTTTTTTTATGTGACATGCAGCAGCTGCAGACCAGTTAGGAACACTTGGTGATAATAAATGGTAAAGTGACAAGGTGTTGAAATCTACATAGATGATGTTTATTTAGCCAGGAAAGCCCATTAACCAAATGGTACTAATTCTTTGGAGAGTGGGAAACTAGAAGAAAAGTTTGTATTTTCTTTCTTTCTTTATCTCCCTGATGGATGTTTCCTTTACTATTTTTAAGGTTAACTCTCCTGTCAAAAGTTTTAACCATAAAAAGAACTACTATTATATAATTTGTAAGTTTCTAGCCATATTTCTAAGGGAAATGTATTATTAAGAAAAAAACCCAGTTGCTTGATTGGAGGCAGAAATGCATGTAAGAGATAACACAAATAGTGGCAGTGAGTGGGGTAGTAAAGACAGCACAGTAAGACTCACATTACTGGTTTTGATACTGGTAATTGCTGCCTTAAGAAAAAAAAAGAAAGCAGAGACTGACTTCCAGGAAGAAAATACAATAGAACATGTACAAAACCAAAACAAAGCCAAATTTTCCTACCAAGCCTAAGCAACCCTGATGTGTGAGACAATCTGTCCATGGGTAAACTCAAATAGTTTTTATGGTTTCTGCATACAAAGAGATACACTAAGAGTCAGTTAAAAGGAAAGTTCTCTTTTGCATCCAGGGGCATACCCAATAACAGAAATCCTTCTTTCTTCAGAGTAGAAACATTAACTAGGTCAATATTCAAGATTATAGATCTATGTTGAGAGAGCTCAACAAAAAATTCAAGACATCTCTTCCATAAACAGTTTCTTATGCTTTCACAAACATCTACTTGCGCCTGGGAAAAAAAGGTACTGATAAATTATGAGTTATATACTCTGGGAAAGAAAACTTGGTGCTGTCTCCTTTTGGAACAAACCAAGAGAAGGCGCTTTTTTTCTGAAGGGCTCTCTTCTTCAAGCAATAAAATTTCAGGTAATACCCAAGACTAATCTATTGTAGCAAATGAAAGATAAGTAAAACAAAGAAACAAATATCCTAAATTTTAATGACTGTTTCACCACACATGCAGTCCACAGCAGATCTAAGATTCATCTACAGTAGACCCTCAAAATGTTCTCTGCTTTAGGTACAGCCTCACTACATTACTTACAGTAATTAGAAAACATGTACAAAAAAAAAACTTACTTGGATAGGAGAAATATTTTATTTTCTGAACATGTCTATATGTTTACTACATTAACCTAAAAAACAACCAAAACTGAGTAACAAATGGAAAACACACCAAAACATATTTATATGTACCTAATTGAAACATCTTTACTATAAAGACTAGTAATGATAAAATTATCTGTTGAGGTTGTAGGACCCACAATTTCCCATGAATTACAAACATAATTACTCTCAATATACACAAAATTGTGTGAAAATCATATCCAGCACTATGTGAACTGCAGTCCTCAGGAACCTCAAGAAGAAGAGCTTTAAAAAGACCTCCATGGAGGTGAGATACTACTTGCCTAAAAACAAAAACAGATAACCCACAAATTAATAAAAAAGCATGGACAAATGACTTTTTACCATTTTCCTTTATATCCACACATTTAATACCATTATCATACAGAAAGCAGCATGAGAAACAAAAGCACTTCAAGGAACTACCTAAACATTTATTTCATCTGTTTGAATTTCAATAATCAATTTATGGATGTGCAATACATTCAAAAGTTGTGGAAAGTATCAATTCTATTATATCATTTAACTCAACACATAAGCAAAGGTGATCCTCACATTTGTACCAACTTTAAACACAGCATTACAGTGTATACAGATATAAATGTATAATAGTAAACATTCATGTATTTTTGAAGTAATGACTAGCGATATTTTATTTTATAACACCAGTAATAGAACTTTAATACTTCTTCATTTTTACATGCTCATGTAAATACTGAGCAATAAAAGTAAATTTATAAAAATGTACTTGCTAGGAACACTCAATAGCAACTTCTCAACAACTGTAGCCAAAAACTCAAATGCCAATTAAATCTGACTATTAAAGACACAGAAAGCATTTTGAAAAACATATTCATGACACATTCATGAAAGATTAACCAATTAGAATACTGAAAGTACATCCAAACTCTGTGGTATGAAGCTACAAAAAAAGCTATGTATTTTCAGAAATAAAATGAACACCACAGGCTTTAGAAGATTTTCTGTTCCACATAAACTGCACACATATCAGATATACCTGCAATGTTCACAAGATACGGATGTTAAACAGTATTTTCCTAGATCATGGATCTTCTAACAAAATTGATTTGCCAGTGTTGCTCTGTCAATGTGTGTAAATCATGATCATATTCATTCAACTAAAAAGAAACACTCTAGAAGGAAGAGACATAGATAATGCAAACAAGCACAGATGCTAATTCAGAAGACTATCTCTCTCTCAAAAAAAGATAATACATACTATATTTTAAATATATTTTATCATCTTACCATCCTGCCTTAAGGATTGGATATTTTGTCTTTAAAAAAAGCTAACATTCAATCTATCACCTGCAACCTTTCCAGATACAAGGCACTTCTGCTGTTTCATACACACACACAAAACGTTAGTAGGAATTCTACTTTTTTTTTTTTAAGATCAATGCAAAATTTAAAGTATTTATCATTATGTACACTACAGTTTAAAATTCATAGCTTCTTTAGAGTTTTTAATCTGAATCAAACTGGAAGAGTCAGGATTTTCCATATATTGTCAGTACAGCTCTAAAGTACTTTTGAAGATCAGCTTATCAGTTTTTTCAAAAAAAGATAAAGAGCTTTCCCAAATTAATTGCACTTTTGATGTTTCAAATAGGTTTTTGGTAATTTTTTTTGTCTTTTTGAGTAACCTGATCTTGATTGACAGCCTTGAACTCTAACTTCCTAAAACAACTTTAAATTTAGCTCTAAATATGATCCCTGTCTGAAAAATGTGATGTGCTGTTGAGAACCTTATTTGGTGAATTAGAAAGTCATGCTGTGGAAAATCAAAGATGCATGAGCGAATGTAAGGCATACAAATATGGACTGCAAAAATTTTAGAAAAATATTTGTCTGCTGAAGGAATGACAACAGAGTACTAAAAATAAACACTAAAAGTCCTCCTCCCATTTTTTAATAGTCTGCTTGAACAGCCTTTCATTACTGAGTTAGCAAAGATCGTATCTGAGAAGATTCTGTTTTTATAAACTCCACTTATGTGGTTACTATAAACAAACACACTTAAAATCCTGTTTATTGTCAACATGAAGGTGGGTTCTATGTGTTGTATGTTTACAGAGCTATAGAACCAGAGTACATGAGATTAAGTGGATTCCTCTCCAGACAGGGAGGAAGGAAGTATACTATCTGGGATGGAAAATTTCACATCAATAAATACAGTATATTTGCCAAACAACTTGAAATGTAACTACATAGGTACAGTTTATAATTTGTTGAGTTTTGTTTCCTTGTTTTGCAGCATGTTCCCAGACCACTGTATGCTGAAATAAAACAGTTGCACAAGATGGACTGATCAATTTTTACTTTCCATATTTATATTCCATTTGGAAAATTTCACAGCAATTTCATGCTATCATAAAGTCAATTAGATAATCACTCTCCTAATATTTTGTCAAGGATACATGACAGTGGACATGTATAACAAATAAAACCTCATTTGTACTTTGTCTATATAATCTATTTCTTTCCAAACAGCCCTTTAAAAAGAATTTTGAAAAGGCTGATATCTAAAAAGCAACTGGTTTTCCTTCATCTTTGAATTGAAAGACTCTCATTAAATATAAAGATAAATGCGCAATCTTTGGATACCTAAAAAGAAAATTTACTATAAATTTACAAAGAAGTACCTGCATTTCAGCTTCTGAATCTGGATTTAGACTAGATCAGCACAAGGACTACTACAGAAGGCTCTGGATGCTAAGGGAAGATGTAATTACTCTCCAAAAAAGTTGAGTAGATAGTAACTTTTCTTAACAAGACATCAACGGTATCAGTGGAACAAATGCATTTCATGTGAAAGACTAGAAAAACCTCTGAGCTGCCGATCTATTTGATAACAGATGACAGAGAGACAGAGCTCTGAGAACAAGGATGACTACAACTGCATGCACAAATGAACACTTAGAGCAATTTTCCCCCTGACATAACAAAAATGTTTGCTTCCCATCCTAACCTTATACTGCATGATGCAATTGTGTGTATATATATACAATTGTATATATACAGTGCTCAATCTTTTCACTGAAATGTATGATACTTCCTCATAAATGTAACACATTTCTCATAACTCTTATTTCACTAAGAGTATTCATTAATGTGTTTTTTTTACCAAAGGGAAGAAGATAAAACCACAAAAAATACTTGAGGCTTAAGAGAGTAGAAACAGCTTCACAGAAACAGATAGCCCAATTTTGTTTTTTTTTTTAATTAAAAGCATATATCTCAGAGCTGAATCCTATTGTAATTACAAACGGCAATTGAAAGCAACTACAAATGTGAAGCTCTTTAGGTCCTTGCTCTCCACAGTCATCCTGGTTTCTATATCAAACATATGATGGATTGTCCAACCTCATTTTGTGAAGTGATTCTTTCAGTTTACATTTATACACATTTTTATTTTACCTGTAACAGAAGGTTGTACAGGTTGTATCAGGTCTGGCTGCTTAAGAGGATTTCCACAATAGACAAACCACTCTTTTACCAAAGGAGAGGTCCCACCTAAAAAAAGACAGAATTGGATCAGTAAGTCAAATGCAAGTATTGACAGTAGTACAACAGCTGGAATCAGCTGTGATCAGGATTCTAAAGCAATAGAAGGCACTTCTTGATGACTTGTTTGCTCAGCTTTAGAAACAAACCAAGAAAAAATAGTTTTAGTATCTTTATGACAAATCATCAGAACAAATAAACAGAGTTTCAATTACGTACTATAAACATGAGTTTGGACTGGGGAACTGCAACCAAAAATGTAAGTACAAGAGTCTGTGGAAAACATTCTCAACAGGCTTAGGCCTTCCCACTCCAAGGCAGCTCAGGAAGCTCTGGAGGCATGTGACATAGCTCAGGGACCTGCATGAGCTACCTCAGTCTCTCAGCACTGTCACATTGCCACATATCCAGGCAGCGCTAAATATGATTCACCTCCCAACTTGCCCTGACATTTCCTGTGTCAGGGTTTGAACCAAAATCTTCATAGGGAGGCCTTGATGGCTATTTGAAAGCTGATAGCAATGGAGACATCCCACCATCAGATGCAGAGCTTTTACAGCCCATTGCTCCAGATCTTTCATCTAGCATAAAGGAATTGTTTATACACAGTAGCTTAAGTGGCTTTCCTAGTCCCTAACCTGAATCCTGTTCACTCCCCCTAGAGATGCCCCTTAAATTAAAAATTCCACTACAGGAATTGTGCATATAACTACCTGATGCTTAAAAAACCTCAAACAAATCAATGCTCAGGAAAAAAAAAAAAATCAAGCATTTAAGAATTTTTGGAACGCAGACTGTCAAATTTACAATAGTAATCTTGGAATCATTCCAGTGCAAGTCTTTATTAAAAAAAAACAAACAAAAAAACCCCAAAAAACCAACAAACAAACATAGAATCACTGTTACTATTAGTGGTGTTTTGCATTCTGTCCAGATTTTTGCTTATGGTAGCCATATCATAGGTGCCCTAAATTTCCACTCTCTGTAGTCTAATAAACAGAATTAATTAAAGAAGTTTAGCTAGTCCTGGGCACTTGGAGTAGTGTTTTCAAATATTTTCTCTTTTTCCTTCCCTTGTCCCTTTCCAGATTCACAGAATTGCATCTCTAATTTCTTCCAACTCTCTCCAATACTGAAGCTACTATCCTTAAAAATGCCCGCCTTTTATCACCAATTCCAATCTCTCTAAAACTTGCTACAAAAGTATTTTTGATGCCATGTTGTGAACTCTAATCAAAAACTTTCCCAAGATTAAAACAAACCAAACAAATCTTTCCAACACTGTCCTTTCCTCGTCCACCCAAAACAGGTTTTGTCACACAATTTCCTGATCTCACGCATAGCTCAATGCTGGAGATAACTGTTGACATGAATGAAAAAGTAGTGTGCTATGTTGCTAGTGAGCAAGGGCAGAAATTCCTCAGATGTATTTCTACTGTCAGGGGTAAGAGAGGGAAAAAGAACACGACAAAAATCTGTTTTACAACCCTGCTTTTTCCTTCCTCCCTCCCTCCCTCCCTCCCTTCCTTCCTTCCTTCCTTCCTTCCTTCCTTCCTTCCTTCCTTCCTTCCTTCCTTCCTTCCTTCCTTCCTTCCTTCCTTCCTTCCTTCCTTCCTTCCTTCCTTCCTTCCTTCCTTCCTTCCTTCCTTCCTTCCTTCCTTCCTTCCTTCCCTCCCTCCCTTCCCCATGGGCCTGCAGCACAAACTCCCTATAAAGGTGAGGGACTGAAGAACCAATACCTGGAGTATGAGGGGCAGTATTACACATGGCTTGCCATGCTTATCTGTTCAAAAACCAGTGGCATCAAAAATAAAATTAAAAATGCCTACACTAGAGGGAAAAAAGCCTTCAACTGTACATTCCAGTAGCTGAATAGTCTCACATCTTGATTATAAATCATTGACTATGATAATGCTATTTCATGACCAAAATCCTCCAATTAAATATCCCAAAGTCACTTTCAGAAACATTTTGACGTTTCAGCATTTTGTTTTAAGATTTAGTGTGCGGATTACTCTGCTTTATTCAATTTATTCAGCTCACTCAGACTCCTAAATTTTAGCCTGGTTTCTTAAGGAGGCAAACCTAATACAATTAGGACATCTGTCTTATAATTAATTCACGGATGCACTGCTCTGTTTCAACTAAATCTAACAAAGGAGAAGTGATTTCAAATGGATTAAAGTCCTAAACATTTTGTGAAACTGGAGACTCGGCTGACAGAGGGATCCTGTTAGGGAACCAACTGAAAGAAAGGCAGAAAGGTCAACTTACCTGTTGTATCCAAAAAGACTGAATGGTAAATCAATACACAAATAACTGTAGAAGAGCTAGAGCTGAGGAAAAAAAAAAAGTAGATGGGGTTTGGGAAGGACAGAAGGCAATAGGGAACATGCTTAGGAACCATATACTGCAGGAGGGAGTTGTCAAGGACATGAGGAGAAGTTAAGATGGTATAAAGAAGCATGGAAATAGAAACTCTGCTGGTGGGGAGCATTGCTCTTTATGAGTTTCACAACCCTCTCCAAATGGAAATGTCTTGGGGAAAAAACCACTAATTTTTCAAACTTTTTTCCCTACCATGCATATAAAGAATATCACCAATGAAATTAAAATAATAGCAGTTTCTTTGTTTAAATAGATTCTGCATGTTCTGTGAAAGCACTTCTTAGGCAGCCTAAGGAATGCTTCAGCTATGTGCAAACAGTTGGAAAATGTTGTTATGTTCCTCTATACCTGCAACAACGCCAACTCTCCTGAGCAGTCACTGGTGATAACTGGCAAAAATTCTGCTAATGGACTGTTTTTGACAGTGTCAAAGCAAGGATCAGTCTGGCCTGCTAATGTTAGAACTGGGAGTGATGCCAGGACTTCGAGGAGCTGGCCACGAGCTCAGGCTACATTACATAACCTCCTAATTGGCAATGGACATGCAGGTGCAGGTATTTCCATGGACTGCACTAGTGCCAAAACCTGCTGGCTTTGTTCTGAACTCATTGCACACATAAGAAAGCTTGGCTGGCCTATCAGGGTGAATTATTTACTGTAATTTTCCCCTCCTACTTGAATTTTTCCAAAAGTACTTTTTCTCAGAAGGATGCTAAAGCGCTGACAAATTTACTGCATGCAATATTTCACATATAGATCAGAAATGGCTCAATTAATTATAAACTTACTTTTGAAATACATGGACAACAAATGCCCTGTTGTCAGAATCACCATCAGCTCCCTATTTATTTATGTAGGGTCAAAAATCGGGCTGTGATTCTCCAACATTTCCATGAGTTAAGGCACATGCTTACCACACACCGAACTACACCAAGGGCAAGGTTATACAGGCAATCCTTTGAGCAGGATTGCTGCCTTTTACAGGCAGGCACTGATTTCCTCATTCCCACTCCCTGCCATTCCCTCGGGGTGTTTCACCACAGCTGTTTGTGGCTACACAGAGCCAGATAGGGAAACAGAACCAGGTTAGTTACCTGACTACAAGAAAGGCAGGGAAGAGAGACAGAGGCTATTTTCAGTTTCTCAAACTAGACCACCACACAGCTGCACAAACAGCTGCACCAGCACAACTGAGATGATGCACAGGGATTAAAATGAGTGGCTGTGCAAGAGAATTATTTAAAGTGGTGCTGGTAGCAAAAGCAACACTTTTCCCACTATGGCTTCAGGCAAAGTTGCATGGCATGGACTGATGGTTTCAAAGGATATGACACCCTGCTCCTGTGGATTTGTGGGTCTCTTAGGCACCCCTGGAAATTACAACCTGGGTGTTCAAAACTAATGGTCTCCTGTTTCAGAGCAGGGCAAACAGTTTACATTAGCTTTAACTTGTACTTATTAAACCTGTAATCACTGCTTTTACTAAATATTGTCTGCTTTGCCAATCAACAGCAAATAAGCAGATCTGCAAACTGCAAAGAAGTCAGTTTCCACCACATTTTAATTGACAATATTGAGGAGTAAAAGAGATGATTAACACATACACCACCACTGCAAACTGGAATCTTGCGCAGAGTTAGTGGAGTAAGCTTCAAACGCGCTACATCAGCAGCTGTATAATGGTGGCAGACTTCACATGGACTAATTTAATTTGTTGTCTTGTTCCAGTAAGCTCTTTTTAAAGGCTAATCTAACATGATTCTACATTATACTACAACCTACAGACTGTGTAGACTACTTCTTCCCATCCTATCCCTTATTAAATTATAAAAACCAGTCGACTTGACTTCATCTGAGGGAAACTGGCAAAGGATTCTACTTACTTTGTAAAGAACAAAACTTCTTAGTAGGTCTAGCAGTGAATCCATAAATAAAAATGCTTACACATACCTATGCATTCCAATACAGACTGTGACTAATGATCTACACTCTTGACATAGAAGCAATCATACACTGGAATAAAAAAACCCCATGAACTACTAGGAAGTGACATGGTTAAAGCAGTTATAGGTAGGTACATGCACTGAAAATGTAGATTTAATAGAGGCACCCATGCAGAAACAATCTATATACCTTTCTGGAAGGGTTAAGAATTGAGGGTGTACTATGACTTTAAAAAATCATCTCTGGAATTGGAAGCCTGAACTGAGAATAAATAACACATGCTATCTGTGGTTTTATTCTAAAATCACTTCCTTAAAAGAAGACAACTTTCACATTAAAATTTAATTTTCAATATGACTCTAAAAAAACGTTTCTGTATTTCAATTCTAATCTTCTTTGAGTATTAAAGCCACTGTAATACAAATGCTAACCTGCCTATTACCCTGCTGTCTTGTAGCAACAATTGTTAATTAGGAATTTTGGTCTGGGTGTTTCTGAAAACATCAATGAATATCCTGCTGTTTAGATGAATAAGTAAAACCCAACCAAGTTATAATTATCTACAAAATTTGGAGGCAGTACACCAAAAAATGAAAAATGACAGATGTGCATTATTACTGCTGAGATTTTTGTTATTCTCTCCAAATTGCTATGTAAACTCTGATTCACTTTTTCCTGTTATGGCACAACTTCAACCTCTGGCTGCTGAGGGAAGTAATGTACTTAATTACCTTTTTGTGCCTTTCTAAGCAAATGGTTTGAGTATTAGGCTTGATGGCGGTGCACTTTCATCAATAAAATGTACAGCGATTACCATGGAGAAATCAACACATTCAAAAGAATAAAAGTCCAGTATACTTTTAATTTTCAACTCGCTGGCTGAAAGACATTGTAAAGATAACACTTAACTAATGGAAGTCTTAAGAACATGAAATTGGTCCAAGGATGTGAATAAAGAACTTGGTCTTCAAGGAGATGAATGCAAGCACAGATATAAGTACCTGCTGCCGAATCTGTTTATACCACTGGATAAGGGAATTGTATTTTCTAGCACTTGGCTGAAAGAACTAATAATCGCTGGCATGACTACGTGCATTTGTATTATTACAGGAACTGTATTTGACTGTTCCGAAAATTGCAGGCTTAAAATCAACAGAAGGTAAAACTTTAACAGTGCATTATTGTTCCGTAAAAGTGTATTACAACTCACTAATTCGTCCAGAGCCACACTTATTCAAGCAACATTAGGCTTCATATACTCTCAAACTTTCAAAAATCTAAAGATCATTGATTTGGTCAATCTTTTTGATCATTAACAACTTTCACAACTTTCCAAGTAGCAAGGAAAAAAGCTCCAATTTTTAAAAATCACTTTAAAAGCACTGAAATGGAACAGCATGTAGAAAAAGCCCCACAGTTTCAATCTCACATTTTCTTACTTCCATAAGAACTACATTTCAGCTGCTCAGAGTTTTTATCTTATATGAATTTTCTATCCTAAATGCTGATAGAGCCATTGAAGCAATGAATTCAAGATTTCATATTTCAAAATCGAAAGGATACTTGCATAATGGTGTAAGTAGTTTAATCCTTACCTTTTCCAGATTCCAACAAGATAGAATAAATATGCTGACGAGCAGGGCGGTAGATAAGTGCCTGTCCAGGAATCTCTGTATCACAGTCATCTTCCAAGGAGTTGCTGCACTCAACCTGTCCATGACTCAGGATATTGAAGATTGTAAAATTTTCAGATTGGATATGCTGTTCTTTAGCTAACTGTTTGTTCAAAGAAGGGAGAAGGCATCTTCAAAATTAAGAAGAATCAAAAAGCAACAAAACGTATTCACTATTCGTAGAAATGGAGGGAATAGTCAGGGAGGGAACAAGTGCTTTTTCAAATAACACCAGTATAGTGTATTTTCAGACATCCATCTTTTTGTCCTGGGGACAGGAATCCCCAGGAAAACCATCACTACCTTTCTTAGTCCCTCCTTTAATTATTAAAACTTGTGAGCTTGAACAACAGTTTTCTAGAAAATTTCTAGAAAATTTCTTAAAATTAATTCTGAATTCCAGCATAGCTGCCCTCCTTTAGTCACCTGAAAATGTATCTTCTTTCTTTAAACAGTGAGTGAAGGCACAACAAAACATGAACTTTTAATTTTATTGCAAGATGAACTATATAAGATAGCTGTATTTCTTTCCCAACCTGACTTGGGGTAGTTTACATTCTGGTAAAATTAGAATACTTAACTTCACCACACTTTTACTTTGCAATAGCTCTCCACTGTGAAAAGAAATGCCATCTACTCTAGTGAGGAAAACCAGGTCTGCAGGCGTGTTGCTGAAAAGCAGAATTAACAGCATCACCCAGGCTGAACATTAACCACACACTGGATGCAGATGCATCTGGCTACAGCAGCTGGCTACCAGCAGCAGGGTCTGCTGGTCTGGAGCAGCCTAGGTGAGAAAGCAACAAAGATGCTCTCAGGCAGCACAGAATTCCAACCAGTAACACTGGCAATCTGGACTGTCCAAGTGCACAGACAGACAGACTTTCTACTTCACAACCCCAGACCAAAACTCTGGGGGTGCTCAAACAGCTGAGTAGAGTGAATACTTCCACGGGGTGCCACTAACAAATTCTCTAGGGCCTGTGCCATATGGTGAGCAGGCACTGATGTTTCTCTGCTCTGCACTCCCTGCATGTGTTGTGTTCTCTGTATTGTTTGGGTTGTGCCATCCTGCCACAGCCACCACAGATTCTTTCACTAGGAGTTACTGGACCACTGGCCAGAAACAAATTCACCATTTCTCCAGAATTCCTGTATCTGAAAACCTGTGAACTCAGCAGGTCAAAGCTGCAGTCATCCACTGAGTCATTAGTGATCAAAACTAATTCTCCTAAAATGTCCTACTTTCTGTGTACAGTACAAATCAATAGAGCGCTTGCACAATAAATTAAAGGTTTCCCTGCAATAAATACTTCAGTATTTGTAATGTGTGTAAACATTGTAATCCCCCAAGTATACTTCTGTATAAAATAAAAACAGGGCATCAAGTATTTATAAGCATGATTTTAATGAAGCACTGAACTATTTCACAGAAACCAGCCACAGATATGAGATCATCAACAATGCTAGTTTATTGCAATTTGCCAATAATCTACACATCCTTATGTACTGAAAAAACAACACGCTGATTTCAAAAGTATTGCTGTATTCAGTGTCTGTATCTCGAAAAATATTTCTGATTCATAGTTACAATCAGCTACAAAGTTGTGCTCTTCTGACAGAAACAGCAACATGAGGCTATGCCCTCATGGCTGGAATTGAGCTGTGTGCCATTTACATGCAGTTCAGACAGATGTGCAAGGTAAGCAGAACTACATATGAGTTTCAACATACAAAGCAAAGCACACACATTACATATACAAATATTTGTACACTTGTAACAAAAACAAAAGAGAAGTTAACATGTCTAACATTTTGACTGTAATTTCCTTGGCCCAGCTGGCTTCGTGTAGGATTCATGCAGCAACAGTGAAACATTCTTCAATGGAGTTTCTAAACATTATTATTTTATTAGAGCAGTAGCTCAGCATGATGCTTCAGAACTTCAACCCTTCAAATTAAATACCAAGCCAAGAAATAATGACCACTTGTCATAAAGACCACATGGTACATTCTTTTAAGGAATAAAGATATTGCCACTATTGTCCTGGCCATAATCCAACCTAGATAATTGCATTCTGGCTGTTTTTCCCTTGCACTTCAAGCTGAAAGAGGATTTTTCAACACCTCATTATGATGTATGGCTGGTGATTTTTAAAAATATCTTCTGTTTAACTACAACAGTCCAAAGTGATATGTATTGTATCGATGTGTGATTAATATAAAAGCCCAAATATATCCACAGGCTAGCTGAAATAAACATTGCATAGGTTACAATGTAGCTATAAAACGTTTTATAGTCTTTTTAAAAAGGAAAATATAAATTATATAATTACTTTAGAGTAATACAAGAAAACAGAAAAATCATTTTAAAGAAAATGCTCAAGATAAGCAAGAGAAAGAAAAAGAAGTTCTGTGTTTGAAGTCTATAAGGACCTAATAAAATAGGGAGTAACAGATGGCTAATATAGGGTCTAAAATACACTTCCTTGTATAGATTTTTTAAAAAATCTCAATATGTTATCTTAACTGGCACGAATTTACAGAATTGTACTCTAGACTTACTACTATTCCATAAACTCTGATGCAAAATAGCACATTTTCTATTAGCCAGGTACACCACCCTAAGCTAATACATCCAATTTCCCAGAGTGACTCAATCTGACATACCATATCTCACCCCAACACCAGTGCAGCTATGTCCGTGTGGGATGCCCTAACTAAAACTTGTTACTACACCTCTACCCTTTAGGAATTAATAAACCCATTGAAGTGCTTTTGTGTCATTCAGGGACAACAAAAACAAGGGCAATTTAACCTGAACCAAGAATGACAAAATACAGACTTACTGCATTTGACATTGTCCTGCACAACATCCTTGTCCCTGAAGTAGAGAGGCATGGATTTCACTGATGGACCTCTTGGAGGATGAAGAACTGGTTGGATGGTTGCACTGAGAGAGTTGTGATCAATGGCTCCACGCGCAAGGGGAGGCACATGGAGTGACAAGCAGTGTCCTCAGGGGTTGGCACGGGGACCAGCACTGTTTAACACCTTTGCCATGGACAGTGGGATCGAGTGCTCCCTTGGCAAGTCTGCTGGTGACACGAGGCTGTGCGGTGCTGTCGACATGCAGGAGGGCAAAGATCTGTCCAGAGGAATCTGGACAGGTTTGAGAGGTGGGCCTGTGCAAACCTCATCAATTTCAACAGGGCCAAGTACAAGATCCTGCACGTGGGTCAGGGCAATCCTGACCACAAATACGGGCTGGATGGAGAAAGGATTGAGAGCAGCTCTAAGAAGGGCTTTAGGGTGTTGCTGAATAAGCAGCTTGACCTATGATCTTCAACAACATGTGCTCATACCCCAGAAAGCCAACTGAACCCTTGGCTGCATCCAAAGCAGCGCTACCAGCAGGGCAAGGGAGAGGATTCTCTCTGTCTACTCTGCTGTGGTGAGATCCTACCTGGAGTGCTGTGTTCAGCTCTGACATCCCTAGTACAGGAAGGACTTTGACGTGTTGGAGTGAGTCCAGAGGGCTACAAAGACAATCAGAGGGCTGGAGCACCTCTGCTAAGAAGACAGGCTGAGAGCTGGGGCTGTGTAACTGGGGAAGAGAAGGCTCTGGAGACACCTTAGAGCAGCCTTCAAAAATACCTAAAGGGGGCTACAAAAGAGCTGGAGAGGGACTTTTCACAAGGGTATGTAGTGACAGGATGAGGGGAAATGGACTTAATATCTGATCTAACCTAAAAGTAGGTTTAGATCAGATATTAGGAAGAAACCCTTTGCTGTGAAGGTGGTGAGGCACTGGCCCAGGTTGACAAGAGAGGAGTTGGATCATCCCTGGAAGTATTCAAGGCCAGGCTGGATACGACTCTGAGTAATCTGGTATAGTGGAAGTCTCCCTGCTCAGGGCAGGGTTTGGAACTAGGTGATCTTTAAGGTCCCAACCCCAACCACTCTATGACTCTATGACATGATTCTGTAGGAGTTTCCATGTCTCCACTATGAGCAATTTCAACTTCTGCATTCTTAGCACAGCTACCTCTGATACCTCCATTGCAAGGCACAGCCAAGCAGATCACTCACCAGCTTATGGCTGATCTGTGGGTTCTCAAAGTAAAAACCAAGTCAATACACACATAATATAAACATGGGAAATCATAAAATACATGGGAAGTACATTTCTGTGCCCAGCTGCTGGCCTATACCGGAGCTGCTCCCCATTATTTGACCTAATTGACACTTCAAAAAGAGAGGGACTACTTTTTATTAAATGTGTTGCAGCTGTGCTCATATTAACACACACAATAGTAAGTGGGGCTCTACTTAACAGGCAAAATATTTTTGCACAAGTAAATTTAAATCAATAGGACTGGTGTACTCATTAATAACTTCCACTATCTAGTCATGGCAATAAAGTGATCATTAAGCTTTAAAAAACAAGTTACCTGAAATATTTCTTTATCTTGACAGAAAGCTGATTGTTGTTGAAGGGATAACATTTGACAATTTGATACATTGGGAGGAATCCATGGAGACTGCTGCCCAGGCAAAAGGTAGGAGTTCACTCCTCTGCAAAGCAATGTCTTGTCTGATCCCAGAGGTATTATCTCTTCCAAGTGTTTCAGGCTGCTGTACGAGCACGGAATTTTTGAGATGTAATTTGCTACAGATAGCAGTATGTTTGTTCTTCTGTTGTAGCTCTTATTCCTATGAGGATTGGTGGTTACACATTTGTGCCAAAAGCCTTCCAATATGCTTTCTGGAACAATATCATTGCCAAGCAAGCATGCAAAGAGAGGAAGGTGTGTCAAACTAATACCCAGCACACGGCAAAGAACTTCTCGAGAGTACATGACAGTGACCAGTCTGTCCAAACGGAGGTTCTCAATGGAAAAGTAGGGACATGTGTTATAGATGAGGTAGTCACTATCTTGCCCCAGAATTCCTATACAGTTGTGCTGCAAACCATATGCAGCCACCTCAAAGTCTGCCTCTTGCAATGTGCAGACTGTTTTTTGACCAAGTGACTTCAGGGCATAACGTGTAAAAGTAGGCAGTGCTGAAGGAAGAACAAACATTTCCCTCCCTGGCTGTTTCCTGTGAGTCTTGATAAACTGAAATAATCTGGTTATTTCCTCAGTATTCTTCATCCTCCGTTTGATCCACTCATCTCTCTTTTTCTCTTCTACCACCCCATCGAAGTAAAACACCAACTTGATACCAGCGGCCATAAAAGCATTGATAAAATCCTGTAAAATGGCAAGGTACTCCCGCCACTGGCCACCACACACCCAGGATTCCGGTGTGTACCAGCGTCTAACGCAACTCATGGCATCTACTACGATAACAGGTGGGGAGTCGGGATGGTCAATGCGATGCTTTTCTGCCATTTCTCTCAGATCTACCGTTTGGCACGCATCAGGGCAAACTCTTGCCACAAATCCCTGCAAGCCTCTAACACCCATGGCTGATCTCCGAAACTTACAGCAGTCTGAAAGAAGAAAAATAAAAACAACATTCTAAAATGCAATACTGGAAAACAAACAAATTCTACAATAATATTTTTCAAAGCTGTTTGGAAACAGAAGTGTTATTTTTCTGCTTTTATGGGCAGCTCATTGCGGTATCCAGGCTTTTATACATTTCAAGCAGTCTACTTCCCATCAGCAAACCAAATGTAAGTACTCATTCATTTTCCCTTCCACTTTTTGTTTTTGTATCAGTGAAAAATGTAAGTATCAAAAGATTCCCGGAAGAATGACCAAAGGAAATTCACAGAATCATTGAATGAGTAAGGCTG
The DNA here is from genome assembly GCF_009819885.2 of Catharus ustulatus. Classification (NCBI taxonomy): domain Eukaryota; kingdom Metazoa; phylum Chordata; class Aves; order Passeriformes; family Turdidae; genus Catharus; species Catharus ustulatus. The sequence continues at coordinate 43,458,426 of NC_046223.1, read as the reverse complement.
CAATGAACCAGAGTCCAACCTCCCTGCTCCAGCAGGGTCATCCTAGAGCACACGGCACAGGATTGCGTTCGGACGGTTCTTGAGTATTTCCAGTGAGGGAGATGTCACGTTAATAGCATAAAGAGAAGTACACAATACTAGGAAAACAAGGCTAGATTTTTTTATTATTATTATTTAAAAATATACATGCTTACGGTATTCAAAAAGCAAAGAAAGGAAAGTGAGTTTACAAAGTATTGTGCATAGACAGCTTTTAAAGCATTCCCGAATCCTATCAGTTAAAGACAGAGTTCTGAATACCACCCTCTTTAATTTGGAAGGGCCTTTAAGAACCCCGCAAGGCGCGGGGGCCGCTGCGCGCAGCCCCGGCAAGGCCGAGCCCCTCGCCCCGGGGTCCGTGCGGCGCCGGGGCCGCGCTGCCCGCGCACCCCGGGGCTGCCCGCGCACCCCGGGGCTGCCCCCGCCCGGGGCTGCCCCCGCCCGGGGCTGCCCCCGCCCGGCCCCGCCCGGCCCGGCCCGGCCCCGCCTGGCCCCCGGAGCCCCCGGGCCTCGGCCCCACCGCCGGCACTGACCCGAGCGCCGCTTCCGCTTCCCGCGGGCGGGGCCGCGCCTGCGCCCGGCGGCGGGGCCGGGCCGGGCGGGGCCGTGCCCGTGAGGGGCCGGGCCGCTGGCAGCCGCGGCTGTCCCCGCCCGCGGGCTGCGGTCCCTCGGCTTTGTACGGCCACAATGGGGCCGGAGGGGCCATTGTGCCCCTGAACAAACCCGGCCGGCACGGGGGGACGGGGCGGGGGACATGAAAGCGTCGCGCACCGAGATGGCTTCAGCCCCCCGAGTCGCACTTGCGAGATTTATGTCCCTTCCTTTGGCAGGGGGGGCGGGTGGCGGGTTCGCTTTGTCGTGCCCGGCGATTGGCAGCGGAGGGGAGCCCCCGTTTTCCCCGGGCCGCACATCCCGGGATAACGCCCCGGGTGCGGGGCGGGAGCGAGACCCGCTCGCAGCCCGGCGGCAACAGGTGGGGACCTGAATAACTTCACATCTTTCCGGGAGGGGAAAGAGGGACACGGGGGAGCCCATGGGAAGATTAGATCAGATGTTATCGCCGGTGAAAAATTAAAGAGAGCGGTGCTCTGGGGAGTGCAGATTAATATATTTGGTGACTCCGTGTGCACAAAGCCTCACCATTGTAGCGGTGTCTGAATGCCTGTGAATAGGATGGAGCATATGTGGCCTGTCACCGCAGGTGCCCACATCTGTTCGTCTCCGGGCAGATGCTCTCAGAAAAGGGGAAAGCATTTCCAAAAGCTCAGGCCCGCCCCATCCATACCCATCCTCTTTCTCACAACCACCTTCTGCAGAGGAGTTTTTGCCCCCACCTTCTCCCACCCCCTGCCTACCCTGAACGTGGAGAGATGCAGAAAGAAATAAAAACTGCACAAATTGGAAGTGGCTTGGAAAGCTCTGGAAGCATATAATCAAACTGCTGTCCCCTCTCCTCCCCCAAAGTTTATTAGCAGCAAGTTTTGTGCTGCAGCCAGCATACAATGCACAAGATACACACCCTGTGCAAAGGGGGGAACACAAAAACCCTTCATGCATGAAATGCAGCACAGTACAGCAGCACTCTGTGCTGTCACAGGGCTCTAGAGAGTGACCTGCGCTGCAGTGGTAGTTTGCAGCTACTATTTACAGTTCTGGCTTAACAGGATGATTAATAATGCTGGGCAGAAGAGGGAGTTTTCCTACAAGAACTGGCAGAGGCAGCGAATATTGCTACTGAAGTGGGTAGCAGAAGGGGATCTTTCCAGCCATCCAGGAAAATCTCATAGCTGCAATGCACAACATTTTTCTGAGGAGTGCCATCACATTTTTTGTCACCTGTACATGATCTGAGTCCTATTGCTCACTCTCCCGCTCTGTGACACTCCTGCCAAGACAAGCCAGGCCTCAGCACCGCATGGGGTTACACTGGGCTTGCTTGACAGGGCAAGGTGCTGGGGCACAGGATAAATATCAGGAATAAGGAATATTTTGTGTGGTAAGGCACTTCAGAAAGTTTTCAAGCTCAAATGTATTCTGTGGCTTCTGGTGCGGTGAAGATCTTGAGTATCCTTGAATTTAAAGGCGGGCAAAGATGCCAGTACTCCAAATGCAAGGCCGAGGTGCTCCCAAGAGGGGCATGGGCAGGAGGAGCATTTGAAACTGCGTGTCCCAGAACAGGGGCCAGGCGAAGGAATACTCAGGGCACCCACGAGAAATGTTATGTCCCAGACCAAGGGCTGAGGAAGGACAAGGCAGGGGGAAACCTTCTTTCCAGGAACCCCTTTTGTCCCGTCGTTCCCTGGGGGGTCCCGTGGTTTTGCCCCCCCGGGCGGAGGTAACCAGGCCTTCACCCTTCCGACTTTGGGAGAAATGACAGCTCACGCACACGAGTGACCAATTTTATCCCTCTTAGTTTCCCACAAGCAAAATCCCGTCGGAAGCGAGCCAGGGCACAAACCCAAACAAACAAGTAGCGCAGGGAAACGGGGCCGGGGCCGGGGGGAGGGGGTATCTGGCTTTCTCCTCGTGTGCAATCAGTAAAACACATATAGGAGCCACTTCGGGATTTGCCCGGGGAAGGGTTGGAGAGCAGCTGGCTGCGGTAATCTCCTCGGGAGACAAAGGAATGCCCCGTCCCAGGATCACAGGTAAACACACAACCATTGTAATGAAAATGAGGGGCTAGGATAGGGCCGGAGCAGATGATTTGCGGTTTCAAAAAGGGGACTGGGGGGGAAGGGAAGACCTAGAGCTGCTTATCTATCATCTGGCCTCGCTGTGTGCCAGCTGAGCCACGCGACTGCCCTTTCTTATTCTAATCAGCACATGCCTTTGCAACTTTGGGCTAACCTACACGCTAAACTTCTTAATCCTCCTCCCCGCACACGGCAAGGGCGGCGGAGCGCCCTCCGGCACCGCGGCCCCTCCGCGCCCGTCCCGCACCCGCCTCGGGCCGGGGCGCCGGGGCCCGGGGCAGCGCCAGCACCCCGGTCACGCCGCCGAGCCTGGGGCCAGCGGGGCAGCCAGAGCCCCGGCATCCTGCCTGCCTTCCCCCCGCTTTCCATCCCTTTCCTCTCTGCCGCCCGGCCCGGCTTGGCCCGGAGGAACAGGTGAAGGGGGCGTGCGGCGGAGGGGCAGCCGCGCACACATACCTCCGTAGGGACTATAGACCTAATTAAAATATTATGCACACTCGGCTACACATAGCTCCACACGTACACGTCCCTCCGCCGACGCACCGTTCGCCATATGCCCGGAGCTCTCCGTCCCGGGGAAAATCAGGGTTGCACGCCAGCGATGGCAGCGCGTCGCCCTAATTAACACACGCACATATCCCGCCCACCCCCGTTTTTAAGTGAGTTTTCCCATAATCTGGCTCGCTTAGAAATAAAAGCTGCGGCCGATGGGGAGCTCTTGGTCGCGCTGGTGCGCGGCGCGACCGTAAATACTCGCCGAAGCAAGAGAGGGGGGCCGGCGTTGCGGGAAGGGTGTCAATTAGGGGCAGGGAGGGAGAGCACAATACCCCACCAGCCCCAGCGAACCGCTGGCAGGCGGGGCCGGGCCCGCCGCGTCCCGGCCGTGCGGGGTCACCGCGCCCTGTTGGGGCCCCGCGCCCGCCCCCGGGGGTCCCGCCGCTGGCTCAGCCGGCGGGGCGGGTGCGGCCGCGATGGGCGTCGGGCGGGACGGGACGGGACGGGACCGGCAGCGGGGGCCGGTGGCGGTGCGCGGGCACGGCTAGCAGCGCGGGGGCGGCGGGGGTGGCGGGGGGCGGCGGGCGAGCGCGGTGCGGAGACACGCGGTTGGGAGCGAAAAAGCGCCATTTGGTTGGGAGCAGATGGCTGGCTGGGGGGCTGATCGCGTCTAAAGGCGTGTCATCCCCCTTCAGCGAGAATCCCTAAGGGCTCCCCTTGTCTTCGAAATCAATGAAAATTAAAGTGCAGAGAATGGATGAATAGTTAGACCTCGAGTCCCTCCTTTGTTCGCCTCAGCTACTGGTGGGCAGGAGTTAAACTACAACAGCCTCCTATAGAAACACTTAAGTTAAACAGTCTCCCCGTTAGTCCAGCATCTGAAAGAGAGAGGGAGAGGGGGGAAAAAAGCAGAAAAAGGAGCTTTCTGCTTGATTTCCCCAATACAGAATCGCGTGGCATAAATTAAGCCAGAGAAGAATGAGCGCCGTGGGCAGGATCCTGCCGGCTCTCACGGCGCCTTTCAGTCACGCTCAGCAGCGGTAATCGAGAAATCTGTGCCACGTCAATTTAACAAATACCCGGTACCGAAGGGGGGTTGTTAAGGATTTGGGGGCAAGTTTTTTCGGTTTGGTTTCTTTTTTTTTTTTTTTTTCCCTATCGCTAGGTTAAAGCCCTCGCGCGTGTAACTTTTTATTTCCAGTTTTTTAAGCAAGGGGATGCTAATGGACCAACTTTCTATCTCTCGTAGATTAAAAGATCCGCGTTGATATATCACTTCTCGCGTCCACCGACGGGTCACCACCCAAATTTCAAGACAGATATTGCCGCTCACTCCCGCCCCCCCGCCCCACTCGCTTAGTAAACCTCATACGAAGTGATGTTTTCCTCCTCTCTCTTTTTCCCCGGGATAACGCCGCAGCAAAGTTTGCGAAGCAGCGACAAGCCACTTGAAAAGATGTTGACGCTAGGTGGCAAAAGTAATGTGCAGTGAAAAGCGGCGCTGCTGCGGGATGCGCCCCCCCGCTCCCCGCTGCTGAGGCTGGGCACGGCGGGGGCGGGCGGCCGGGCCTCCGGGGATCCGCCGCCCGCTCCGCTCCGCTCCATCCCGGGCCGCCTTCCCTACGTCCTCGCACTGTGCCTGCGGGATCGCTGGTCCCCTCTCCGCCCAGACACAGTTCCGGGGTAAAAAAAAAAAAAAATTAAAAAAATCAAACCCAAACATTCCTGTACATTTTAAACTTTTGCGAAGAGGGGCGGGGAGAGGAAGAGCACCTGGATGTAGATGGTTCGCTCGATTACTATTAGATGTAAAGGACACACGCTGAGTGGCAAAACGTTGCAAAGATCTGGATGCTGGTACCAAGGGTTGGGGTAGGTGGCCCGGGTTTGGGGTAGGTGCCACGAACCCCTAGTAAATGAATGTGGGCAGCTACAGTCCTGGAACAGTCAAGAAGAGCTGGGCTGAATGAACTCATTAGTGATTTTCTTTTAATTGGTATTACTCAATGCTTTTACTTTAAGAAGTCTTTAAGATTTTTTTTTTCCTAGCGCATTGTAAGATAATTTGTGATCAAGACATCTGCTTCAATGGAAGTCACATTTTGCCATGCAAATGCACGTTTCAACCCAATAAACTCGCCATAATAAGGCTTTTAGCACGGCATACCTACAGTGAGGTTATTGTAGCCAAATCCTCTCCTTTCGCACACAAGCTTAATCTGTGCTGAAATGATCTGTTACAATTAAAATGACATTTACAGAGACAGTTACACCTTGCATCCTAATGAATCCGCCTGCGCCTACCAAAGGTGTTTAAACAGAGGGCCTAAACAAAGTGGAAAGCCCTGCTTCGAGTGACATGCCAGAGTCGCCCTCCAACTTTTATCCCCTGCTTCCATCCATCATTAAGAAACTGTTCAGATGGTAATAGTCTCTATCCCTTTTTCACCGCACCAATAGACTCCTTTCCATGTTTTAATGATCAAAACAAAAGTTGTACTGTCTGATACGTAAAAAAAAAATTGTAAAGGTGACAACGAGTGTAAATTTGGACTAGTTTATTTTGTGTGCACGTATGTGTGTGTATGTGAGTATGAGAGAGTGTGTGTGTGTGTGTGTGTGTGTGTGTTGCGGAGGGGGGAAGTGCTGGAAGGGATTTCTTTAAAAAATGTGCGGACATTGTTGTAGAGGCAGTAGCGTGCGCCGAGGGGAGCTCTTTCTCTCCCTCGCATTGTGCAGGGAGCAGGTGCTGTCTACATTACCATACAGCTGAGAGCACAAAGAGCTAACTGATTCAGCCCTCACACAATAACAAACGGCCTTAATGACAGCCACGCGAACGACACACACCAAACTCACTTTTTACTAAGCTGAAGGACGAAAAAAGAGAGAGGGAGAGAGAGAGAGACGGAGAGAGAGGGAAAGGTTGCTGGTGATGATGATAATAATCATAGAGGGGTGCGGGTCCCGGGCGCAGCGAGCGGCTCTCTCCGGCAGCGGTGGTGGCGGGGACGGGACCCGCGGAGCCCCGCAAACGGGTCCCCTCCACGAGTCTCCGCGGCGAACCCGCCCGCGTCCTCCCTCGCCGCAGGACCCGGGGCATCCCCCGTGCCTCCGCCGGCGGGATGCGCGCCGTGAGCGGAGCCAAGGGAAGAGCGAGCCCCGGGTCACTTCGTCCACGTTCGATGTCCCCTTTCCCCAGTTACCCCGCTTCTGCCAGGGTTAATGCAGTGTGAATTTCACGGGATGGGACTCCCCTCGTTGTGGTTCGCTGGCTCCCACCTCCCTCGTCCCTTTAACGCCGGAGATGCCCCTTGGAGTAGCCACGATCACCGAGTCACTTTTTGGGGTCACGGCGGCTGCTCCGCACGTTCCAAGAGGCAATTACAGCCCGCCGTCCCCGGGGCTGCTCTCTGGCCGGAGCGTGTTGCACTGCCTCTCCCCGGTGCAGAGGGGGTGTTACCCTCTCCCCGGAGCAGAAGGGGGATTCTTGCGGTTACCAAATTTGCAGGAATGTAAATGAACACGTTTTGTGAGCGCGAAGGGGAGGGGGAGGAGGGTTGCACATTTTACAGCTCACTGACCATTTGGCGATCCATTGAGAGGAGGGTTTGGAAAAGTGGCTCCTTTGTGACAGCTCTAGCCAGATTGGGGGGCTGCTCATTTGCATCTCATTAGGCATGCAGTCGGCCGGCGGGATATAAGGGCGGCAGGCGCCCAAGGAGAGGCAGATCCTTAGCGCTTCACCCTCGGAGAGAGCCGCCGAGCCGAGCCGAGCCGCGGCGCGGAGCGGAGCAGAGCAGGCACCCCCTCCCCCGTAGGAGCACACCCGGACACGCTCTGTTCGCTGCTGTTGAGACACGAGCTTATTTTTGTTGGCTGGGATTCCTCTGAAAACAAAAGTAAACCCACAACAAGGAAAGAGAGCTTCGCTTCCTTTAAAAAAAAAAAAAAAAAAAAAAAGGAAAAGAGAAAAAAAAAAGAAAAAAGGGGATCAAGGCTCCGACGTGACCTGCCCGCCACCGCTGCTGTTTGACACCCACCAGCCCCGACGTGCGCAGGGCGAGCGCAGCCGCGCAGAGCCGCTCCCGAATCGCACCGCCCCGGGAATTATCGCCGCTGCCTCCGCCGCTGCCTCTGCAGGGATTTCCAGATCGCCAATTTTTAATCTTCCTTGGGAAGCCTTTTCTCTGCCTCTGTTGGGAATTAAGTTGCTTTTATTTTATTATTTTTATTTTTTTCTTCCTGGAGAAAAGGAGGAGCATCGTGGATTGCGAAAGAAAAAGAGTTTAACAGATAAATCTTAAATATTTTTTCTCGTCCTTTTTTCCTCTCTTTTTCTTTTGCCATCCGAAAGACCTGACAGTTGCCGACAGGCTACATCTAGAGATATCGACAAAAGGGAAAAAAAAGTCAGAGACACTCCTGAAAGAAGGAGACCGTGACAGTAACTCTTCCAGCTCTGCTGGGACGAGCGGCTTTGGCCGCTGTGTTTTTTCCCGTACCCCGAGAGACACTTTCCCCTTTTCCCTCTGACGAGAAGATAAGGGGGAGGAAAGCGAGGGCACCAGAGCTGCACCTCCAAAATGGGAGGTCGGTTCCTGCTGACACTCGCCGTCCTCTCGGTGCTGCTGAGCCGCTGCCAGGTAAGTGCCCGCGGGGTGGGGGACAGGAACGCCTGCACCGGGGGGTCCCGTGGGGGATGTCAGGGACCGTCGCTGCCTGTCGCAGCCCTGAGGAGCGGGGAGGGCTGCCAGGGGCCCGGATCGGGCTGGGGAGCGGGCTGCTCGGTGGCTGACGGGCGCTGTCCCCGCCCCGCAGGTCGGCTCCTCCGGGGTCTTCGAGCTGAAGCTGCAGGAGTTTGTCAATAAGAAGGGGCTGCTCAGCAACCGCAACTGCTGCCGCGGGGGCGGCCCCGGCGCCGGCGGGCTCCAGCAGTGCGACTGCAAGACCTTCTTCCGCGTCTGCCTCAAGCACTACCAGGCCAGCGTGTCCCCCGAGCCGCCCTGCACCTACGGCAGCGCCATCACCCCCGTCCTGGGCGCCAACTCCTTCAGCGTCCCCGACGGCGCGGGCGGCGCCGACCCCGCCTTCAGCAATCCCATCCGCTTCCCCTTCGGCTTCACCTGGCCCGTAAGTGGGGGGCGATGCTGGAGGGGGCGGCACATACCCATCCCGTCCCGTGCCATTCCAAGAGGCCACCAATCCCCTTGAAGTGTCAAGATGGGAGGGGGACAACGGCTGATAACTCCTGGGGACTGGTGGCACTGCCCCGTGTGCCTACCTGCTCTCATGCTCTCCTGGTGGGTTGTCTCTGCTCCTTCTTTCCACAGGGCACCTTCTCACTCATCATCGAGGCTCTGCATACGGACTCGCCTGATGACCTCACCACCGGTAAGTGTCCTGAAACACACTTTTCCCTGCCATAATCCCAGCCCTGCAGCCCTATTTGGCCCTTTTCTCTGCAGTGCGTAGCACATTCTCCTCTACAGTAGACCTGTGGCAAGAGAGGCCAACCTGTTGGCACGCAGCAATGTCATCCTGCCTCTGCAGTTCCCCTCCCACCAGAGATGCCCCTACACCTGCCTGCTTTGGGCGCTCTAACCACTCTCCTCTCCACTTTCCCACAGAAAACCCTGAGCGCCTCATCAGCCGCCTGGCCACCCAGAGACACCTGGCAGTGGGTGAAGAGTGGTCCCAGGACCTGCACAGCAGCGGCCGCACTGACCTCAAGTACTCCTATCGCTTCGTGTGTGATGAGCACTACTATGGAGAAGGCTGCTCTGTCTTCTGCCGCCCCCGGGACGATGCCTTTGGCCACTTCACCTGTGGAGAGCGTGGAGAGAAAGTCTGCAACCCCGGCTGGAAAGGCCAGTACTGCACTGAGCGTGAGTATCCACCTCCTTGTCTCCTTGGGTGCCCCTTGCAGCAGTGTCTCTTGAGCTCTTGGGGTTGGTGGAAGGGTGCTTCTCTGACATCAGACCCCATGGGGAGGGAGAACCAAGCAATGGTGGGTGGATGTCTGGTTCTGTGCCCAAGCCTTACTAGTGTGAGGGATGGGAGATCCTTGGCGTTGCCACAGAAAGTTAATGCAGACAGCCCCTTCTCAAGCCAACCAAATGTCAGTGCCAACCAAATGTCAGTGCCAACCCTACACTCTTGCTCATTTGCTTTAGACCATTTAATCTGGTCTCAAACAATGTTCAGCAGTTGCTTGAGGATTTATTGAAATATATCAGGACTACTTTTTACACTTCCAACCACACAACTTTGATATCATCACCAACAGGGTACAGCTCCAGGGGAGGGAGCTTGGCTTTGGCAACATCCATGTGACAGGCTTCTTGTGGTCTGATCCTCTGTGACCTTGTATTAAGAAAAATATTGGGAAGTCCAAGACATTCTCTATGGCTTCTAGACTGTACATTTCTCATTTAGGGTACTCATGTGCTGGCACTAACAGAAATTGCTGCACATGAGGCCACAAGAAACTTCAACTTCTTCCCCAGCCCTCTTCTGTGCCATTGCCATGATAATTGATACTAATAAAGTAGTGAGGGACATGAAACATACCCCAGAGCTTGAAGTTTTTGAGGCATGTGGTGTGTTGATACAGCAGGAAAAGCTGGGACAGTAAGCAGATCACAGACAGGATAGTCCAGGATGTCGGATACTTTCCGGTTGTACAAGATTCCGCCCTTTGTAGATCCGTAGTGGTGTACACCCAAACGTGCACACAGAGCCCCTGCTGCAGCGTGTGATGGCATTCTGTGTTTGTGTGTATACACGGATCTGAAATATGCTGGCAGATGACGTATTGGGCCAGTGCTCCTCCGCAGTCATCAAAGGGCCAGGCAGGCAGGAAGAAAACAGTTCCAGGCTGTAAAGCAGCCTTTCAGCTTTCTTCTTGTTGTGTTTTTGTTTCTCTTTAAACCACCTACACTGTGGTCCCAGCTGAGCTGCTATCAAACCATTCCTGATTGATTATTCACACTGTTAGAGATTGCTAGGATGCTTTTAGCAGTTCATGGTATGATGGTGCACAATACACAGCAGGCAAAGGGGCTTGCATTTTCTTTGATAGTGTTTTAAACAAGAGCTATAACCTTTCCTATGATCAAAAGTGCCTAGCCCAGTTGTGTCAAGGGGTGGGGAAAAAGGAAGCGTTTTGATAATGAGCTCTTTTGGGGCTGTCAACACTTTTGAATGCCTGTACATCTCTGCTATTCCCACAGCGAAGCAGAAGGCTGTCCATCTTTCTTGACTCATTACGTACGTTCTTTGCTGTGTTTTCCCTCTCAGAAAAAAAAAAAAGCTTATAACACTGACACAAACCTACTAGGCAGGGGAGATGTGTTTATGTGTGCATGCAAAAAGAATGTTTTGCCGTTAGTGAGTGGAGCTGCCAGTTGCAGATTGCTTCCCGTTGCCTTGCCCCCAGCTCCATTCTTTCCAACTTGGAGGCGATCTGATTATCAGCACTGATTCTTTCTTTCTTTTTCTTCCCCCCTCCTTCCCCTCGCATGCCATTGTCTCCGGCTGGCTTTGTTGAATTAAAACTTTGCAGTGCCTGCTTAATGAGTTCCATAACCAGGCGAAGTAATGAGCAGAAGTCCCTTTTTTCCCTTCTCTCATCCTCCCTCCCGCTGGCCCGCTTACCTCTTTTACCAGGGCTGCACCCACCCGCCCGCCCCTTTTCAGAGCAGGGCGGAGGGGGGAAGGAGGGAGGAAGAACTTTAGACTTATTTATTTGAATAAGTGAAAAAAAAAAAAAAAGTTTTTTTGCAGCGAAATCACGCGCGTGCCATAGATTAGCTGTGGGCAGGGATAGGCTGCCCGGTCGCCGGCCGCCGGCCCCATTGGCTCCGGGGCCGGGGTATTGTTGCAGTGGGGCAGCTGCTGGGAGAGAATAGACAATAGAGCAGCTGTCTTGCACTGGCACCCTGCACACCAGCTGTCCACTCTTATCTGCACACACAGTTTCGGGGGATATTAAGAGGTGGAGCTGTGTGCATAGAATTGGAAAAAAGGACTTCTGACCCTCACTGGGAAGGGAAGGGGGGTGAGGGGCTGTGGGGAAGGGAGCAATTGTGAGCCCTCTTTTGTCTGTGTGCAACTGTATTAAGAAGAATGCTCATCCCTGGTGATAAGTAAAGTGCCCAGTTACGGGGCAAGATCAATACTCCTGCAGGCTCCAGAGATTAATTCAGCTGCGCTTAACTGCCCCAGCCTAGTAAAAGGGACTCCCTCCTCATCCACAAGGTGCTCTCAGACTCAGACTTGTAAAAGAGAGTTGTTTTGGCACCAGTGCTGATGTCTTTCCCTGCTTGGTTTGTTTACAGCAATTTGTTTGCCTGGATGTGACGAGCAACATGGCTTTTGCGACAAGCCTGGGGAATGCAAGTAAGTTTTCCCCTCCCTTCCTGCTTCCTTCTTTGTCTTTCACTGTTGATGCTCTGGTGTTAAATAAGTCATTGGACATTTGAAGGGTTGGTTTAAAGGCTTTTCTTCATATTAGGTGGAAATTTGAGATATCCAGTTGATGCCATATCAAAGTATTATTCCATAAGTCAAACATCAGTGCCATTAATATTAACCGAAAGGCTTTAAAGTGCTGGGTTTAAGGTTATTGTACTCTTTGTTATTAGAGTAAACAAATTAACTATCTGGAACCACGGGTCTATCTAAGGAAGGGGAAGAAATAGCTAGAACCTATGAAAGCTGATGCTATGGTTGGACTTGGTGACTTTCTCACATGAAGGATCACTGAGGGCTTCTAGGAAACTTGATCCTTGGCATCAGTGTGCTTGCAGAATTTGTGATACGGTTTCCAACTGTGAGAAGTCTAAATCTGATGAGACTTTGTTGTCATCTTTTTTTTCAGATGCAGAGTGGGCTGGCAGGGGCGATATTGTGATGAGTGCATCCGATACCCAGGCTGCCTTCATGGTACCTGTCAGCAGCCGTGGCAGTGCAACTGCCAGGAAGGCTGGGGTGGCCTTTTCTGTAACCAGGGTGAGTTCTCAGTCCTTGCCTGAATGTGTGTTCTAAAATGCAGAAAGCAGGCAACTGTTTTTAGCTCACCCACCCTCTACTAGCCTTGCAAAGTGGCAAGCATCTTAGCTGCTCTCTTTAAAAAGAAAATGTATCTTTTACAGACCTGAACTACTGCACCCATCACAAGCCCTGCAAGAATGGTGCCACGTGCACCAATACTGGTCAGGGGAGCTACACTTGTTCCTGCCGACCTGGGTACACAGGCTCCAACTGTGAGATTGAAATCAATGAATGTGACGCCAACCCTTGCAAGAATGGTGGAAGCTGCACTGTAAGTTTGAGTTGTTTGTGTCATCTCTAACTCCAAGGGAGGAGTTTATGTCAGTTTTACTAATTTTCAAAATCCCTTTTTGGATTTCAGAGCGAGTTCAGACAAAGTTTTGATTGTTTCTCGTTTCTTCCCCCCAGGATCTGGAGAACAGCTACTCCTGCACCTGCCCCCCAGGCTTCTATGGGAAGAACTGTGAGCTGAGCGCGATGACTTGTGCTGACGGGCCGTGCTTCAATGGTGGGCGCTGCACCGACAACCCTGACGGGGGCTACAGCTGCCGTTGCCCGCTGGGTTATTCTGGGTTCAACTGTGAAAAGAAAATCGATTACTGCAGCTCCAGCCCTTGTGCTAATGGTAAGGCCAAACACGATACAGTCGTCTTCTGGAAGGAGACCATACACTTACTTTGGCTTCTGGTCTAGGGTGTTCTGATCAACCATAGAATCATAGAATGGCCTGGATTGGAAGGGACCTTAAAGGTCATCTAGTTCCAAGCCCTGCCATGGGCAAGGACATCTTTCACTAGACCACGCTGTTCCAAGCCCCATTCCACTTGGCCTCGAACACGGCCAGGGATGGAACGTCCACCACTTCTCTGGGCAACTTGTTCCCGCACAGTAAAGAATATTTTCACAGCATCTTATCCAAACCTGCCCTCTTTCAGTTTAAAGCCATTCTGCCTTGCCCTATCACTACATCCTCTTGTAAATAAAGTCCTTGTCATGTCAATAATAGACTTAGTGGAGGATCTGTACTAAGAAAGCAATGGCATGGCTTGGGTGATTGCTGCAGGCTGCAGTTTCTGATGGAGTGGCTGTGGCCAAGGAACTTGGTCTGAAGCTTCATGCATGAAAATCTGGAAGATTATACTTTCAAATCCTTTGCAAAGAGTCTTAGAGGTCTGTGGATATTACTTGTAATCTGGTAACAGTAATCTTCCTGATTTGATTAAACCAGTGAAGACTTTCTTTACTGTAGTCCTCCTTATTCTTGCCACTCAAACTCTGTAACGTGAGATGTGGCATTAACCTCACCTGGACTAGTGTTCTGGTTTGAGCTGAGTGAAATGTTAAAAAAGGAGTAGGACTGAGAATGAAAAATGAATCTGCTTAACAAAAAATCTTTCTTAAAAATATGTACTTTTTATGTTGGATCAGACTTGGCAAGGGTTGAGCTAACCTCTCAAAAAGAAAACTTTCCTCGGCTGCTGGTTGTGCCAGTTGCCCCGAGAGCAGCGAGTGGAGGGCTGTTGTGTCTGGCTGCCCATCACTCAGCTCGTGCCCCTCCCTGTCTTGCAGGAGCCCAGTGTGTCGATCTGGGGAACTCCTATATCTGCCAGTGCCAGGCTGGCTTCACTGGGAGACACTGTGATGACAACGTGGACGACTGCGCCTCCTTCCCCTGTGTCAACGGAGGGACCTGCCAGGATGGCATCAATGACTATTCCTGCACCTGCCCCCCAGGATACAACGGGAAGAACTGCAGCACCCCGGTGAGCAGATGTGAACACAACCCTTGCCACAATGGGGCCACCTGCCACGAAAGAAACAACCGCTATGTCTGTGAGTGTGCCCGGGGCTATGGCGGGCTCAACTGCCAGTTTCTGCTCCCTGAGCCACCTCAGGGACCCGTCATCGTTGACTTCACTGAAAAGTACACAGAAGGCCAGAACTCCCAGTTCCCCTGGATCGCCGTCTGCGCTGGGATTATTCTGGTCCTCATGCTGCTGCTGGGGTGTGCTGCTGTGGTTGTCTGCGTCAGGCTCAGAGTGCAGAAGAGGCACCACCAGCCTGATGCCTGCAGGAGTGAGACTGAGACCATGAATAACCTGGCAAACTGCCAGCGTGAGAAGGACATCTCCATAAGTGTCATTGGTGCCACTCAGATTAAAAACACAAATAAGAAAGTAGACTTTCACAGCGATAACTCTGATAAAAATGGCTACAAAGTCAGATACCCATCAGTGGATTACAATTTGGTGCATGAACTCAAGAATGAGGACTCAGTTAAGGAGGAGCACAGCAAATGTGAAGCCAAGTGTGAAACGTATGATTCAGAGGCAGAGGAGAAAAGTGCAGTACAACTAAAGAGGTATCTCACATCTGAGAGCAGAGGGCAGCTTGCCTTTGAAGGGGGAGTGTATATCACATAGGTAGCATTAAGCAACAGCCATCTGACTTGTTCTTTCTCTTTTTGCCTTCAATAGTGATACTTCTGAAAGAAAGCGACCAGATTCAGTATATTCCACTTCAAAGGACACAAAGTACCAGTCGGTGTATGTCATATCAGAAGAGAAAGACGAGTGCATCATAGCAACTGAGGTTAGTAGGGTTGGAAGAGCAAAGTCTTGGTCTGCAGCTCCTATCCAATCATGCCAGGGCAGATAAACTCCTTTCCATAAAGCCACAGTAGTTTGCACCTGTTGAAATCCAGCCAGCTTGAGCCTGTGATGCTGTGAATGTTGGAAAGATAAGCTCAGTGATTTGCTGCTGTGGATGTTGTGGGTTTGACAAGTTTTGTAGACCAGGGTGCAATGGTAATGTGGTTGAGGTGTGCTGACCCACCTCTTGCTGTGCTTCGTGCAGAGTCCTGACCCTCTGCAGCCTTACAGCCCTCTTCATATGTTTCATTAACCTCTTCTGATCTCTGCTTGTGTTTTCCCTTTCCAGGTGTAAACCAGAGGTGATATGGCAAGGTGGTTGTTCAGAACAATTTCAGAGGAGACGTGCCCCAATGAATGCTGCTGAAAGAGGAATGGGAGATAGATTCCTTCACTGACTGCTGCTGAGAAACTAAATTCAGGCTTGAGCTGGTTCTCTACTGAAGTTAGCAAAGTGACTGCAAAATAAAGAAACAAGATGGACACCAGGCAAGGGTCTGTGTTCAAGGATTACTGTTGCACTGCCTTTTATGAATTTTATCATTGCACTATGGTCAGTTGCTTTTCTATATATATTTAAATGAATGGACTTAATTACTACATAAGAAGCATGCACTGCCTGAAGTGTATATTTTGGATTATTATGAGCCAGTCTTTTCTTGAATTAGAGACACAAACACTGCCTTTATTGTCTTTTTTGATACTAAAATGTGTTTTTACTAGGTGAGGAAAAAGTGTGTTATTTTTTTGAATCTGTAAAAATATTTTCATGATAATTGTAAAGCTTGAGTATTTTGTGATGTTCATTTTTTTATAATTTAAATTTTTTGGTAAATATGTACAAAGGCACTTCGGGTCTATGTGACTATATTTTTTTGTATATAAATGTATTTATGGAATATTGTGCAAATGTTATTTGATTTTTTTTACTGTTTTGTTAATGAAGAAATTCATTTTTAAAATATTTTTCCAAAATAAATATTATTAATGATAACCAGAGTGCTATGTTTATTCCATATCTGATGATGAACTGACTGAACTTTGCAACCCGGCATCTGGCAGGCCTCTGTGGAGTCATGGGGACATTAAGTAGGACTGAGACTTATTACAAAGACTGGGGAACAACTTATTGTATATAAACCCTCCATCTTTCCCCTCCTAACCTTCTGACCTATTGACCCCATGGTTGTGCTCAGTCTTACCCCAAAGGCAAACGGCAAAACCTTGAGTAATATTTGCCCAGTCATGTTGTGTGTGTGTTGTGTGTGTTTATATAAACACATATGGAGTCACTTCCTGAGGAAGAGCAAGAGTTGAGTGCACTCCACTGCAATCCAGACATGGGGCTTCTCATGACTCAAGTCCTCATTTTTTTGCAAGCTGAAACTCTTGCCTGGAGTCCAGGGGAGTTTGGGACACACCAGCTCCCACGGGCTGTGAGCTCCCCCAGACTTCCCTCTCCAGGAAATGGTAACAGTGAACTCTCTGGTGGCCATAACTCCCCTGACTATAACACCTACTGAAGTACCAGCTGTGTCTTTGGGTTTTGCTGTGACCCTGGTGCCTGTTGCCTTCATAGTGGGACAGAGTGTGATCCCATTCCTCGGCTTGGCTCTGAATGCTCAAGCAATTTCCCCAATTTGGTTTGCTCTAACGAGCTCACCCTCACGTTGTGTTGCATATTAATCAGCAAAGACCCTTCAGAAACAGGAAAAAGGTTCTTCTACTTCAGGAAAATATAGGGAATAATCTAATTTTCACTCCATTAAAGCTGAACCCCAGTCATTGTGGGCCACCTTCTGCAGCTTTGTGAAGATGGTGAAAGTCCTCTGTCCCCATTCACTTCAGGGGAGGGGGATGATATCATAAACACAAAGAGTGGGATAGCAGATATAATCAAGCAATTATTGCAGCTGGTGACCTTTATGTATTCCCCTTATTTAATGTGCATAAGTACATGAACCACTGGAACTCCACTTTGGTGTGAGGTCAGTGGAAAACTCACACTGACTGCAGAGGATTGTCTGTTTAAAAGCTTAGCTTTTTGCTAAGTGAAACCTTAGACAAGACATACAGGCTCACTTCTCACAGTGTCCTGACATGGTTATCATCTTCATCTATCCCAAAGTGTCCTTTTAAGGGAAGTTTTTATAAGGAGAGTGATGTGAGGTATTGAAAACCAGCCTGTCAGTGACAGTCTGAACAGCAGTTTCAATTTGAGCAGTGACATAACAACCTGCCAATAATCAGTCAATGCATCATATATTAAATGAGGCATGATGGTGCATATGGCAGCAGGTGCTCAGTGCAACATAGTCTCACAGATTGGACAGAAAAATGAGCCTTGGAAGGTGTTGTTGCTATCTTCATTGCTCATTTGTTTTTCAGCACTTTAATTATCTGTATTTCCTCTTCTTCCTAAGCTTTATGGAGCAGGCTTGTCTCATGGTGTACTGCACTTTGCAGTCAGTGCCATGGTCTTGGCTAGGCCTTCTTAATGCTGCTTCTGTAGAAGTAGCAGTAACAAAAGGAAGGCCATCAGTGGTTGAGTACCTCTGTAACATCAGGTCTTTGGTGCTACAGCAAGATCTACTTTAATTTACTGTCAGGTAAAGGTCTGGAAAAGCACACAGCTCCTTGCTCTTGTGAAAATGCACAGCATTGGCATCTACCTATCTTTGCTTAAAAATAAACAGCTTTAGAAACATAAGTTTTTCCAAGTGTGCTAATTATCAGCAGTGCTGAGTTTGGTGAAAACTATAGGCAAAGGGGAGGGCATGGTCCCGTCCTTCCGAAACATCTCCTGAAATGATGGCTACACAGATCAGCCCAATGGCTTCTTCTGTCTTGAGCAGGGTTAGGGCTAAAGTCATACACAGGATTTGTTTCTTCCACAGGATTATCAATTCACCCAGTCCTGAGTGTGTATGTACACAGTAGCTCTCAGTGACCAGAGGGGATTGAGGCATGCAGTGCGGAGCACTGGTTCCGCTCTCCTCACCCCTAGTACTTGGGCCTTACTGGGATTAAAAAATGGATGAGGTGGACGTGGAGCATGTCTTTCTTGAGAGAGAGGATGGCAGATGCAGGTGTGGAGCCGTGTGTGCACACTGTGGCCAAGGGGTAGTGATGGGGCTATGCGCACTCCAGGATGGGAGCTCTGCTGCCAAAGAATGGTGGGAACCTCCTGGTCAGCAGGGTCTCCAAAAGGCCTCCTCATCCTAAAACGAGAGGAGAGCCTGCCTAGGGAGTCCATTTAGCTGGAACAGCTGAGAATTCAGGGCCCAATCCAAAGCCCATTAAATTAATGGAAAGGTTCCAGCAAACTTCAGGGACACATGGCACCGTGCCCCTCCTGACACAGCACATCTCTCCCCAGGGAAGCTGCACGCTCTGATGCAGTGCATGGTCTTCAGGGTGGTGGATATGAAAGCCTGTGGCTGGCCTAGGCAGGTCTGTGTCCTGGGCACCCATCCCCCTGGAGCCAGGACTTTGGGGTCCCTCCTCAGGCTGTCACTGTGGCTCTGTTAATTCATATGCTTACCTTGACCTGCAATGTCTCCTTCTCTCCATCCTGCAGCACCCAGGGAGGACCTGGCCTCCTTGTTTGGGGCCAGTTCCCAACAGGTGAACAGAGAGGGCACCCCTCAGCCCACACCTCTGCCAGCCTGTGTCTCTGTGGCAAGTGGCATTCGCATTGTCGGCACAGACAGGACATGCCAAGAAATTAGGAGCACTGAACAAGCAGGAGAGATTAGCTGCTGGGAGGTATTAGCTGCCCTAGTGGTGGACACAGATTTCTTAAGAGTGTCACATCTTTCAATACATAGAAACTTTAGGTTCAGACATCAGTCTTACGTTTAACTGCAAGATGCAACTTCATAAATTGATTAAAATTTATATTTGTGTTACTTTGTACACAGTGCAGGGCAGTTGGTGTGTCAGGAAACTTGGGTGCTATTCCTGGCTCCAGCACAGACCTGATGTGTAACCTTGGGAGAGGAAGGATGGTCTTGTGGTCAAGGCACTGCAGAGGGACTCCGGAGGGCCCCCTTCTATTTCCAGAACTCCCTCCAGACTTCCTGTGCAACCTTGGACCTGTGTCACTTAATCTTTCCAGGACCTTAGGAAAATGGGGGCCTCCTGGTTGCTCTAATAGGGAGAAGGTCACTTGCTTGTGAGAGGATACTGTGGTGGTGGGGAATGTTAAAACACCCTTCGAGGCAAGTAAGGCTATTTCCTATTTCTGTGCATCAGACTGCCTGTCTGGGAGGGGTGAGCTATTTTTGCAAAGCACTTTCAATGCTTGTATGGAATAGAGACCCCTCTCACAATTGAAACATCCATCATCTCAGAGAGGATATGCAAACCCTGCACTGGCAGAGGAGCGAGGAGACAAACTGGAAGGGGGAGGGAGGCAGCTGTGGTGGTATGTGTATGCAGGGGGAATGTGATACAGCTGTGTGTCCATGGCCCAGAAAGGATGTCACACACCACAGCGTTTACATGGGTGGCCACAGTGCCAGCAGCCTCCTCTCGCAGATCAGCATCTGCGATCAAGGTCTGTAGTCGTCTCTGCTGTGATAGGTTCTCTTACAACAAAATAATTTTGCAGGTAGAAATAGAGATACAACTCAGATTGGAGCTGTGAGGGCCAAGGAGGAAAGCTGCAGAAATTATACTGATGGGATTTTTTTACTGACAGACCCTGGGAAATTTCCCTATTGTTACAGCCTAACATCCAAAGTCATGTATTCCAAATAAAATTACCTGAGAACTATTCCTAGGCCAAATCCCAACCTGAGAAATAATCTCTTCTGACACCTGACATCTACTTGTATCAGAAGAATGAGGAGCCACTCTGTTCCCTTCCCTCTTTGGGAGGTACACTTTTCTCCTTGCTATGCAAATCAGGGAAATGAAGAGGCTGGCCAGAAAAGACCCAACACCTACTGTGAGGCAGATTTTCAGATGAAACCTGGAGCCTACTGCTGTGACAACAGGATAGCTGGTCTTGCTGCTCTCGGTGAAGCAGAGGTGGATGACAGACTCACTGCCATGTTGGGGCTTGCTGCCTTGTCAGTGGGGCAGGGTGGTATGGGAGGTGGGGCCGGAGGTCACAGCATCCTCCTGATGGGTTGGCTTTTTTCTTAGGAAGAAACATCCTTTGTCTTTTCTCCTGCTGCTGCAGCCTCACCTCCTGCACCAATAAATTCAACACTTCTGGGGTTGCTCTCTGGCCCTGTAGCCAGTCAGTATGGATCAGTCTGTACCCATAGTGTTGAACTGCCTTACTCGACCAAATCAACTGCTTACATCCACTCTGCCTGTGAGGGATGGCTCCTGTTTTGTGACAAGGAACAGCCTGGGACTCTGCGAACTGTGGGGGCAAAAGCTTGGCAAGGAGCACCATAGCAATGCAACCCTACAACTGATTGCATTTTAGAGACCAGAAGCTGCTTAGTTTTCCAGGACAGGTGTACCCAGAGTATTAGTGATGTGTTCAGAAATGCCTTACTTCTTGGCACAGATGAGGAATGATGCGTGTCAGCTATGGGAGCAACTCTGAGGGTCAGTGCAGATCCATTTCACCTGCTAGGACAACTATATAAACTGGCAATGCTTACTTTAAAGCTTGGCTATGCATGTGTTACATATGAACAGGGTATATTTTTTAATGGTATAAAACAGTACCATGTGAATGGCCAGTGTAGATGGAGCTAGATTGAAAAAAATCATGTACATCGGTGCAGAGACCTACCCTTCCCTTTGTTATTTATCTAAATTGTGCCAGTAAAGGTGAATTTGTACCATTGTGTTGTCTAGAAAGTGGCTGTGCAGCTGTAAATAATCAAGTGTCATTCAAAAAATACATGGCTGTTCGGACAAGGTTTGAGTGCTTACAGCAATCTTAGTGTATCTTCACACGGTAATTTCCCAGGGTGCTGGAGGCTGAGGAGGAGAAAGGATCAGAACTGGGCTGACCTGTGTTCCTTTTCGTAACATGAAACTGGAACTTTGTGAGGACAGCACTTTTCTGTGGGAAAGAACACAGCAGATAGACAAATCTGACAAGTCCTTATTGAAGCAAGGATGTGCTGCAGAGCCATTTCTGCTCCCAGCATTGCCAAGACATTCATGCTGGAGGCAGCTGATGGTAATTTCTAATCAGAATTTTTACTTACCAGAAAACTATGTTTTTCCATAACACTTACAAGTCAATGCTTTTACAAAGGAGATTTTCAGTGGGAAAACTATTTTTCAGCAATGGTAAACTGAAATGCCCTCTTGAAAACCTCTTATGAGTTTCATTTTCTTTGTGAAACAAGATAGCAAAATGACAAGTGCTTCCCAGCAAACAACAAATTATCTGGAAACTTCCTTTTTCTTATTTTTTTTCCCCCAAAAATAGAACTGATCTGGGAATTTTGTCTCATTAAAAAGTTGTATATTTTAGCTTTGATTTTGCTTTAGAATGTGAGCATTTTTAAAGATAATTTCTCCCCTTTATCCCATTTTCTGGCCCTAAAAAGCACTTCAGTGTCCTGACGAGGGTTGTACTTAGTATAAGCAAACTGCATTTTTGGCCAGATATCAGAAAATACTTTTAATGGTAGCCTGGATAAGGAAAAACTGGTATTCTCAAGAACAACTAATTACATGAGGCAAAAAATGTTATGCGGTATGAACTTTACCATAATTCTTAACCATTAGTCTAAATAATTCAGAAAGTTTTCAACAGCTGCAGAGTGAAAATACCTTAACTAAAACCCAAGCTATGTCAAAGCATGACACTCATCTACATTTAAAATTAAAATTGTATGGAGGAGAATCAGGCCTTCCACATGATCCAAATTCTGCAACCAAGATAATTTGGCTAATAATTGTGTGCTTTCCTTTTTAAGGCACGGAGAGATTTTCCTTCACTAAGTTTTCCATGCATGCAAACGGGGGTGTTTACCAAGGCCACCTGTCTGAAAAATGTAAGCCTCTCACTTCAGTCTGGTTTTACCTTAGTGTGAATCAAAGGGCCCATGGAATTCTCCATTGCCCTGCAGTGGTGATGGCTTGGCACAGCTGCTGCTTCTGTGACTGGATGTCTTTGGAAAAGTCGGATGCCCATTACTCTCACTCAAAGCGAGCAGGATTGTTCAGAGCAAAAACTAACACAGAACAACTACATAGATGCTTGTCATAGCCTATATCTTAATTTTCTTTCTTTCTTTCTGTATCAATTTAAAGAAAGGAACTGTGAAAAATGTATGATGTTGTGTAAGTTCTAATTGACTTCAGGAAGTGTTATCTGGAATGGCAGTTGTGAGCACACAAACTCAGCAGACTTATCTGCGTTATCTAATTACCAGACTATAAAGTTCTGCTGACATTTCCTTTTGATAAATACAATACACTGCTTTCTTTATCTATCTGTATTAAAAGAAACAATGTTCTCCTAAATCCAACCCCATGCATACTTTTTACTAAAACAACATTATAAACCCCAAGACTAACAGAAATGTTGTCACAACTTCAACAGTCTTAAATGAAAACAGTGGCTTTCAGAGGAAAAGGATTATCGAAAGGTGGTGGGAAACCACTACAAATCTCAATGTTTTAACTGTGAATACGCATGAAACAGATTTAACAGATATTTATTAAGCAAAAAGAGAGACCTAGAAAAAGAAAATGGTGACAAAGAGCAGCAGTATTACATGTATGCTTACATTTCTTCAGTGGTGCTGTGTTTAACTATGCACAGAAATTTGTGATCACAGAGTCATTCAGGTTGGAAAAGATCCTTAATACCAAGTCCAACTGTTAACCCAGCACTGTTAGATCCACCACTAAACCATGTGATGGAACCCAAATGCCACACCTACACATCTTTTATATGTTATTTTATACTATAAATAAATCACTACTTACCATAAGGTTTTTAAACCAGGCTTGCCTTTCAAGCCTTACTTCTGCACATGCCCAGGAGGGTTTTGGATGGTTGTGGAAAGCAGCTGTGCCAAACTTGCTTTGCTGCTGGAATCCTACAGGTAATGGACATAAAGGAAAGTGCCTCTAAATGATGCTTGTTGCTGTTTGATTTTCTGTTTTCTCCTGATTCACCAAGTTTAGATGCCTCCTGCATTGGGAAGAGAAAGAGGCAGCCAGGGATTGTTGTAGGAAGAAGCAAGGCAGGACATGGTTTTGCCTGGGGGACCCTCCAGACAGTGTCAGGGTGGGGAAAGGCAGGTGAGGAACCTTCTCCACAGCTCTGTGGGGTACCCTGGCCATGCTTGATCTGAGCAGGGAGGCTCTGACAGAAGACAAAACTGACACAGAAGCATTGCAACACCTATAGCACTGAAGTTTTTATGCTCTCTGCATTTGCATTTACCTCAGTGAGAATTAGACACTGGCGGGGGGGTGCCACATTGGTTGGGAATCCTTTGGCACTTGTACACACCCCACAGGCACTGTGTGCCCCTGTTTCAATGACCAGCTAACCAGGGCACACCAAAAATTAGAGGCTTCACAAATATTCAACAAAAGATATGGTATGTTCAGTGCTTTTAGAATCTACATTTTAAAAAAAGAAGGAGCCCACAAGTGAAAAAGAAAAGCTGTGAGAAGATGTAAATGCATGTTGTAGATCAAATATAGCCACCGAGTTCTGGGGATGTTCCAAAGATCACTTTTCTATCAGTTAGAAAAGATACCCATTTCTGTCAGAAATGCTAAAGGAAGTGTTAATGACGGGAATAAATAACAGGTGCTGGGAGCAGCTGCTACTGATTAATGACTTGTCTTTTTTTAAATAGGTTTTCTGTTGGGGGAATCAGAAGTTTTCAGTAATACTCCATTGTAAGACATTGGAGGAACATTTTTTCCTTTTTCTAATAATGTGCTCCCCATTATTTCTAAGGCTAAGCAGATTCAAGATTTAATCTAAACTAATATTTGAATCTCAGGCCATCAATAATTATGGAGGATTCAAACCATAATGCTTCTCAATTACACAAATTACTTGCTTTTTTAAATTTCTTTTTTTCTGACAATTTTATTCTCACTCTTTTTTGTTCCCCTCTCTCCCCTCTCCTTTCTCTCCTCACCTTTACCTCTCTACACCCTTCTTTCTTTTTACCTGAAGTATCTGGAGATGGTGTTTCCAATGCTGGTTATATTTGGCTGAAGTTGGTATTTTAATAAGCATATGAAGAATGATGAGATTGAATGTCACAAGAAAGACTGCCACTTTTGCCATTTCTCAATGATGAAGTAATTTAAAAGTCACTGAGGACAGCTCAGTGAAAACATCTGTGCCTTGGGGCCATCAGGGAAACAAACAAAACAGTGTGATGGAAAATAATATGGAAAATACAGTAATACAGTAATAATTAGAATTAATACTTATTTAATAATTTTTATTTTATATGCATGTAAAACCACTTCAGAAATAATGTCAAGTACCATAATATTTCATTTTTAGCACAAATGGCACAGGGGCTTCTATCCTGGCCTCTTTGAAATCAATGGCAAGGCTGGCATTGACTCAGATGGACACAGAATTTCTTACAGAAATTTAGGTCACTCAAGACTGCCTTTCCAGTCTAGAGCCCCATCTCCCTGCATCCTAAAATAGACAGAATCCACAGTCAATTCCCATCCCTGCATTTCAAAGCAGGTGGCCTCATAACTGAATGGATTTCAGGGACTGGTGGAGGTGGTGGGGCATATGGAAAGACTTCCATATCATAATAAAATGTTAGCATTTCCTCACTAAAGGGTAGGTAAATATGAACAATAAGAACAATTTGAAGAGCTTAGCATGGTTTAGAAAAGCATTCTTGTTCTTATAAACTGTGAAGCAACAGTAGAGACAATAAATACTAGAATACAAGTCTTAATATAGTGAAGCATAACTTTACCATCCCTGGGGGGCATGTCATGTGTTACATCCTCTTCCTAGGTGAGTTTCTGTGCTTACTGTTCATTAAAATTATTTTTCTCTTTCTTTTAAAGGGGTTATTTAAAAACACCACCAAAGTCAAGATGCCGTATGAAATAAACACAATTTTTTTTTTCCAGTTTAGAGACAGAGCTGAAGTTTTGATTGGCATCCTGACTGTCTGTGAGCATGCAAAACTCTGAGTTATCTTCATCTGAGCTTGTTTTTTTTCACTCATCTGAAGATAATATTAAAAATGCTGTCAAGCCATGACTTCCATATACTGACTCAATTATCTTTGCTCACATTAGGAAAACAACACACTTATTTTGCAACAGAGCCATAACTGGTGAGAACACTGCACTATTCTCTACAATACCAGTTAGTTGTGACAGTTTTGAAGAGAAAAGCAGATACAACTGTCAGTATGAGGAGGGGAGGAGAAGGTTATGGCTAGGCAGAAGACAATGACATGGATAACAAGGGCCAGTAGCTCATGATCTATGAGGATAAATCAGCCCCTGTTGTGTGCTGTGTGTTGTGTGAGTGTGGTTCCAGGTGTAATGTCACTTTGTACGTCCCCACTGCCATCTCCCAAGTGCTGTGACACCAGGGCTCTGTGTGATCCCACTGCAAACCAGCACTGCCCTCAGCCCATTTGCAAAATGTAGAGATTGCAGGTCAATGCAGCAAAGACACATAGATATGGTCCCAAGTAATTCTAGAACATCCTGCACCATGGTGTCTATTTGCCATCCACCCACTGTATTTTTCACCTGTAACCACATCTAAGATATTTTTTTTTAGCCGACACGACCAAAACAAAAAGAGTCGCTACATTTAGCATTACTGGCTGCTATGAACACTTCACATTGGTTCCAAGAAAACATCCTGGGCTTAACACAATTTCCAAAAACATGATGTGCCAACCCTATGGGATGTCTTTGGATGTACATCCTAGTCATGACCATCCCAAACTGGTTTAAAGTTCTTTAAGAAGTATTCCCTCTCCCCAAAGAAATCCATTCCACAGTTTTCAGCATCCCTCTCTGACAACCAGGATTTCAAATCCCTTTATCTGGAGACAAACAGAAAGAGTGTGCTTGTGGTGAATAATTTGAGCTGATATTCTTGCCAGCTGTTAAGGGACACATGCAAAAAAAGAAAAAAATCGGTGACATCTGGTCAGCACTGATATGTCCTAACAGAAGTATTTGTTTGAGAGTGGGGAAGGGGTGGTGGGGGTAAAGAGAAATACCATCTCCATACACCTCCTTGCCCCCTTTTGAAAAGTGAAAGCGATAACATTGACCACGGCAACTGGAACAAAAATTGCAACTTACATCATGGGGAAACAGTGACATTACATTAGCCCATATTACACAATGGTTGAGCAGTTGCTTTCACACACTAAGCTTTCAACTTTAATTTTTTTTTTCCCCTTAAGCTACACAATGGATTTTTTTGCTGAGTTGGAAAATATCAGGAGACAGGCAGAAAACCTTCCTTTTGTTCCTTCATCCTGCCAAGCACCTCATCATAAAGATTTTTTCCCTTCTGTTCTGTTTTTCTTTCCCAACTTCCTTTCCCCTTTTCACCCTCCCCCACTTTTTTGTCAAATAAATGTGACTAATTAACAGCATGGCTTTTCTCCACTAAATCGTAAAACCACCTCCTTTAACTTCACGAAGGTGATAACACTGCATCCTGGTTTCTTCTTGGGAAGCAGACTTGTAAACTACCTTCTGAAGTGCTTTGATTCAAGGGATGGTTTTCTTGGGCCTCAAACTGGAGGACAAGTTGGCTTCAGTTCAATAGGAACTTCAGCTCTCTCCTTCTCTTTTGGGCCTGTTCACTGAGGTACACCCAGCACAAGTCAGTAGATAATAGAAATCCCAGAATGGAAACGCATAAAAAAAAGTTGTTTCCTGGGGTCAACAAAGGACAGGAAAAGAGCCAACAATCACTTAAATAAACAGTATTCAGAGAAACAAAAAACAAAAAATAAAACAAAAAAAAATCCCCAAAAAAACCAAAGCCCACACCAAAACCCAAAAAACCACCAACCCACAAAAAAACTCCCAAACAAAACAAAAAAATAAAAAACCCCAAATGCCCACTCCCCCTTGTCTGTATAAACTGGCTTACATGTCAGGGTTTAAAGCAGTCCACTGCTCATTCCGCTTAATACTGTTAGGGAAAGGAAATCAAAA
Organism: Catharus ustulatus; assembly: GCF_009819885.2. Taxonomy (NCBI): domain Eukaryota; kingdom Metazoa; phylum Chordata; class Aves; order Passeriformes; family Turdidae; genus Catharus; species Catharus ustulatus. The sequence goes on along the minus strand of NC_046223.1, from coordinate 43,431,338 downwards.
TCAAATAAAATTTGAAGAGCACTTATTCCCGGAAAAACACTTTAACCCCTGCTTCCCACCTTATAATTATAGTCTGTTTTTGTGTAACACTTTTCATCATCAGAGCAGTAATGTCTGCAGGGTGGACATTTCCTGGGGATTATTGACTAGCTGAAGGTTAACGATTTTCTGCCGCACCTCAAACCAACAGCTCCTCCCAACTTCTCAGTAACTCTTCAAAAATATTGCTCATCAAGATTAGAAGAGTGGAAGACTAAACATGAATTTTGTACCCTAAGGGTATCTTAGAAGAAGAATGACAAGAAAGAGAGAGATGAAAACTGTCTCTAGCTGCAAGAAAAAGGTACAACAGGGGAATTCAGTGTTTGCTTGCTAATGACTATGATTTACTGTCAACAAGGCAAAAATCACCCATGCTAGCAATAACTCTAGTAATTTCTGGCTTCCCAGAGAAACCATAGGGCAATTGCAGGGAGAACAGGCAAGTGAATTTACTCTGTTGTGAGAAAATGCTTTGCCTTCATATCCAGAATGCTCAAGGAAAAATCCAGATTTGACAACAGGCGGATGATCTGGGAATTTGAAGTGTAGAAAGCCATTTGCTGTGCAAATGCACTGGCTCAGCTCTCAGAAGATATCCTTTGAGAGTTTCCCAGTTGGAAAAATTTAATAGCCTTTTGCAGAAAATGGTGTTAAGGCAGGAGACAAGAGTCAGGGCTCTGAGAAATCTGTGGAAAAGGTGAGTCTGGCTCTTCTTGAGAACCTGTGTAAAGAAGGGCATGTGAGGACAAGTGATTTATCTTTGTCATTCTTTTGAGCTCTGCTTCCTACATTTCCCTCTACTCTTTGGCATTAGAAACCGGCTCTCTCACAAGGTGGGTAAGGTGTTCTGAGAGATCCCATTTGGTATGATAGACCTGGAGTCTCCTTTAAAGGAAGAAAGCCTAACTCTTGAATAGCTTCTTTCAGAAACACAAAACCTATCAGAACACATGTGAAGATCAGCTGAGCCACTCAATTCTATCTAATACACTTCTTTCTAATTGTAATCTCTTTTTGGAAATATGAGTTCAAATGGGTGGGGTATTTCAGGCCAGCTGAGAAGAGGAATACTTGTGTCTCCAGTTTGCTGTGATGCCACTTTTTACCTTGTGAAGCCTTGTGCATGGAACTCGTGTCTTGCAGAAGATCAGTAAAAAAACCTATAGGTCCCTAGCATTTAAGTCCTCAAAACAAGAATTCACTGGCACACTAATTCCTTCTGTCTGTATGTTCAGAGGCTGTTTTTGCTCTATAAGAAAAATCCAGTATATTCCATATCAACATCAAAAGGTCCAAGAAAAGTCATTCTTGACTCTAGTACTTAGAATTACTTATTTTAAATTTATTTATCAAACACCTAGAAATGAAGAAATGAAGCAATAAAACTAGTGAGAAACTAGGAGAAACAATATATTTTTTTCTACATGTGTATTTTTATCTGTATCAGTATGTCTGACATACATGCAAACATACACCACACATATCACCGTATTCTGTTTCTTACTATGAACTCAGCAGAGATTTTAAAATTTGTTTTATTAAATTGAATTGGTCCTTCAAATATTTTTGAGACTGTCTTCAAAGAATTTCTCGTGGAGCTAGTGGCAACTATTGTCTTCCTCAGAGCTCCTACGACTAGAGTATATTTTTGGATGAAGGTGTTCTCACAGTCAGAAGAGGGGTCTAGTACTTCTGGATCACAGTTCTCACACTGAATTGAGGACAAGATATCGGGCTCACTGTTGTGCTCCAATTTCTTATCTCCAAAAAGCGAATTGTTGAACTTGCACTTGTTGTGTTGTAGAAGTGCCTCTGAACATTAGCACTTCATTCATTCTCTGCAAAACAAAGTAGAAATAGCAATGCGATCACTTCTGTCAGGAAGTAAGTAGCAGCCCCACAGAGATGGCAAATAGCCCTTCAGAAAGCCTCCAGCACTCCAAGTACAGTATAATCAGCACTTCAGGTGTAATGGCTTGGGAAGAAAAGTGTTGCGTAATTAGGTAAGCAGAAGTGCTGAGGTTCAGTGGTGAGTGGCAGTGAAAGCCTTTCGGATTATGGGTTCTTTCAGAGCAGTCAGAACTAGTTCATTAAACTGTTGATCTTGTGTAGTTGATTTTCAATGTTTTTGTCACTGAAGTAGCATTGAATTACAAAGTGTCACAGGTCAAATATGAGAGCAGAACTATCAGATGATCTGATTGATAAGAAACATTTCTGCAGTAGAATAACAGAAAAAAAATAAAAGCTAGTCACATCAGGAAGGTGTTAGAGCTCAGAACTGAGCTTAGCTTTATGAGGATGTCTGAAAGTGATGATAAAAAATAACCAAATATTAATCTTATTGACATGATTCATTCAACTGTAGCACCTTGAGTCAGTAGTGAAGGATCAGGTACTAACACACGAGAAAGGCATAGGGTGGGATTGAAATTATCCCTTCCAGGACCCTGTACAGGAACTAAACAAGATTGAGGCACAAAGGGATTGATTCAGAAACCCAGTTCCCCATTGCTGGGGAGACACTTGGTACAATTCAGCTTCTGAGTTTTGGATCACATAGTTCCCCAAAATTCCCCCACTTCCACAGGAGATTTATGACTCTGGAGGCAGGCACTTGCCTCCAGGCTGAGTTCACTGAACTTTGGTGACATCTGTGCTCTACCTGGGGAACCCTATGGGGCTGACCTTGCAGTGTGTCTGGATCCTAATGCATCCCAAGACATGGAGTGCATGTCATCCTGTACAAAGGATGCTAGGTAGGGTGGAGTGGGTGATTGCTTAACTCGCTGACCACACAAAGGAAGATAAAATGTGAACATAGAGGGATAAAATGTATGGGTTGCAGGCATTGTAGTTTGCTGATAAACTGGCAGCAGCAGCAATGATGGAAATGATCCTCTCAGTTGAAGAGCCAGGAAATTTAGTGGGGAGGAAGGCAAACGTAGTCCTACATTGTGCCTCCCAGAAGACAGTCCACTTGGAGGTAATGGCATTCATGCAAGCAGTTCATCACTCATAACCTGCGATAGTCAAGCTGATATCCAAATTAAATAGCTGAAAAAGATTCTTGTTTTAGGAGTGAGAGAAGAAATCCTGCTTTGACAGAACTAAAGATTGGCCTATCCAAACTAGAAATAGAAACAAAGGCAGATAACTTCTGCAAAGTTATATAGAAGAATGTGGAAAAATCTGAGGAATTAGAATGGGCTAAAAAAAGCCCGCTGGGAACATTTTGCCAATAATCTCTGACTACATTATTCCTATGAAGTTGGCAAAACTTTACAAGCAACTCAGAATTAGCACTAATAGAGGCACTTTTTGGTCATGGAGGGTTTTCAGTTGTGAGGTATTTCTGATTTTTCTATTCCTCTTTTCCTCTTGATGCTTTCTGATCCTCAGCTGCATTGCAGAGCCTGACATGGCAGTGAGGTCAGCTTCAGCAGGTAAGATCAAAGCCCACAGGCAAGCACAGCTTCACACTGTGCTCTCCGGCCAACCCATTTTCATTAATGGAGACACAATCCAAAGATTGCTGCAATTCTTGGCACATATGTAGTTGTGGGACTAAATCCCTCTGTACTGGTTTTTGCAGGAACACAACAGGGATCTCTGCTCCTTGCTCTGGCCTGTCATCTTTTCAGTGATTGCAAGTAACAAAAAAGAAAAGTGTGTGTGTGTGGGGAGAGAATACCATTCTGCAGTAGGTGGATGGGGTCACGGCGCGTGTGCATGGCCCGAGTGGCAGTGTGCAGTGTACGCCTGAAGCAATGTGCACTTACAATTAGTTGAATTTCACTGTGTTGGAGATGGAAGCTGACAGGCCACCACACAAAACCTCCCTGCAGCCAGACTCATGCTGAGATCCAGAGCGGAAAAGGATTTTAACTGAAAGGCTTTGAAGGCTTTAAATATGGAGGCAGTGAATTCATGCACTGTTTACCTTTGCAGGCCTGGCTTTGACTCTGTCTTTCATTTTGTTTTAATGAAGTAGGTGGTCTCATGTAATTCCCAATTACCGTAAAACTCCAGGGCCCTAAACCCCATAGCTTACAAATTATGAATATTCACTGAAGCTCACCCAACTTCTGAAGAGCTGACAATATTGCAATATTTAGACATAAATAGCTCAAACCAGGTGTATCTTCACAGAACTGTCCATTACAGGCACGTAATAGCTTCTGAAGAAGCATGTGCTGGTGACTGCACTGGGATACTGAATTAAATGGACCAGAGGTCTGAACAACTGTGGCAATTTCTCTGTTTCCAACTGAAACAGCATTCTGCCACTCACAGCCCATTTATCCAGTACAGATCTAACTTATGAATAGATCAAATTATTCAGAGAAAGGTCCGAAATATGACAGGTGCAATTCACCTCTGGATGATGTTTCCATCTGCCTCTGAACTTTTTTTCCGGTTTGTAGTCTAAGAGATGAAGACTAGCATATAACATATAATGCATGTTTTAGCTTACCCATTTATGGTATCTGAATGACATTCCTCTTAATATAAATCCTTACCCTTTTGTGAATCACAGACCTTATATCCCACAGCATACTAGGGAGAGGAGCTTATCCTAGAAACTCTGCATCCTGGCTCTGCCATATAACTTCCTTCCCCATGGCAGGACATTCATTCCAACTCTTTATCTATGGCAGCAAAATTAATCTTGCACCTACCCTACTGGTAAGCCTCTGAGAAAAGTAAGCTTAACTTCATTTGAACAGAGAAAGGATCCTAGAAAGTAAAAGACTTCAGCCAAAGCCCAGATAGCTCAGTTGTCATCACATGTACCTCTGATTTGCAGTACTCTTAAGTGTTTGCTCTTTGTCCTTCTGCGTGGAGATGGACTCAGGCTCAGGTGGCACCAATGCCTACTAAACCACTGCCTCTTCCTATGGCCTTCAGAATACTTTTAGCTAGCAGGCAAGCAACAGCCTGAGAATTCCCACTCTTCACACTGTGAGCTACAAGGGAATTCAGTGTGCACAGACAGCTTCACTTGCGGACTGTTCATTAGAGTCCAGACCAAAGGAGTTCTATTTTCTTGACAGAAATCAAATTGGGGGATCACCACAGAAAACTGAAAAGGAATGTCTTCCACGCAGATGTATCACTTATTTCTCTCCAGCTCTAGAGAAATGCAGTAGAAGTTATATATGCTAGTGAGGATCACTTCCAGCCTTCCACATGAATTGCCTCTAGCTACAATCTGTCTGATGATGGAAAGGGCATTGTGGGAGCTCAGGAGGGCACCACATGAGGGACAACCATGTCTTTTTTTGAATCTCCTTTGAGAATTGAGGGGCTGCTTCCTTAGTACCTACTCTGCCAGTTAAGAGTAATGCTTGAGCTAGGTGCTGAAAAGGACATTTGTGTATATGTGAGAGGAGCATGTACGGTAAAGACTTGCACAAGGCACATTGTGCAAAAGACAGATTCCATCTAATTTCCATATCCCATGCATCTATGCCTCATAGCTGTACTAGCACACAATCTTCTTGTAGTATAATGTTGGGAGTAGCCCATACAGATGTCAGATAATCCACGAGCAGCATGGATCCTCCCACTTGGAGATTGCCGGATGGGAATTCACCCTCTTGATACTTCTGTATGTGCCTCTGAAAGGAAAAACAGATACTTACAAGGTGCATTTTCCACTTGTTGAGGTCTAATTTAACAGCTTTGCTGGCAGTTCTGACACCCTTCACTGCTTTTCTTCTTGTCTGCAGTGGGGCAGGCACAGATTTACTTTGTGGAAAACATCACTGGACAGCACCATGTGGGCAGGCTTTGGATCACCTGTTGGTGCCCCAGCTAAGCCAGACATTTCTGGCATCTCTATGATGTCTCATGGCAAAATCAACATTCCCAGGAGGAGTCTGACACAAGGTAGGTGTCTGTGGCTTACAGTGTAAATGAAAGTCCTCCCCATAATATCCTCTTCCTAATATTTTCTCTCCTCACAATGGGATGTATCAGCTGCTCAGAGAAACACTGATCAAATCGAAGATTAAAGCTGTCCTCTTCAGGGCATTATTTTTTATTAAGCTCTCAAAGTTCATTTTTTGTTTTTTCCTATATTATTTTAACATCTTAGATCAAGCTCACTTTGTCAGGTCCCCACTCACATAATCTTATTAAAGTTCTTTGGACATATCAACATTTGAGCCCCAATGTCCTTCCACTGACATCAGTGAAAGTTTGGCTTAGGCTTTGGTCCTCTTTTGCAGACAGAATTTTAACTATAGACCCTTAGGCCCCGGGGACTGGGCTTGATAGCCTGATGGGTCTTTTCAGAGTCCCATGCTCACACCAACACCCTCCTGGGGCCCCCAACACACAATGGTATCCACCTGCAGGGCACTGTAGGCCTGGGGCTTTACTACCCCTCAGCCTCCCCAAGATCTGTGTTGACAAGAGGTCTTTACCACTTCAGAGGACTCCCCTTTGCCCTGAAGTCTTTTGTTGGCCCAAAGAGCAGATGTGGTGCAGGCAACAGCAGTGCCAGCTTCCCCCAGCACTCACCTGGAGGGAGCAGCTGAACGAGAGGAGGAGGTGGTTCAGCCCTACTGATTTTTCTATTCTTCAGCTTTTTAGCTGAGCTGGCCTCAAAAAAGCACCAATTACTGCCACCTGTAGCAATGGCCTTGATGATGGGGAGAGCTGTCAGCTGGGAAGTGGACTGACACAACCAGTTCATTTCACATAGGTCAGCAAACAGCCATCAGATTAAAATGATTTTTGTTCGCTATCGACCTGGGCTCGATTGGAACCAGTGACCCGGAGATGAAAGGCTCAGAAAGAAGGGTTTCTATCTGGTGTATGGTCACACATCACTTCTGTCTCCATCTCACTCATTTTCTTGTCCAAAATGCTTTCTTTTCTTTTTCTTTTCTCCACCCAAAAAATTAGAAATCCATCCTCCACTCTTTTAATTGCAATGCACCATATGGGGATCTGTTGAGGTTTTGTTAAGGCTTCAGTAATCTATTAGTCATTCTCTCCCCTTTGTGTTACAAAAGATCTATCCTTCAAGAGGCATATATTGATTTCAGCATTTCTGCATCTTGTTTGAATTCGGAGGATACTTGGTGAAGTGAAGCAGAGCATAGGTTAAAATCAACAATGGTAGCAAAAAAGCATGAACAAGAATCAGTCTTACAGAGGCTTCAACATGCAAACTACACAAGGAAAAGTTAAATAAATGGGACAGGAGTTCTGCTAGTAGCCCAGACCTTCTTTTGGTGAATAAAGCAATGTTCTCTTGGGTTTGAAATGTCTCTATCCAATTTTAAAAACTCTTTATCTTATCACCCCATTCTCTCTCATTTTTTTATTCCTTACAAACATTTCCCCTACATGTTCCCCCTAAACATATAAATGAAGCTTCTAACCTTTTTTTTTTTTTTTGTTAGAAAAAAGAACATATGCTGGGAAATGAATATGCTTAACAAAATTTTTGTGATAATACACTGTTCTGTAGCTTCTCCATTTATTCTTTGTCAGAGAGAGCTTCCCTCCCATCTATGCTTAAGTCCCACTGCAATAATAGGAGCCCACATGTTCTTCTGAATTGTTGCTTATGAAATTCACAAGATGCTCACAAATCTTAGTTTTATTTTAGCACATCGGTAGGTTTTTTTTTTTTTTTTAATGTCAGGGACAAAACAAATAATGCGACCCAAGTAAAATTTTAGAGCTTATACAAGTGATGCCAATAAAGATGCGGAACTCTGCAGCGATTCTCCTTGCCACGATCATGACATTAATACCCATTTTTTTAAGTACGGCAAAGAATATCTACATAAAAATGCTATGTTCTCTCTTCTCCTAAATGAATAGTGCAAATATGGTAGCCCACTACTTAAATCAATGTAATTTTCAGGCATTCAGAACAAGGCATTTTTCTAGGACCATATTCCCCTGTAAAATTCATTATCTGTGATAAACTATTCATTTTGATTAAACCTGTAATCCGTCCCCTAAAACACTGGTTATTATCATTCTTGCTACAGTTCAGCAGTACCATCATCATCCTCACCGCTATCATTACCATATGAATCACTGGTAATAACTGATTTTGTTGGGATAATTGCTTCTTTGTCATGTCTGCAGTTGCATTTCCAGCACATGGGTGATGGTTGAGAACCAGGAATGGGCAGCAGTTAATTCCTCCAGACACTTTCATTTAACCCACAGAAATCTGCTGGCACTAGTACTTATTCTGAAGCTTTTAGCACTTACAAGCTGGAGCTTGCTAACACGCTGGTCTTTGGGTCTTTAGAGGGAGAATTCTTTCTTTTTTATGGAGAGTGAGCTCTTTACATCCAGGCTGTAATACTGAAAACACAGAAAAACAGTCCTGGAAGGTACCCTGGGAGATCTTCAAGTCCGTAGCACTGCACCAAGGCAGGATCATCCCCCTTCCTGAGAAATATTTTTTATCTGCTTCTTTCAGACTTTTAGTGACAGAGATCCTACAACCACGCCTAGTGATCCAGTTGGGTGCCTCACTGTCTGTCAGAAAGTTTCTCTAAATTCATAATAAGCTCCTGACTTGTGGATAAGAAGAGTAGATTATTTTCTCCTTTACTGGAGACCTTTTATGTATTTGAAGACTCTTATCGTAGTGCCAGTCAGACTTTTCAGAATGTGACCAGCTGAAATTATTCAGCCTTCTCTCATCTTCTTTGGGATTACTCCAATTTCTGTGCATCTTACTTCAACAGCTATATTCAAATTTGGAGAGAGCACCAGTGGTGAGCTAAGTTCAGGACTGTCACACACTTACAATACCTGCTGTAAAGTCAATGTATATGTATAACATAGAAGATAGACTACAAAATTACATATATTTATGAAAATAAACAGAACATCTTACCCATCCAAATTAACACAGCACTGGCATCATTCATTCAGAGTGCACAACAACTGCAGTCTGGCACAGTCCCAGCATGGGGCTGATACCTGTGGCTTTATCAGTTGTTTTTCTTGGGAAGAACACTATTCTGCCCTTGAAAAACTGCTAGACTACATTTGTTTGACTTTTTCCTGGAGAAGTCACTTCCAGATTAGAAGATTTTGACCTGTTTTTTGTCTAACTGCAACAAATTCTAGAAACAAGATTTTTTTCTTATGAATTGTGCAGCAATATTTTTTGCGGAGAGGTCTTATGTAACGGACTTTCAAGTGGTTTTAGTCCATCTCTTGTGCACACAAGAGTATACAGAATACCTTTTCTTATGGTGTTGTGTGATAATCTGCTTGTTCAGTGAGGCAGTTGGACCCATGGCAGCTCCAAACTGAAATCTGTGGCTAAAGGGATGATGAGCCCTTGCCAGGAAGTCCTGTTGAGAGATGCAGGAGAAACCACCTTCGATCCATGCAGCACTAATACAGCTGCATGGCCGCTAGAACAAAGTTTCCTTGGTTTTGACTAGGGTGGAAAGAGTTTGTGCTTGCCTGGAGTGTGGGCAGAGCGAGCTTGTGTCAGCCTACAAAGGCTTTTGCAGCCAAACCCTAAGACTGTGATGCAGAGTCTAGGCATTTCTTTAATATGTTGTGATTCATTTCAAAAACTCTGTCCCCTGGAGCCTTTATGAAATACTGCCTAATCATTTGTGTTCCAGCCTGAGTGCAGTACACCATCAGCTGTCCAAGGAGCTAGTTTATAAAGCAATATTCCCTTTGGAGTGCATTGAGCTAAAAGATGAATGTTTAAGGTTACCTCATGACAGACAGTAATGTGAATGGCTGTCACAAATCTCTGATCCAGAAAGTCTGATAACTTCCACACTGAGAAAATCTCCCAACTCTGCATTACTTCTCCAACCAGTAACTGCAATACCACAAAATCTGGTATTGTTCAACAGAGTGCTGATGCCTAAATACAATGGGTCCACAAATAGGACTCTGTAATGCTACAGAAACATAAACAACACAGGAGGCAGTGCACAACACAACTAATGATGGATTAGTTCAAGTATAAAAAACTTTTTATTGATAGATATTGTACAATTAAAAAAAGAAGTACACATATCACTGAAGTCTCCTTATTATTGTGCTCAGTTCCCTTGCTGACTTATTTTTAGGCACAGATTCTGCCTACAGTTATTTTTGGGTAAACCAGGGATTGCATGGTATGTTGACCAAAGTAAATTGTGTGAATGCTGGTAAATGGAAACTGTAGCTTTGTTCAGCTTTCCTGACTATCTGCTGTGAGAGGAAGTTCACAGTCTCTGGCTGAAGTATTAGGAATAAAAATGATGTAGAATAATAATTATAACAGCAAATATTATTATATAACCAATATATACAACTATAGCCACTTTTTCTCTTTCCTCATTGATTTGCAAGAATAGTTGTCTTCATCCCTTTTTGTAATACTATGTTGGGTTGCAGTTTTTTGCTATAAGAGGCATTAGTGCTGAACAGTGTGGTGACTCCTCTTAAAACCCTTCCTCTAAAGGATATAATAAGGAACAAAATTTAGAAAATTGATAAGGGAAAGCCAAAGTTCAGTAAATTAGTATCTGGAATTGCTAGAGACAATGAACAGGAATTTTAAAACTACAATAGGAATGAAAGAAATTCTATTGATGTGATAAATATTAAGAGATTAAGATTATAAAAATTGATTACTTGGATGTGGAAAAATAGGTATTTCACAACTTTCTTTTTTTTTCATAGAAGTATCAGACACTGAATTACTGATGAAAAACAAGGCAAAATCTTCCAGTGACAGTCATTTATGAAACATCAGGGATCAGTAACTTACACACAGAAATTCAGAAACCACTGACTGACTAAATCCTCGGTTTGTTGATATTCAGTTTAAATTCACCTCAGAGCCAGATACTCTGTCTGTAAAGAGTGCAAAACATTCAAAGAGAGCAAGTAGGATGATACAAGAAACAGTGACCCACTTAGACTATAATTTATCTGATATCTGAGGGGGAATAATGCTTAGGCTGGTGAAGATTTTAATCAATAAAGCATTAGATGATGGAAATATTTTTTGGATTAATGACACCAAAGAAAGCTGAACTTGCCAGACAACTGCCAACTCCATTAATGAGATTCGAAGTTCAACTTTTAAAGATAACTACGAAAATATAATACACTTCATACCACATTAATGCCATGGGACACTAAATAAGACTGAAATCCTTTAAAATATCACAATAGATCATGTTACAAACAGATCAATAGCTAGACATTGGACTGTATGAAAAAGGTGTCCCTGGGTAATTACCTTTTAATGAGATTGTTCCTACTGTGCTTGACAACAGCCAGATGCAAGCCTCATCCTGCTTATCTTGGAGTAAAAAATTGCCCTTCTAAATATAAATTTACATAAAAAGATTAATGGAATGCTTGAGGACGCAGCAGTTCATATGGGGCAATGTGATTGTGTGTCAGACAAACAAAACATCTTTAAAACTCCAAAATGGTGCATGCTTAGAAGGAAAACAGGTGAGCCACTCCTGAAAAAAGTGGGTTTGCTTCCTGAAATATGACAATTTTGGAAAGAGGTGGCACTTACAGTGGACAGGTTGCTTGAGCTATGGCAAAGGGGTCAAAGATTTGCAAGTGACAGCAGTCAATCCTCACTTAATAGCCCAGGAAGATCAAGGAAGTGGTTTTCACTGCACACCTTAAGGAGTTCAACCAGTTTATATTGTCAAAAAAATTTAAATAGCGACACAAGTTTGCAAATCTATATATTTTTACAAGGTGAAAATGTCAGGTTCTGGAAGGCCAAATCAGGCAAAAATGGACATGGAAGCAGGGCCCACTCAAATGAGAAATTAGGCACATGTTTTTCAAACTTAAAGTCATTAAAATACTGGCACAAACTACCCCAGGAGGTAGCAGTTTCCTTTAAAAAAAAAATTACTCATTAAAGCAGGATGGGTGATCTGTTTTAATCAAGTACAGGTAATTAGGCTCAATATGGGAATAACTGGGAAAAATATGATGGCATATGGTATGCAGAAAGTCAGAGCAGATGATCTAAAAATCCCTGTGGTCTTTGACTCTGTGCAATTATGAAATATGCCTGATCAAATTTAGTGCTAGTCAAGTGCAGACCTTCAAATCTGGGCTTGGCCCAGGACTGTCTTCAATGTCTTTGGACCCAGGCTGGTCAGCCTGGTGTTACCTTAGGCATCACAAGTGGACGGACTCATTGAAGCAATGGAATGTTGAAACTGAGCAAGTTTACAATATCTACCAGCTCTGATGGGTCTGGCTGGGTTGAAGGAGGAGGTAGGCAGCAGCAGATGTTTACCTTTTGGCAGTGACTGTATACAGATACACTGTATATACAGTGGTAGGCCAAATCCAGAAAATCAGCAAGATCAGTGGGAGGATTCTCACTGATTTAAATTGATTTAGGATTATGCCAAACCAAGGTGATGGTATTTCCACTTATTTAAATAGGAACAATTCAAATCCAGAAGAAGTGATGAAGGGTTAAATGTAAATACCATATACATGCTGCTGATGGAAGTTGATGATGCAGTTATTCTAATTCAACAGCTATTAGGTGCTGAATGCTCCTCTCCAACATAACAGACATATTGGGTTTTTCAATACTTACCGTACTGTAGGCTCACAGATTGCAGTGTCATCGTTGCTGTTACGTGTGACACAGAGCCCAGGCTTTGATCAGAGCAAAGCTGAAGGGGAAAACACTGCAAAACTAAAGAGCACTTAGGGTCAGGCCCAAGGTAACTGGAGGCACAAACCATCATGCCCAGACTGACAGCAGGCCCCTCCCTGCTCCCCTTGATGCCATAGAGCAAATGGCCTCACAACTTATGCTGGCAACAGGACTCTGCTTCCATCCGAATGACACTCCAGCACATGGTGTGGTGTTGAGTCAAGCTGCCCTCTCCAGGTCTGGCCAGCAACACTCCCTTCTTCACATTTCATCCAAGGAATGTATTGAAAGTAATCAAAGCCATCTCCTTTAGCAGGCACTCTCTGTCTTCAAGTTAAAAAAAAAAAGAATGAGTTAAAGAAAGGACATCAGACACGATGTTGAATTTCCTGTCTTTTGTGGTCAGCATCTTACAACACCCAGACATTATTTCCAGGCTGTAGTGGAGAATGATATAGATTTGTATTTATTAATGATTTTAGTGAATGTGGGGGCTAGTCACTCTTGTGTGTAGTTTTGCTTTTTAGAATTTTTTATTTCGTGTTCTGTTGTTTCTGCTGCTGCAAACACTTGTGCCTGGAGAAAAAAAGAATTAAAACGGGGGAGGAAAATAGATCAGCCTCTATCAATTGGCCTGTTCAGCAAAGAAGGAATAGATTTTACTCTAATCTGTACCATTAGCATAACAAGAGAAATGCTGGAGCAGTTGTTAATAACAGCAAAGAGGTTGTTTAAGTCAAGCATGTGTTTCAGCTCCACGGGCTGATTAATCTTGTCACCATTTTTTTTGGTGGGTTTTTTTTCTTTTTTTTTTTTTTTTTTTTTTTTTTTGTGTTCAGAAAACTTTTCACTGGAGGCAGTGGGGAAAGGAGGGGGAGTTAAAAAAAAAAAAAAAAAAAAAGAGGCAGCAGAATAGCCCCGTCCCCGCCTTCAAACCTGTCTCTGTGTCTACCCTTACTTCTGCCTGGATTAGTCGACATAAAGCTGTTTTCTACAGGCAGGGCCCTCAATGGCAAGTTAAATTCAGACAGATTGTGAGGAGTGGAGAACATGGGCCTGAGAAAAGGGCCCCGGCTCCCGCCCTGACCCCGCTTTGTTCCCCCGCCGTGGTCACCTGCCACCCCGCACAAAGGCCCACGCCGCCGCCACCGCCCGGCCGCCACCGCGCCGCCCTGACCCGCCATGGCCCCATTGGCTGCCGCCCCGCTGTTGCCGGGGAAGGAAGGCCGGCGAGAGGCCAGGGAAGGCCGGGAAAGGCCAAAGGAGGCTGGAGGAAGGATCCCAGCCGGCCCCGCTGCTGGCGCTGCGGCAGTGGCCGGGGGCAGGCTGCAGGCTGGGCCTCGTGGGCGATGGGAAGGAGGCCACTCATGGCCTGGGGACCTGGGGCGAGCACCTGGGTGGCCACTGCCAAGGTGGGGTGGGCAATCACTCGTGGTCTGCTCACCTTGTGATGCCTTCCCAATGCAGTACAGGCCTCTCGTGCAGCTGCTGAGCTGTGCTTCAGCTCTGTCGGGCAGGGCGCTTGGCTGAAGGCACAGGGAGCAGGGCGTGGGTGAGAGGGGCAGCCAGCAGCCCTCGCTTGCCATCCAAACCTGCCCGCACACAGCAGGGCCCCTTCTCCAGCTTGCGAACGGATCTGCTGGCAGTAACGCTGCGGGGAGGAGGAGACTCAACACTCCTCACCTAAATACCCTGCACACCCATCCTAAAAGGAATTTTGTCCATACTTGTTCCCACTGCTGGAACAACAGGGGCAAAAAAAACAACAATCACTGCTGCCTCCCTGCAGTATTTCCTGACACGCAAAAACATTTATACACAGGTTTTTCTGTAAACATGCCAGTGCTGCTCTTCACTCGGGGGAGCTGCTGGCAGGCTGGCTGACGCTAGTTCAGGTGGGGCTCTTGCCTCTGGCTGGCACCTCTCACAGGAGCCATGCGCTGGCTTCAGCCAGGCCACCAGCAGAGAGTGGTGAAAAGGAAGAGCATCAGAATGTATGGTTGGCCTGAAACTGGAAAAAATACCCAGTGAGGCTTATGGAAGTTATGTTATGCCATTAGGGTGCAAATCCCTTTCTGTTGAAAGCAGTGCTGATGTGCCTCCTCACATCACATCTGGGGATTGCTGTGTTTTACTGAAGATCTCAGGAAGGTTATGACAGGTCTTACCTTGGTTCACCTTGTTATAGGAAATAATAAACACACAGGTCCTCCTGCAAAAAAAGCTGGCAATACAGGATCGCGTATCTTAATGGCACTAGCAAAGGATACAGTGGTACCTCAGGGAACTACAGACTCAGGAATGGTGGGTGGTAGGTTTGCAGCAACTTAGCTCTCAGAGCCGACCTGGAAAGAATCTGTAGCTTCAGATCTACTGTTCAGAGCATGTGTATGTTATAATTCTGCTCAATGTCACAAGTCATGTTTTCTGGCTGCTAAGATAATTTTGTTGCTTTCTGCCTATGGATATAAAATTTTATAAAAATGGATCATACACAGTTTGTATGTGTGAATTCCTTCACATGCATCTTCTCTTTTTTAAAAAAAGAAATAATGAATTTCTCCATGCAAATGAACTTGTTCAAATTTTGTAGCCATTGTGGAGACTAGACTAAGTCCAGGGGTCCAGCTCTAGATAGTCTGTGCTTCCCCAAGCTCATCTCATTGTAGAAAAGCTGCAAGTGAGTTACCCAGACATGTTTGTCTGTTATCTGTTGCCTATGGAAAAAGGGTTTCAGACTGCAGAGAGGACCTCGACCAAGGATTCAGCAGTGTAATTTTAAATGGTCTGAACCAGCAGCAGCTCAGCAGATCCATTGTCTAACATCACACCTGGTTTAGCCTGTAAAGTGGCCTTATTCTCCCTAAACTTGTTACATGTACAGAGAGAACACAAACCAATTTAAAATCAGAAATCCTCATTTAAATTTGTAATAAAACTGAAAGTGGACCTTAAATAACTTGCAAAGATGTGAAGGCAAGGTGATCTGGTGCTTAAAGAGAGTAAAATGTGTGTATAGTACTTGTTCTTCACATTCCTTCCATGCTGGTACTGCACTTGGCCTTATTGGAGCTGGCAGTGTAAAAACACTATTAAAATAGCATGAGACCCCATTTAAAATACGAATCACAGAGATATTAAATGCCACTATTTTTTCTTTCCTCAGTCTTTTTCCACCCAAAAATGTGATAGAGATGATGCAACATATAATACAAATGAGACTAAGAGAAACAGTAGCCAAATGCAGTCTTCTAAATGCTTCTCTGATACTTGTTTTGTCACCATGTGCTGTATTGCACTGCCTGACAGTTCCTTGAGACTAGGCAGAAGGAGAGATGATGATTTGGGGAGTTGAAGGCTTAGTTTTAAGAGCCTTTTTCACAAGTCCCATAGTTGTTTCTTCCCCTCCCTCTCTCTACTATTTTGGTCGGCACTAAATGAATTTGAAAATTCAGCTAATTATCATTATTACTTCCAGAGTCACCCACCTTGGCTACTTTAACTGCTATGAAATTTTAACAGTACCTCTGAGGCAATTAAGTTTGATTTTATGTGTAGTAAGTAGCTCCAAATTAATGAAAAGTTGGAAAGGGAAAAAAAGAAACTAAGAGATAAAACATCACTTGTGATCTGTGTATTATAGGGAGAGATATTTAGAATGCTTATGTGGATATAGAAATTGCCATAAATACAGATGTAAGTGATAACTATATTATTTGAGAGTCCACAGTGTTACAGATGATTTGGGGGCAATGTGAGAGAGACATACATATGAGAGGTGTGATGTCTATTTTAATAGCACTGGTTCTCTGCATGAAGATTTATGTGAACAGAATTGACTTTAAAAAAATCCAACCAGTAGGAACCTGGCTGTCTTTTAAGTGGGTTTTGGTCAGAAGGTACATAAGGGCAATAACTTTACCGAATTGTAAACATGGTTTTACTAGTAACATCTGTTGCGCTTTCTTTCCCCTTGCCCCATAGTGGGCTATTCTGAGCTGACACCAAGGATATTGTCGTGAGTTAAAAGTGGCTCTCTGGAGACGGGACCATTCTGCACTTCCAGTCTCGTACTCTAAAAGTTCCCAGGAGAAGTGCTTGACACACTAACTGTTTGACAGAAGGACAAGGCAAGATGACAGCTTGGGACGCCTATGTCCATCAGAAGTCTCAGTCTGTATCCCACTAGCAGAGGGTATTTAAAGATCAGACACATAAATAATAGCATTCACACACATTTGGTTACAATGCTTAATAGCCGTATCAGGAATCAGGAGAAAAAACAATGCATCCTTTATAGTATTTTTAAAGGAATTAAAATTGCTAGTTGGGACATGTTTTGCTTTTTGTATCTTTGTTTGTTTTTAAACCTTGACTTAATGCCAAAGTGTCACTATTTTAAAAGCAAAAAAAAACCCCCAAAAACCAAACCCCAAACCAAAACAACCTAACAAAAAAAAAAAAAAAAAAAAAAAAAGTCAATCTGCTTCATTTTCCCATCCATTGCAAGCTCTTAAGCTTTTCCTACCAAAAATGGTCCAGCCTGTTTCTTTTTATTTTAATGGTTTGATGCATAGGAAAAGGGTTAACTGCATAACTCAATCACACAATATCTTAGATTACAGATAGCCTGCAAGAAAAGGTTTTGCAGCGTGGTAATAACTACCACTGCATCGTGGGAACAGGCTGTGGCAGACAATGATGGAATTGACAATGGTGCATACAAAGGCCACCTTTGGGAGAAACCATATCTCACAGCATGCTGGGAAAAGTGAGAAATAGTAGCAGATGCTGTCAGGACTATAAGCAACAGATGCCTCCTGGCCAGCGTTCAGCCAGTACAACCAGATCACACCATTCATAAGCAGGGAACATTTTTTTTCTCCCTCTCTTTGTAGGAGGGAGGTAGCAAATACAAATATTGCAGAGGAATTAAAAACAGCAGATGGTGGCAGCAGGATTTGATGAGATCAGGGTCAGGTATGGGTATACATTTGGTAGTGGCATTAATCATCCTTTCCCTTTGGGAACTGAAAGTTCAGGCCACTAACACAGCATTAAATTGACCACCTTCAGGTTATGTTTTACTTACCCAGTCACCCTCAATACCCCCTTGTCATCCTCCCCCTTTCCTGAACAGCATGGCCGCATAGCTCTCTCGTGCAAGGCTCTGGTAGATTTAAGAGAGTTTAAAAGAACATATGTTCAATATTTGGTTAATTCAATTTGTGCTTAAATCATTAATAAGCCAGCCAATCCCGAACAGGAAATGTTAAAAGCCTCCTATTAAACCCACTGCATTATCTCCCTCTCTCTCTCTTCCTCTCTCCCTCTCTCTCATGCCAAGCTGGTTGTTTTCACCTACAAATGCTCTCTGTTTATTATCTGCTTGAATATATTTGGTCACCTTTCATCTTCCATGTATTGCTTGAAACATTTAGCTTATAGCTCCTGTCGTAAATGCTCCAAAGGCAATGAGGAGGTAAATAATACAGCTTCCTTGGAAAAACAAAGTTGGAAGTGTAAATGAGCTTTTTTGCATGGGTTGCTCAGTGCATTGGGTTCAATACAGTCAGATCATTAAAGGAATGTAAATGAACAGTTCATTTCAGAAAGTGACACAGATTCCTTTTCAGAAGCTTGTTTCAGATTTTAGTTTTAAGAGTGGTTTGAACTTGTTACAGGTCTCTGCGTGAGGACTTGTCAAACCTCTGAGATAATTTTCCAAAACCAAAGTCTATTTTCTCTCAGTCATTGCTCTATTACTGGATTGTTGAGTAAACAGGATGGTGATGACGGCATAATCATACCAGTGCTAGGGTTGTGGGTTTATTTGGCAATTAGAAGAACACAGTCCAGTAATTAGAGGATCTGCATTGTAGCATTGTCTATGATGCTGGTTTCCTCACCTTAGGTAGGTGATATTTTTTCCATTCCTCAGTTTTCTCTGTTGTGAAATTGACATTTTCATTATACCCGCATCAAAGGAGTAGTGTGGATGGTTAAACAAATTATTCTTCATTTGCCCAGTGAGTTTCTGGAGTCTGAAAAACATGCCCAGTAGGCATGTTGTGTCAGATGCCAAAGTCTGACAGAAAGGCGCTTGTAATCTGAAACTTTGACACATAAAATGTAGGTTCTGAAATTCAAGGTGCAGGAGAGGTGAGACTTGACTTCCCTTTGTTGAATTTCTTTTTTCAAAATCTGGCCCCAGGCTTGCGTGGAATGTTCTGGGAAGACACCCAGCATTGCTCCAGCACCCTGACTTTCCAGGCCAGTGGAGTTTCCTGGCCATCCAAAGCATTGATTCCCTAGAGACATAACAGGCTATATGGCAATGAGCTGTGGGTCAAATCAGGTCCTCCAATAAAACAATCAGATTTAACTTGACATCATGTGGTCGATATTTGCTATGTGAATGATAGCAAATCTACATCCTCAATGGAGGTTTGTCTTTTAATTCTAATTTTAAAATTAATCCTATCCATGCTGGGGATAGACTGGAGATTAGGGAGGTACTATTTAATTTATTAATCTATCTGTTGCATAAATATGCTGAGATGAGCAAGAATGAAGAAGGTATTTTGTGCCCAGTAGGGGAAGAAAATATTTGCAGTCTCCTTTTCATATGTTTTCCTTCTCCCAGAATGCTATCTTCGGCATCATCAAATTCATTTGCCTCAGGGTCTATTCCTGCTAAGGCCAGGTGACTCATCACTACTGAAAGGGTAAAAAACCTGAGCTTTCATTATCCAAAATACTCTTCTCTCTAAATTACTTAAAAAATGGGGGAAATCTGTGTTTTCAATGGGAGATTGCACTGGAGATAGATTTTATTTCCTATTTACTCTAGCACACAGAGTACATGAAAAATGAATTGTCTCTGTTAAAAGGCAGTGGATGTAAAATGAGCAGAAGGGAATGATTTTTTAATGCTAAATCATTTCACAGAGCTGTGAGCCAGATGAGACAACTAGAAAATTTAGTTTGACCTCATGTTTATCAGAAAAGATTACATTTTTTTCCAGTTACCTTTCTCTCAAGCCTGGTTCAGTGCATGCTTGCCTAAAGCACAGCTTGTGGTCTCCTGATGCACAGGTGATTATCTAATGAAAATCACAGCTTTAGGATATTACCAAGTGAAAAAAAGCAGTAGAGACTTGTATGGACAAAAAGATTACCTGCATGAATACTATCCAGCCTTTTTTTATGAATGACAAAGCTCTTCTGGGACATTAACATTCAAGGTATTTACAGCTACAATATTAAAGGGTTTATGACACATTTTATTATTCTTTTGAAGGCTTTGACCAAGCCATTCTTTTATGATACTGGCAAAGTTATGAGAGAGGAGTATTTATTCTGTTACTGCTGTGATATCCTGCTATATGGCAGGCTTCTACTGGATCTTACGGGAGGAAATATTTGTATCACCATCTGGGCAAGCACTAAGTTTACAACTACCAGCAGCTAAATGTCTACAGAGTAGCATAATCAAAGAGACTGCTTTTCCTAGATAGACATGGTTCCTCTGACTGAAGGAAACCAAGGAACCATGTTGGCTCTGACACCTTCAAAATTTTGAAATGCACTTTGTTGTACAAAGTGCCAGACTGAAAGTGAATTTATGTGGAGTCTAAACCAGACCTTTTTTTTCCAGAGTTATGGATAGCATACTAAACTGATCCCTAAATCAGACACTATAGAGCCCTGTAAATATGAATTTGAATGATGATGTTTTGGAATCCACTCAATTTGGAATTGAGCTGAGGAGCCAGCTGTTCAGAAATGAAAAAAAGATCATCCTGAATCCTGGACTTTAAGGTACTGAAATCTTGCAAACAGAGTTATACTTTTGGTCTCCTGAAGTAACTTTGCTTGTAATAAAATGACATGTTTAAATGTGTTGGCTAAATGATCCTATTCCATATTACCCTTTGATAGGATAAGAAAGATGTTCGGTATTAAGTACATGCCGCCTGGACCATAAAAAGACTTACTGGGGATTGGCAACAAAGACATTTCCCACCAGAGAAGGCAGAGCTGGGTTCAGGGTGGTGCTGGTGGGCTTCGCAGCATAGAGGCAGAGATGAATGTAGTCAAGGATGTGGGCAAGATGAGACATGTCCGTGCTCCGGTGGCAATATGGGGATGCAGCTTTGGAGACTTTGGAGTGACTGCAGTGCTCTGTGACTCTGGCAGAGTGCAATCCATGTTGAGATACAGGTATCTAGAGTTACCCCCTCAAAGATCTGGCCTGTCTTAAAGAATACTGAGCTCTCTTTTGACTTACATGGAGGTTACCAAAAGCTTTTTAATGCTTCTGTAGATCATATTTTTGATTGAAGTTCTAACAGCTGGATGAAGTTCTGACCTCCCACACCTGTCTCAGACAATCAGCAAGATCCATTTTATTAATTTCCAAATTGAAAGAAAATGGCTTGTTTGGGAACTATTTTTTAACAGCCAATTGTGTGTGGTCAACACAATTCTTTTCCCTTGCTCTTTCCACAAAGTTTGAAACTCCTGTGATTGCGGGTGAAAGCAAAAATTAAGCCCCAGATCTTTTAAAGCCTGCCCAAGCTTAAGTATTTGTTTTCTTGCTAGTTTTGGGATAAATCTTTCCACCCAATAGGAAGTTCTTTTGTTTTAACTTTCTGTCTCAAGGAGCCAATCGTCAAACTTCCCCCAGTGCCCACAAGTTCAGCTGTCATTAGTCCTTTCTTCTGAAATGACTAATTTCCATCACTCCATGTCATCCATGAATGGGAAAGTAATCAGCACCATTTAGAGGGAAAAACCACTTGAGCTGCAGGATCCTTTTCTCTCTGTCGGCTGATTGTGATTTCATATCTTTTATGTAAAGCAGACTTTCAGAGCTGTTACCTATTTAAGGAATTTTTCAATTAACATTTTTTTTCTTCAAGAGTGACCAGGGCCTTTCGATTCCATCACAAAGGATTGGCTTACTTTTCATATAACACTGTGCTCAGCTCAGTTCCTTCATCCTGAAAGTCTTTTATTTGGCAGTGATAATTTAGTTTAAACCCTCACCAATCAATAGCTGATCAATGCACAGCAGGAGAGGATTTCTATTGAAAACCCATTACACTTCAAGGGACTAAAAATTTCTCATTTGAACAAAAAGTCCTCCAACCTTATTCAAAATCTGTCTAATTGGCCCTTGGTTAAAAACAAAAATAAGCTTAAAAAGGGAAGAAAGTTCCATATGAACATTAAGGAGAGACTGAAAGCTGGTCTTGAAAGGTAATGAGAACTTTTAGTTTTGGAAGAACGTGGTCTATTGGGACATGCCAAGGTTAGGTTCCAATGTTAAAGTGCATATTATGAAAAAGGTCATATTTATTTTTAAATGTCTGCATTAGGATTAGATTTTCCTGGAGTGTGAATTATATTATTTCTGAATAGTAAGACTTTCATAGTTTTTCTGCCTTCACAGGACAGGACAAAATCAAATCCCAAACAATGCAGGTAATCCATTATTGCTAGCTAGTTTTTCTCTTAACCAAGGAGAATCATAATCACAGGGTGTAAATATTGTAAAGCTGGGCTCAACACTACTTGTGATGTAGAGCTTTGTGCTTTCCTGCAGAATGATCTTCAGCTTCCTCCTGTGCTGTGAACCTCATGTAACTGACACTGTGGGAAACTTTGTCATTGATTTCTGTGTCATCACTTCTCTGTTTAGCCAAGATCACAGAACCACACTGCCAACAGTTTTACCATATTTCTGAGGTTGCTCTCTGAAATGCCCATTGCTAACTCCTGTTTTGGTAGGTGCTGGTGGTATCCTGCTCTGATTCCCCTGTTTTGTCTCCATCTCACTTCTTGTTCCTGTGCTACTTTACTGTCTCAAGCAGATAAGGCGAGACATCTCCACAGCTGTAAGAGCGTGTGCTTCTGGCAAAACCAGTAGCTGTATCTGTGCCCCAGCTGTGTGACTGCTGCCACAGAGAGTGGTGACTGCCCCTGGCCTTAGAAAGAGCAGAAGTACCAGCAGTGCACCCGTGCAGGTGGTGCCACAAGGAAGCCTCCTGCTGAGTGTTACTTCTCTGAATACGGCACCCGCTATTCCCCTAGTCCAGGACAGGCTGTGCCTCACATCACCTCCCTGTGGAATCACCAATGGTCGCAGGTTTCTCAGAGGTGGGGGAAAATTGTACTTCTCCACATGCTCTGCTAGACAAGGGAACACCTTGGTTCTCATCTTTAACCCTACCGGGCAGCAGATTCTTGGGCTCTGGGTTTGCTTTGTCCAGCCAGATTAACCCAGAGGCCTCACAGAACACTGGCATCCTTTTTGGCCTCCTGAAGTGGGAGACCCCAGGCCAATGAAAAATCTTCTCCTCCCAGCTTCTCTCTCTTGTAATCCATGTCCTCTGCAACCACTGATAACCCCCAACTGTGAGACCCATACCAGCCTCACCACTGAGAAGTGAATATCTTGTGTCACAGTGGAGTTCAGATTGCCCCTCCTAGTTTGGCATGATTCATATTTGGACTTAGGTTCCTCTGTGCGGAGTTGATGCCCCAGGTTTCATGTCAGGAACATCTTTTTGAAGAAGATCCTTTAAATGCCAGAGACAGATCAGACAGGTGTTAGGTAAAATGAGGAAGCATGGGAAATCTAGAATGGATCCTGTTTTCAGACTTCAGTCCCACCTGCAGATCCTCTAGGACCAAAATAATAGTAATGTAGTAATAACAGCAACAGAAGTAACAGTTGCACATGATGCCTCCTTTTCAGTAATTTACTCAGGAAGTCTCACTGTAACTCTGGTCCTTGAGCACTTTTTTGCAGGAAATGTCACAGGTTGTCATTTTAGTTCTCTTGATCTTCCATGACACTTTCTTGCCCATTAGGCAAGATTCATTTTCTAGGGTGATGTTTACTTTACAGAAGAATTTAGTACCCACATTGTTCTATTGCTTGCTTTCTTTCTTTCTTTCTTTCTTTCTTTCTTTCTTTCTTTCTTTCTTTCTTTTTCTTTCTTTCTTTCTTTCTCTTTCTTTCTTTTCTTTTTCTTTCTTTCTTTCTTTCTTTCTTTCTTTCTTTCTTTCTTTCTTTCTTTCTTTCTTTCTTTCTTTCTTTCTTTCTTTCTTTCTTTCTTTCTTTCTTTCTTTCTTTCTTTTCCTTCCTTCCTTCCTTCCTTCCTTCCTTCCTTCCTTCCTTCCTTCCTTCCTTCCTTCCTTCCTTCCTTCCTTCCTTCCTTCCTTCCTTCCTTCCTTCCTTCCTTCCTTCCTTCCTTCCTTCCTTCCTTTCTTTTTCTTTCTTTCCTCTCTTTCTCTGATTTAGCAGCAATGAAGTAAAGCCACTGACATTTCCAGAAATGCAATCATCCACTCTGATATAAATTAGTGACTATCAACTTTGTACTTGTCTTTCTACACACTTAAAAAATTCCCGGTCTGGGCATCTCCAATGATGGTTAAAAAGTAGATAAACAAGCATAAGGAAGAGCATTTATTTTGACAAGACAAAGTTTTGGCACCTTTACCCGCACTCCCTAATCCGTTAACCCGAGCACTGGCTTCAGCAGGCTCCTGGGACAAGGTACTATTCAAGAGGGCAGACTGAAAGCCCTTACTTTAGTTCTGAGTAGTTAAAATCCAAAAAGATGCATTGTGCTGGTAGTCCTTTCATAGCCCTGTGCCTTTAATGATAGCCATTTCTCCTTATTGAACCCTTTCTACTCCTTTTCATCTCTGTTCCTCTCTCCTCCTTTAAAGGCTCCTTTGAGTAAGTGCTGTGCCTCTTATTTTTCTTTTCCTTTTCCTGCTTCCTCCCTCTTATTTGTTTAAACCATTCCCTTGTTCATCTGCTCTCATTTTCTTTCTGCCTTTAACCCCCCCATTCAGTGTTATTCTCTGTTGGTTTTTTTCTCCCTGTGTGGGTGTGAGCACATTCTCCTGCCTTATCAGCTCTCTGGCCCTTTCTCTACAACATCTGAGTGGATGCTGGAATGATCTTTAGCCAGAATCTCCCTAGGGGTCTCAGTCCCAGGCTCCAGAGCTTCTGAAATGAGATGGAAAAAGAGAGACACCCTGGCAGCAGCTTGTCCCTAATGGCCAGATGGCCAGCACTCACATTAATACAATATCAGGCATTGCTGTAGTTCTGCCTTGGAAACTGCTTGCCTGTGCTGGCATCTTCTCACACTCCTCTGACAGCCATGCCAGTCCCAGCACCCTCTTGGGAAAAGAAATGGAAATGACCACATAAATACTTTGAATTCAAGTCACTGTGCAACAAGAATCATCTAATATTTTCATGCGCGAATGTTTACGTTATCCCCTCCCCCTGCACACCCTCCCTTCTGTCCCCCTCCATTTCCATTATACATTGTCCTTTCCTGTATGTTTTGCTGATATTGAATTCAGCTCCCTTGCAGCCTGGGACTGGTGTTTTTGAATTTACCCTAGCTTTCATGTGTACATCCTTTCACACTGTGCTTTGTCGGGTGGGACACCAGAAAGCGATTGCACATGTCAGGGCTGGAAGCAGTCAACTATCTACAAAGGAACAGTCAGTTGCTAATGTTTGGCTGTGCTGAGATGGAGGAACAAGCAAGCAGGCAGTACCTTTTTTTTTTTTGGGTTGCCTTTTTTTCATGACCTTGTAATAGCATGGAGCTTTGATTTGTGTCATGCCATTCCCATAAAAATACAGATGCGAAACAGAAAGTTTTGTGGCTGATGGCGGATCAGAGGAGGCAAAGGTGAAAAAAAGCTGTCGAGTTCATCTGTGCTCACAACCACTCTTCCTTGTGCCACCAGGAGTGCATGACTCAGCCTACCTCCAGGGCCAGATCTGCCCCTCTGGGTCTAGCTTACCAAAAACTGTGCTGAGCATGGTGCAGCATGAGCAGGGCTGCCTGTAGGGCTCTTTTCCCTGGCCTTTGACAGGCGTACATTTTGGTTCAGCTTTGGCTCTTTTGAGCTCAGACTTGGCCTGCTGTAAAGAAACATGTTTGGTGCCACTCCAATGTCCAAGCTGCAGTTGCTCACCCCTGTGTGTCAGCTTGTCAGTGTGCAGCAGCCTCCATCCTGTGTGCCAAAGGAGGAGATTACCTGCCTCTGTGGGAACATCGTCTCCTCCCATGGATCCTAGAACTTCCCATACTCGTGTGTTGGGATGAGTGGGCAGCACAAGCACGTAGAAGCACCTCAGTGCAGCATGAAAGCATAAACCACTGAGCAGAGAGGTGAAATGTGAAGCACATTTTAATTCCTCCGGAGGAGCTGTACATGGAGTCCCTCATTCCTGTTGGTAAGGGACTGGTCAGGTGGACATTCCCCTGCTGGTGTGAATAGGGGCACCACCCAGTGCTACGCATGCAACTTTGTTTGCTTTTTAACCTCTGCTTGTCTCTTTCTTGTCTGTCTCCCTGACAGCTTTCTAATCTTTTCTGGTTTTCTTTTGCTTGGAGTGGAAAGAGGAGGGAGACTTAATCCTATACTGCTTCCTTTTTTTCCCCCCTTTTTTTTGTAGGATAATCCTTGCTTGTTTAGGATCTGACCCTGTTCCCCTGAAGTAAATCTCAAAACTCCCATCTAGTTCAGTGAAAACGAGAGTAGACTTTTAAACCATTACTGTTGTTAATTACATTACCTTGATGCTAAATGCAACTGCTATGGCTATGATGTCCTCTACAACTGTTAGTATTGCTGGTACTGTTACTGCAACTAATAATATGGCATTGCCTATTTATTTTCTCTTTGGAGCTCTTTGTCAAAGCTGGGAGCAACCTATGCACCTCAAAGGATTTCTGGTTGAGAAGACAGAAATTATTTGGTGAGAATCTAGTCAGGAAATTACCTCTTATGCTAAAAGTGGCAACAGCATTTAGTTGAGTTTGCATTTATGGAGTGTATAGTGGATGGAGTTAAAAAAGACAGAGGCTGAAACAAATAGAGCTGGGCAGATCTGACTCAGCTTTGTTGAAGATGTTCATGAGCCTCTGAAGTGACCTGAATGTTGTAGGTCTAACCAGGCAGTGTTACCTTTAGACTTTGGGAGACATAATGAGAGGGGAGAACAGGTGGCCTGTCACTTTATCACAGAGGGTTAGTAAATATTTGTCTGCAAACAGGGCAGGCATTAGCACACAAGTCTGAGTGGGGCTTCATTAAACACAGTTTCTGCTTCAGATCATTAATTCATTTTAATTATGTGTCCACTGGTCAGCGTGGGTTGGGGCAGACGTGGAGACACGTGGGAGTCTGCAGGGATGTCCCGTGTGCCGCAGCTGGAAGGGCGCCCTCCACGCACCCAGCCCACGTGCACCTTTCTCCTCCCTCTTCCTCTCGCTCAAGAGCTAGCAAATTTTGTGCAGAACATTTCCTCTGGGATTAAATAATGCCTGGCTGGGGTTAATGGCACTTGGCTGTGCTTCATGTCAGCAGCTCCACCTAGCTGGTCATTAATCCATGGCCTCAGGGGAAGTCCCGTATTTCAATTATTGTTGGATTAATGAGATTAGATCTAGTCTGTACCACTCAACACTAATTTCCTCATTTGAATGTTTAAAATTGTGTGAGTGATGGGAGAAAATTTTATGCTCTTAAAATATGAAAAATTCTCCTCTATGTAAACCACATCTTGGGCCTTTGTTTGATTGAGGCAGCACCTGAGGAGACAGCGGGTTACTGAGGGAATCAGAAAGTGCAGGAAGGCTAAGGTCTGTGTTAGAAACAGAAATTGCACTAACCATGGCTGTCACATTAGAGCTGGTGCAATGGACTGACAGTGAGTTCCACTTAAACACCAATCAATATTAATAGCAATGGAGAGAGCAGCTTCTGGCCTGAGCAGCGTGTGAAGTAGTTCTTGTGCATATTTATTAGGACATATGTGATAGTATGGGATCTCTTCTGCTGATCTAATCTGATTATATTGTCCAAGACAGCCAAATATATGTAGATAATAAAAGCATATGCTGATATATCATTAACTTGAACAACAAATATGCTCGATTATCCTCTATGGTGGGAGACATTCTTGATTCATCTGTTATTATTTCTGTCTCTGGATTGTGTATCTTTTGTTCATGTCTTTTCTCCAGGTGTATGACAAGGTATTAATCTCCAAGTATTAATCTCAAATGCTAACATACATGCACCTTTGTATATGTGTATCCTGAAGCCATTTGGGTTGGTCTTCTCTCCATGCTGGCCTCTGCCTTTGCATTTCATTCCCAACAGTTAAAAGTGCCACTGTTGCCTACTTTTCATTCCTCTGTGTTACACTCATGAGGTGCTGCTGTGTCCCTTCCTGGAGTCCAGACTTGGCCTTCTGTCCTCTGCTCTTGGCTGCCAGTGGGCACAGACAGGAGATGCACCCTGTGGGCTCTGGGGTGCTGTGCAGCACCACACACTGACCCTTGACTTTCCTGACAAAGAGGAGGGAAGCACACTGATTTCTTCAAACTTCTGATGTGTTTTCAGGCAAAACTGAAGCAGCTGTGAGAGTTCTGTGAGAAGAAATACAATATAGGCCTGATGTTCTTTTCAAAAACCTAACTAAAGACAGGGATATCCCCATAATAAATCAAAACGAGCAACTTCTGTCCAAAGACCAGATCATGTTAAGTATAAATCCACAGAGGGGTAAGACTGAGAAACTGAAACTCATGCGCGCTTGTAAATGTGAAGACTGCAGCGCAGGGCTCTGTTTGACACCGTTCCTTCTAGCCATTGAAGCCTTCATGCAGTGGCCTCTTGAGGGAGGAAAGATGGAGGCATTGCCTCTCCACTCAGCCTCTTCCTCAAGGCTTTACATCCCCAGACTGGTGAGAGCATAGGAGCATGTCCTGTGGGAGCAGGGAAGGCAGCAAGTTGGGTTTTCCACTTTCTTGGGGGGTGTTCCTAGCCCCAGTACGCCACATCAGAAAGCCAGAGGAACTCCTGACATTTGTCGTCCAGCTGTGCTTAAAGGGAAAGAAGGTCCTGTTCAGCCCTGGGACATAAAGCACTGAAGCATTAGCCTTTAGAAGGGCAGTCAGGGTGTCAGGTAGGCGTGTGGTTTGTACAATCCACAGCAGTGTGGTCAGAGATTAGGCATGCTTTTTCCCTAGCTGCTCTCTGAGTCCATCATGGCATAAACTGCTTTGAACACCTATGGGCAAAAAACGTGCAAAGTGCCTGGGGTGTGGGGAGGCTCTGCACTTACTTCTTCTTAATGCAGGTGTTGCCAAGAGTCCAAGGGCTACAGAAACCTCACTGGGGTTGAGGCCAAAGAATGAGAAATGAATGGACAAGAAGATTGGCCACCATTCCTTTTATCAATATGAAAAATTTGTATTAAAAAATAGAAGCAGATAAAACCTGCAGGTATCATGGGGATCTCGTCAGTCATCTTATCTAGCCCTTTGTCTTGTCTTGATAATGCTACTCTTAGGAGCTTGTCTTCATTAGAGGAAGATGTAGTAGTCTCCTCAAAATAGTTACAAAATAACTAATTCTGGTAATGTCAATCATTGCCTGAATTACATTGAAAGTCCACAATTCTGTATATCACACATATATATGTACGTAAAATGATTCTGTCTGCTGTAACCAGATGTCCCCATTATCTGTGTAAAGCATAGAGGGCATCGTGAATTTTTCATGCAGAGTGATTTCCTTTTAAGTGCTGATCTGGATAACATTGATCTGTAGTCCCCTGGTCATGCTATTATTCTTTCGTAGACATGAACAGTTTTGATTCTTCTAAAGGAAATACATATATATATGTATAAATATAATTTTTTTTTTTGCCTCTAGATTGGTGTAATGAATAGGACACAGAAAGAAAAAGAAAGGTTGAATGGAGCAGGAAGCTGGCGTGTGACATAACAAAGAGAAGAGTTTTATAGAGAACTTTGTAAAAAATGCAAAATGTTGACCAGAAGTATCCTTTAGGAAAGTGATACATTCGATTATTATAGCCGTAACAATGAGCTTTAGTTACAGGAGTGGTAAATTGAGTATCTCACTGGGGACAAGGCTGCAGATTAGACTTCAACTTGGAAATGATATACATTCAAGTAAGCTGAATTTGATCCCAGCCTGACTGTGTAATGTGGTTGGGGGGGCAGGGAAAACAAGAAGAAAAAGAGAGAGAGATTATGGGGTGTGTGGACCATATAATGCTTGTGTTTGAACTTGATCCACCTGAGGAACCAGCAGGAATATAGTAGGGGCCCACCTTGTCCCTTTCATCTTAAAATTCAGAGAAAGGAACTGTTTGCATCAAAATTTGTCCTCTATTAGAAGTTTCTTTTGTCATAATCCTCGTCTATGCTAGAAAAGGATGGGCAAACATCCACTTCCATGTAAATCATCTGCATCCTCAAACACACAGCAAGAGGAGAACTGCTAACATGTGCAGAAAGGTGGCAGAACATGGTGAGGGAGATCTTTACTATCTTGCTTGAAAGTCAAACTGAGGAGAACAAGAAAGCCACCACTCTGTTTGCCCAGACCACTTTTTCTGGGTAGAGATGACAAATATCCATCTCACCTTATGACTGTGGCCCATATCCTGTGTGGTGAGATGCTGCTGAGCAATGGAAAACGGCATCTGTGAGAAGTGTTCCACGTGTTCAGACTCTCTTGAATGTTAGTCACTATTCCTGGCACTGTGTCCGAGCTGAGCACTTTCCCAAGCATGTGCTGCAAGGCTTTGCCTGCTCTCCTGCCACAGCAGAGCCAAAGCTGAAAGGTGGAGGGTTCTGAGGCAGGACTTAAGCCTGTAGCATCCGCCCCCAGAGAAAAAGGAGCGGTGTGTTTAGTCTCTCACTCTTTTGTACAAACATTCCCTGAAATCAGCGGATTTGCTCACTTCCACGAATTTTTCACTTTTGCTTCCTGTGCTGAGGATGTTGTTTGAACAGACCCCTGGGTACCAGGTAGCAAGAGGGCCGAGGCAATAAGATGTCCCTCCCTCTTCCCCCATCCCCCTTTCTTTTTTTGGAAGCCACCAAATTTTACACAATCTGTTCAACTCATCTCCAGAGGTAAAAGACAGAAACAGTTGCCAGTTATGTGGGGCTCAGTGATCAGCGGTATCAATGCAGTCCCTTCATTTGCCTCCTGGCTCTGGCTTCCTGATCGGTATGGCCGTTAGCAGAGACAATGCCAGCAGAGCAGATGCAGAACTACAAACCACTGAAGGATGAAAGGGAAAGAGAAAAGTCTGTTTATTGCAGCCAGCTCTAAAAGGGGGGAGAAAAAAATGACCCAAACGCCATCCAATTAAATTTTCTAATTAAACTGGGGACACACACATTCTCTCCCTCTCGCATTCCCTTTCTGCACACATGCACACGCTCGTGCACAAGCGCACCCCAGTGCTTTCAAAGTGGGGGTCCTGCCATGGAGCTCATCCTCTCAGCTCCTAGTGGGGCACAGTAACAAACAGAGAAGCCTGGTCAAGCTGTAGAAATGATAGTGAATTCTTTTTTAATAGGAAAACCTCATTGTTTCAGCAACAGCATTTATGGGAAGAACAACTGATAAGAAAAATATAGAAGAAGCAGTAAGGAAAAGAAGAAACATTGTGAAATAGGTCAACCCCTCATGTTTTATTAGCAGAATCATAAAATTAAACAAACTCTCTGGAAGACTTAAACATTCTCTATCTGACACTGTGTTTTGTTACTTTTCCAGTTCTGTGTGTGGCTGGAGAAATCCTGATGTGACTAGCTGAAAGTCCTTGGCTGTGCAGCTGGCCCTCACAGCTCCCTGCTTTGACTCTCTCATTGGGAGAGTGTGGCTGGGGTGACACAATGCTGGGGCCACCCTCTGCCATGCCATAAGAGTCTTCAGGCTTACTTTTCTTAAATAGGGCTTGGAGATGGATTGGTCTCACTAGAGCATGGAGGAACTCCTGTTCCCTGAGTATCTTCTTCCAAAATAGTTGCAAGGGAAATGCCAATTTAGAAAAAGGAGAGCTGTAATAATATACATTTGATAGTAAATACATCCAAGCTAAGCATGAGTCCCTCTGGTAGTTTAGCTGTGCTTTGAAACTGGCAAAAAAATTGTCTTGAATTGAGATTTAAAAAAAACTATAACCAAAACACAGTATATGATCTCAGACATCGTTTGTCAGCCTGAGCGATGAGCATCTGTTGATGAGTGTCTTGGGACTTATCACCATAAACATGCAGCCTGCTGCCCAACACAGGAACTTGAATTTTGCAGGGTTATACACCAAGTATAAATGAGAATCTGAATTCAAGTGTGTCCAGCATGATGAGAATAACAGAGGCCAGGGCAAGGGCACTGAGAGCAGATCATGGCAACACCCAAAGCTACAATCAAGCCAATCAAGCACCGGTCACCTCCATCACTTTCCTTCAGGAGATCCCAGAGGCTTCAAGTGTCCAGTCCCTGAGGGTGAGCCAGCAAGAATCAAGAGTGGTGTCTGCAGCATTGGGCTGAAACCTAGTGGGATGTTTTCACTACAGTGGTGTTGCTGGTGTGGTGGAAAAGGTACTCTCATATTTACAAAAGATTTGGGCTGAGATGAAGGTTAACTGGCAGGAGTTCACACAAGATGACACAGAGGGAATGGCAGGCTACAGACAACCACCTTAATCGTATCCAGACAGACTGGATACATTATATTACTCCCACCAATTATGTATAGGAAGCTATGATTTATGAATCAGGCTAAAAAGATGTCACTGTTTACTAGGGCAGCCTAGTAAAACTCTTGAGTTCCCAAGTAGCCTCTGTGTTGAAGACCCCACTTAGGCTCAGTGATGGTGCTTGTGTGTTCGCCCAGGACTGTGGCACCTTCAGGTGAGACAAGCTGGGATGGGCGTACCATGATCTCTCCAATGCAAAACCACTGAGACTCTGATCCTGTGACTTGCTTTCCTGCCTCATTTGTCCCTTCTCACAGGCTCCACAGTGTGGGCTGGGGGGTCAGGATTGGCACAGCCTAATAAAACACTGAGCTCAGGCTGATTGTGGGTTTTCTGTGTAATTGCTCAAAGAGAGTTAAGATGGATTTGCAGACTTCTGGTTTTTTTTTCTAGTAAACATAAAGCTTGAGGTCAACAGCTCTCAGTTTGGCAGTTTCTAAATCAAAATGGGTAGTGCTCCAAGCTTTCTGGTCGTGGGCAGCTCTGTGTACAGGATTGACACAAAAAAATAATAGAACTGAGAAGTAGGCAGCAAGTCCTCATTAATATGTCAGCACACTGGTGACCAAAGTGAAACTGATATAAACTCAATATGCACTCAGCCTATAGAGTGTTTTTTTCACAATCAATCCCCTTTTCAGTCCTTCCAGCTGCCCTCCATATAGTCTTTTACCTGAGCATCTGCTCAGGGGACACTGCCAATTATGCCTGTTTACCATTTTCCCAATATAAAAAACACCTGGAAGTTTTTCAGGGACATATTAAGACTCTCTTACACTGGACACATCTGTTTGTTGGGAGAATTGTCATATGTTTTAGGATGTAATTCTGCAAAGGCTGTTGAGATCCTACCTTTTCAACAGGTTGAAGCACATAGTTTTTCAGCCCCATAGACAGTAATTATCCGATATAGGTGCTGATGTTCTGCCATATTAATCTGCAAGACTGACTCAGATTAGAAAAGTAGGTTTTGCTGACTGTCACCAGTGAAAGGAGGTGGATCAGAAAAGAAAATAACAGTTGACCCAGTTTTCAAATCAGAACCAGGTGCCAAATTACTGTGTCTGAACATTCAAATGAGTGCACTGGTCCCTAAATACCTGTTTTACTAATCTAAAAGACACTTGAGGAATGTGTTGCAGGGTCAGGGTGCTGAACTTCATTGTCTGAGTTTGAAAATGGGCCATTTCATCCCAGGAGTGCAGAAGCAGAAAGGACTGGTCGCCATCCACTCCAGTCTCAGAGCTTCACTGGCAGCCAGTGAAGTGTGCCTCAGGCAGAGGCTGAAGCAGAGAGACAGAAGTCTAATTTTGGAGAGAAGGAAAGGTCTGGGATCTGGGGATAGGGCTGGGTATAAGGGCTGCAGGAGAGATCAGGCTGGGTTTGGGTAGTACGGCCCATGGGGAAAGTGTTAGTTGAGTTTAATGGAATAAATGTTTAACAGCTCTCTTGGCATTTGGATACTCCGTGGCTTAATACTCAGGGAGCTGATCAAACCACCTTCAAGATGCCTTTAGTCCTGAAAATCTGCTGTTCATACTCCTGACTCATCTGACCAGACACAAGCAAACATAATTTGTGCCACTGACATCTATGTGGACTGCACCACAGTCAGATAAGGGAGTTATTTTCTGAACAGATGACAGGTTTGCTTATGTTTCTAAATATTAATGACTTATTTGTCCTTAAGATGATCAAATGCCTGTTGTTAGCTGTGTTGATCCATGCTGCCCCTGGGGATAGCCTCTAGCCTTTCCTTTTTCTGCATTCTTTTGGACAAATAGGAAAATACATAACTATTTTCTTTAATGTAGCTCTCTTCTGATTCCACTGACAGCGGGACCCCTGGATGCTTCTGTCCAATGTTCCACCTCACCTCCTTGATAAGAAAGTGGTACTCCTCATCAAATGAGTTGCTCTCACCTTTCTGAGGAGTTTGAACTTATTTACATTGGAGGTGTTACAGGTATCTCTGTGGGCAGAACAGATGGACAGACAAAAAGATATACAGAAGAATGATCTAGAGTAGATTATTCTAGATATAGACCTAGGATATTCTAGAACGACCTAGAAAATCTAAGTCAGACTAGAAAGAAGTAACAGGAACCCACTATTTTCAGAAATAAACGTTTTTGTTTCGTAAAGGGGCAATGGTTTAATATTACAAGATAAGTACCTTCCTTAGGAGTAGATGTTAATTGACATGTAGTAGGGTTTGATTCTGTGCAAGGTTTTCTTCATTCAGTCTGAACTTTTTTGCTGCCATGAGGCTAGGGCAGTATTTTTTATACTTGAACAGAGTAAAAACAACCTCACATTTACATTCTTTCTATGAAAAAATAGTATATTCGGTTTCCAGAGGAAGACAAATAACTCCTGATGTTTTTCAGTATATTTCAGGTAGATACAAAAAGCAATTTCACTTTCCAAGAAGTTCTGCACTGGATTTCCCTGTGGGAGGGGATTCTCTGCTGCCTCTAGCAGAGACATGTTTCTATTCCCCTCTCCCCATCTCTGAGGTCCCCTTCTTCTGCCTGATGTGGTGAGACAGTAGGGGATGGATCCTCTGCTTCTTGCGGTGCAGCTGGCTGGTGCAGTTGCCACAGGGATGGTGCAGAGTGGCTCCACCAGCCAATCTCCTCCTCAGGGTCCCTGATGCTTCTTAACCTTTCCACCTCCTCTCTTAGGGCTGCCACCATGATGAGCAGAACATCTGCCTGGTTGCATTGCACACAGCTGTTGTCTCTGCTGTCACCCAGTTCCAGTGCCAGACTCTGGCACTCCCTGCAGCCTGAGACCTGGGCAGCTTTATGTTTTTGTGGGAGCTTAATCTGCACCACACATCCTTTCCAGCGACTGCAGAGGACATTGCTCCTGCCAAGTGGATGCCACAGCTGAGCTCCTTCTGAGAGACTGATGACCACCAACTCAGCCCTTCTTTTGAGCTGGTGGTCGACTGCACTCTCCCTGCCTGTCCTTCCTACTGTGCCCACTGCTGCAGGGAGTTGGGCTTGAAGATGGGATCGTCAAAGATTCTAAAAGGAAGTAAGGTGCTGACTTTCTGTCTTCAGCTCCTTTGAAAGCTACCACCTGGATTCATTTCAGTGTTGCAATAATGTGTAAAACACTTAATTTGGAAGATGCCTTTTAGCTGTGAGGTCAAGAGTGGAACAGTGGAAAAACAGGCAGAAAGTGAAGCTGTTGGAGCATTTGAGAGGGTCAGTGTCTTCAGGAAATAAAGCAAACATTTCCAGGTAATACTGAGTC
The DNA here is from genome assembly GCF_009819885.2 of Catharus ustulatus. Taxonomy (NCBI): domain Eukaryota; kingdom Metazoa; phylum Chordata; class Aves; order Passeriformes; family Turdidae; genus Catharus; species Catharus ustulatus. Next base: position 43,395,698 of record NC_046223.1, on the reverse strand, counting down.
ATGTAATATCTTTCTTGTGCCTTTGAGGGTTCTGCCTTGCTGCCTTGAGTGAAGCTCAAGCTGATCAAAAGATAATGACACAACTTTTTGGATTGCCTTTTTTTCCCCCAACTGAAATGCCTTCTATTTGCCTTCTGAGAAGTCTGCTCCTCATAGGAAGCTGGAGGGGGCTGTAGATACCTGGATGGTCAATTTTGGAGTGGAGTGCAGTTCAGTAAGATGCAGACCAGACAGGTCTGCAGAAGGAATCTGGCCTCTGCTTGGATTCTTTGATGTCTAATAATTGCTGAGAGACCCTAGAGAGCAGGGTCTTTCACAAAAGCCTTTCACAAACCTTGTGAGAAGGTGAAGTACAAAATATCTCTATCCCTCTGACAAAAGTAATTGAAATTTTCCTATGAATTCAAAAGTTTTTAAACAAAAAATAGACATAAAGTCACAACTGCTGAATTAAAAGGTAACTTGAGGTAGAAAACTTGCAGTGTAGGATTATGTTTTCTTTTCCTGTAGCTGTTAATACTGTACATTTGCTTCTCAATAGTGTTCCTGTGACTGGGTACCTTTTCTGCATGACACCTTAGCTGACAAGATGATATCCAAGAAGATACTTGAAGAAACAGAGCACAGAGACAAGAAAGGTAAAAAATCTTTTTGAAGAAGGAGTTTCTCTCACATGCATGTCTGTGCCTCCCACCAAGATGGAGATTACAAGTAAATAAGAGCTATTCATTCTCTAACCAAAGTTTGATCTGTCTCTGCATCCAAATCGGCAGCTCAGCCCCACCAGGTCCCTGAAACACTGTTTGCATTGTTTACTCTATGTGGTACCAGGAAAAAGCTGGTGTTACTGTTATTTAGCACCAGCATCCTCCAGGCTGCCAAAATCCTTGTGCCAAAAAAGAAAGGTCATTTGAACCTCAGTGTCTGACAAAACAAGCTCAAACTGTCTACTGTGGGAACATGCTTTTTCTTGGGCCGATCCCATTCTGCAGCCAGAATGGGTAATGGCAAGCTCTTCCCCTCCCGCTGTGTCTGGAGGTGAGTTCTAAAATCCCAATGAATCATTTTGTTTGTTTTGTGATGCCTTTTATTTTTTAATAGACACTGCCTTTTGTTAATGACAAAAAAGAGGCTCCTTCCATCTCTGTGAATAGCAGTCGCTGCTGCGGGCGGCGTGTGCGTCTCGTGGCTGCTGGGCTGCGCACTGGGGCTGCGCCGGATGGGAAGAAAGGCTTTTCCCAAACAGCTCTCCTTCTCTCCAGATGCCTGCTCTATACAGCTGCATCTCTGACGAGACCTTTACCTGGCTGCAGTCCACAGAAGTCTGATCCCGGGCTGCTCTATGCCCCTCCAACTAAGTCTCTGAGCACCGTGGAGGGGTTAAAATGATTGATCGTGGGGAATAAAGGCTCCTAAATCCACATGTTTCAGATGCTGGGTGCCTACAGCTCCCACGACTCGCAGCAGACACCGGATCTATTCCGTGGGTCTGGGAAAATGAAGCCACAGAATCACTTAGGAAGATGAGGAACTTGCTTTGTGGTCTCATGTGTGGTCTCGTGAACCTGCCTGTGGTCTCATGGAGCAAGCCATATTTTGGAGAAGGAAGGGAGCCCTCTCTTGCAGGCATGTCCCTCGAAAGCAGTCTGTTGCTGCATCACAGCAGGGTTGGGACAGTTTTCAAGCCTGGCTGGAGGCACATGCAAGTGGCATAGTGTCTTGCAGCACTTGCTGTTTCCTGCAGTACCAGGATGGCAGCTTGGCCCAGCTGAGGGAAGCACTGACTGGGGTTTTGGCAAGGCCAAAGGGCTATAGGCTCTTTCCAACCCCAGGGGCATCCAAGTTGGACATGCCCAGCCCAAGCATATTTGGTGACTAAAGGAAAGCCAGGTGAGTTTTATTCACAGGACACTTTGTCTCCAAGTAGGCAAGAAATGCAAAAAAGGTTGTGCTTGAAGTCACTCCCAATGGTAACTGAGCTTCAGGGGAGTAGTTTGTGGCAATTCCTGTGGCTGGGAATGATTTCTCAGTAAGTAGCAAAAATCTGTTGGGAGACCAGTGTTTCCAAATGCCAAGGCTTAGGAAGGTTTTCAATCAGCCAAATGCAGACTCACTCCCCTTTCAAGCACTAGTGGCCGGGAAGCACTTCACCTGGTGAGTTTTACAGCACCACATTGCTCCTGGGGTATCACCAAGGAGTCCACAATTATGGCCTCAGTGATAATGCTCACTAATGTTTACTAATGGGCATTTTAATGGTTTCTGAACCATTGTGGTTGTGGAGTGTCCTTCACTGGAGATATTAGAGAACTGCCTGGACACAATCCTGTGCCAGGTGATTTAGGATGGCCCTGCTTGAGCAGGGAGGTTGGGCCAGATGAGCCCCTGTGGTCTCTTCCATCCTGACCCTGTGTGATTCTGTGAACTCATGTCTGTTTATCTCTTTCATGCAATGCCTAAGCAGTAGAAGATCCCTAAAAAGAACCCTACTGAGGGTTTAGACTTTGTGGTCTAAACAGAAGTTTATTTTATATCTGTACTCTGGAACTGTAGATACAAATCTGGGTAAAATTGATACTGCCTTAAGCCACTCTTGAAACTGATGAACCAAGCAGTTTGCTATGCAAAAGTGGCTAAGCCATGCAGTTCATGGTGTTTCTTATAAAAACAGGGGTTTACTCAGAAGGACTCTGAATAAATTTCCTTTTCTCTGAATCAGGCTTGGCGGCTGCATGAACTTCAGCTCCTTAGTTTTCTTGATATGCAATGTGCAATGCTGCACATGAATTTTCAAGCCTCACAGGATGCCTGTGTTGTATACATACATACATACATATACATATACTTAATACAAAATAGCATTACACTTTTTTCAAAGATATGGATAGCTCCTGCTCTTTCCATGTCTCTATTAGTCTTTATTCATACATCCAAAAAATAACCCCTGTGTCCTGTCTTTTGTAATGCTGTCATGCCCCTTCCAGCACTGCGCACACATCTCATTTACTTTTTTGGAAAAGCCTTTCCACAATAAAAATATCCCCTCAGAAGTAGTTGAGTGACCTTGAAGAGGGTATCCCCTAGTGCCAGTGGAGGAGTTCATTTGCAGAGCTCTGCTTCAGCCTCGTGCCACACACTGCAGCGTCCTGCAGGAGTGTTGCCACCCCTCAGCACTGCAGCTGTTTTCCTTGAACATAACACTAGAAAGGGAACAGGGCTGGTTTGTCTGAAGCAGAAGTTGGGCGAGCCACTTATTAATATCCAGTAGTATCCTCTGAAAATGGGCTTTCAGTGTGTCACATCTGCTGGCAAACTGCCACTGTCCTTGTGGAAACCATGAGTGCCAGCTGAGCACTATTAACCAATAACCAAACCATTGGTGCTGCAGCTTATTTGCAATATAACAGCTGAATATGGGCACAGTTTCAGTCACCTCAAGGGGAGTTTGGCACATAGATAAAGGGTAATGAATGGTGCCTTGCTTTGATATGGAACAAAACAATAAATTGTTCAAGCGTAAGTAGCAACAGACCTGCACTGTGATGGAGCCTCACAGGGGGTATGCTCTTGAAGAATAACTGCACGTCAGCTAGGTGAGAGGTTCCATCATGGAATGTAGGGGACAGCTTTCACAGGAGACTGCAGTGACCAGAGATTTCAAAGCAGAGAACAATATAGGAGAAAATCTTGTTCTGAGTACCTCTGCACCTGTCCTGGTAAAATAAGGGTGCTTATAGTCTAGAGGGGCAGAAAAGAAAAGAACAAACAAGATGGTGCCCTGCATTTCAAGAGTCTCTGTGCATAGCTTTCCTCTACTGAGGGCTAGCATACTCCAGCTTTGCCTTCCCTTCCAGAAGGAATGCAATAGCACTAGCAAGGAAATATAACTGCAGCTTACAAACAACTGATAGAGCACAGTCAAGGCTGTCAGCATAAAGGCTTTTGTGGCAAAGCCTACTTTGCAACTATTGGTGCCTGTTCATAATTTCCAAGCCCTGGTGCAACACTTTCCCTGCCTGTTGGGGGGTGTGTATGTTGTGTTCAGACTTGGCTTAGAGCCCAGAGCAGCCTGGGTTTTATTTTCCTTTTGTATGATCATGGAGAAGATTTTCCAGTAGGATGGATGGCTTAGGAGATAATGCACTGGCCTTTCAAAGTTGGGAACGTGGTTTGGGTTCAGTTTGAGGTCTCAAGCAAAATGATATTACTGGTCTAGGCAATTCACGGTCAATTTTATACCACAGTCTGTATGCTGTAAATTTGCCTCTGATTTGCCTTGCATAGGTTTACTGTATTTAAAGCACAGTGCCAGCAAGGTAGTGGTGTTACATCAGCCTTAGCTACTTCCACCCCACTCTCTGCCCTTCTATGGCAATTCATACTAGTATTTGAATTCTGTTTGTGTGCAGAACTCCAGGGTGCTGGGATCTTCAACCTTTTTCATCTGAGTTTGGCTTCCTCTTTTATTGTTTGGGTTTTTTAACTGGCTCCTGTTGCTCTTCTCAAGTCCCAACAACCATTTTTCAACCCCCTTGTTTTTCCACAGGAAAGCCAGGAAGAAAGGCATTTTCAGCAAGGCCTCCCTCCTTGCTGGGTTTCATGCACAGACTTTAATCATTGCCTTGCCTGGAAAAGGGAAAGAGCTTTTCTTAGAATGTCCTACTGCAGCATATAAAGACTTCCCCCCTTCTCCCTTCCTACTCATTAAAGCACAATTGTTGACTGCTTTGGGGTCCCTCTGGGTAAGGCTTGTTTGTAATGTCAATTACCTTGAGTTTATGAGTTAAGAGCTGTTGCCGGTCCTCTGGAAAAAGGAATCCTTCATTTAGCTGTCACTGGCATACACTGCGGTTCATTCGGCCAAGAGGAAACGGGGATTAAAAGACCTGGTCCTGCTGCCGCTGGAGGCAGGGGTATGGCTCCTGGTGAGAACAATGGGAGCAGACCCCAGCCTCAGAGGAGAGGGTGGTCCTAGCTAGGGTGCTCCCCTGCTGCCCCTCTTCCCCAAGTGAATGATGATAATTACGGCAGGAGCGTCTGCTTGGTTCACTTCCTCCAATTGTTCCCAAGCTCTTATTTTGCTTGATGCTCAGAAAGGGTCATTTGTTTAGCTGCAGAGCAGAGCCTGTCTGGAACGACTTAATGTGTTCCCGAAATGCTTGAAAAGGTGGGTGACCACGGCAGAGAGAGGCAGAGAGAGTAGCTGAACAGAGGCTCCTTGCACACTTTGGCCCATCCTGGTCAAAGTGATAGGGGCGGCTGACAATGCTGGTGGCACGAGGCCAGTTTTCTGCTGAAATATAAAGGAACTGTGACCTCATTTCCAGACAGAAACCTACACTGGGATAGCTTGAGTCAGTGTTCAAGAGCAGTTTTTTTAGGAATTAAAGGGGTTCACCTGTCCACTAACCAGGTGCTTTGATTAAGGATTGCTTTTTGTCTGCACCGGTTCCCCACTGCTCTCTTAGGGACCAGACAGAGTGGTAGAACATGAAAGAGGGAAGTTCTGTCAGCAACCCAAAGCTAATGAAGGCCCAATTATGACACTTTTCACTCTAGATGACTTCATTGTCACTGGAATGGGCTAGTCTGAATGGGGTGGAAAAAATCCCTTTTGTTTCAATTACTGAACAAGCATGGGACTGTCTTATATCACACCACTATGCATTGGTATAATCAAGTAGACTTCCAGCCTGGTGTGCTAAGCTTTGCTTGCAAATGCTTCCTCTGCTGCTGGTAAGACACTGGGTATTTGTGTTCATTTTTCCATTGTGGAAATGTGTTGGGAAACATCCTCAATAACAGCTGAGCTTTAATTGCTGAGAAAGCCAGCAGCTCCACTCTACGTCACAAGTTCTAGTAACAACAGTTGGAAAGTGCAGAGATTTTTTTTCTGTAGCAAGAGATATTCTTACCCCATGGACAATACTTGTTAATAATAACCCTCCCTTGCATCATCTTCCCTCTGAGGGCCTTATTTGCTGAGCAGGCATTAAACAAACCTCAGAAGACCTCCAGTGAGGAATTCTGGAGTTACTTCATTTCTTTAGAGAAAGGATGTCAAGGTACAGAAATAAAATCAAATGCTTAAAGTTGTGGTGCTGTGATTGCAGTGAGCCCTGATGGGAAATGAAACTGAAACAGACTTCCAAGTCTGAGTGTCCTAGGCATTTAATGGTGGAAATGTGGTCAATCTCCTTCCAGCTTAAATGGGATCTCTCAGCTCTCTTATCCTCAGATAGCAGCACTTTCCTATGCAATTCCTCTTGGCAGAGTGATGGGCTTTTTTTTTAGCTTTGAATTGCCATGAATATTCCTCATGTGCAGGAAGTCACTGATGATCCATGGGCTGTATTACAGCCTTGATCAAAACTGAGCATATTCAACATCTTATTGAGAAATTTGGAAATGTTATGACATTTTTGTAATCAGCCATGGGTGCATCTTGAGAACTCAGATCCTGTGCAGCCCCAGCATTCAGTGGCTTGGGGTTTATGATTTTGTTGTAACGATTGTCTACCACATCATTAAAGACTCTGCAAAGAGTGCTTTGCTTAGAAGCAGGGAATATTTCACTACTCCATGCTCATTTCCTAGGCTTCTCTAGTTCCAGGCAGCAAAACTTCCAGTGAAAGACTTCATATTGAAAATATATCTCAGTGGCACCAGATTAATAATGCAACCTCCTGAACCTGGATTTCAGAAAGGAAATGTTAGAGGACTATGATAGTCTTCACCCACCATTCTTGGTTTCCACCTGATTGTGTGAGCCTCCTCTACATAGTGCCCTTGTACAGAAACCATTTGTCAGCTGAGCTGTGGCAACCTTGGTAGCTGTTTGCCATGCATGGTTTTGCTCTGCCCTAGATGCGAGGTAATGCCATTTGGCTGAAAACTTGCTGAAAGAAGCTTAAACTGAAACAGATTAAAAACACAAACATGGACAATTACAGAGGTTTGACTGACATATAGCAACTCCATAAGCCCTGCACACAGGCTGTGTGTCCGAACCCTTGAGCTGTTTGCTCACAAACCTTGGTTTGTTCACCACACATGCACATGGGCTGCGATGTGCAGGCAGTGCTTTTTGAGAGACACTGGCTCTGGTGAAC